>NC_084527.1:25060697-25392363 GCF_024500275.1 Phycodurus eques
AATTGGAGACTCTAAATTGCCAGTATGTGTGACTGTGAGTGCGAATGGTTGTTTGTTTGTATGTGCCCTGCGATTGGCTGGCAACCAGTTCAGGGTGTACCCCGCCTCCTGCCCGATGATATTTGGGATAGGCTCCAGCACGCCCGCGACCCGAGTGAGGAGAAGCGGCTCAGAAAATGGATGGATGGATAATAATAATAGCATTACTGTATTTAGTATGTCTTATAAGGCGACCCAGTCCCAATTGATTCAATGCCCTGAGAATGAAATAACCTGGATGAATGAAAATATTCATGGGCATACTGTACATGACACTTTTGGGGGAGAGTATGTGATAGGCATGGTGGAAATGGTAAAATCCACCCTTACACATGCAATCGGTAAGATTTGAGGGGAGAAGTCAGGTTGGTGTGGAAGGTGACGCAAGCCAGGTCCACATTCAGCAGGTCATCAATCCTATTTAAATTGCCCTCCCCCACCCCACCCCAGCCTGCCTGCTGTGGCCTCCACTGGCCACAATCACTCCTTTCCATTTTCTACTCCATCAGCCAGGCGAAATGTGGATTGCTTCCACATTTTCTCTTATTAAAACCCAGGTTTGCACTGGAGAACGTTGTTAATGTAATTCCCAATAGCCTCATTCCGCCATCAGAATGTACATTGCTTATGAAAAACATAAAATCAAAAAGCATTTATGAAGTGGAAACGAGGAGCTTTATTTAAAAGTTAAAATACATTTGAACAGTCCCTAAATGCTTTCGGATGGGTCTCTGCTATCGGAACAAATATAAGGCAGAGTGCTGAATGAGTCTTTGAACTAAACCTGTCTCTGCACATTACTTCTCCCTGTGAGTGATTTTTAATCAGAGGCCCAATTCCAAACCTATCCCTCAAGGTATTCAACCTGAGGTACATTTCATTTACTTCTCTCGTCTCACCACTGCCATTCCATTTTCACTGCACCATTCTTAAAGATGCACACCCAAGCGATAATCAGATTGGTCTCCACTCGACCGGAGGGGAGAAATTCAGCAGTGATCGAATGTCAGCTGCAGAGGGCTAATGTCCACTTGACTGCAGGTCTGGCTGAGAAGATGGACTATGCCACTGTCAGGTTTGGTGACACTAATAGACTTCTTAGAAATGATACATGCATCTTTTATGTTTGCATGAAGCAGCAGTCTTTTACAGAACAGAGATACATAATAGGTTCCTCTGTATCATATTGTCTCATTCTTGATACCATGCATTATTCAATTTCTGTCAGAATGCATGATGATCCTAGTAGAGTAAATGAAATAATACACATTTTCAGTTTGGAATCCCTGCAAGTGCACACTGTACAAAAAACAAAGGGCATTTAAATGAAACATGCACAGAGCTTTAGTTCATGATCCATCCATCCATCCATCCATTTTCTGTACCGCTTATCCTCACTAAGGTCGTGGGCGTGCTGGAGCTTATCCCAGCTAACTGCGGGCAGGAGGCGCGGTACACCCTGCACTGGTCGCCAGCCAATCGCAGGGCACATATAAACAAACAACCATTCGCACTCAAATTCACACCTAAGGGCAATTTAGATTCTTCAATCAACCTACCACGCATGTTTTTGGGATGTGGGAGGAAACTGGAGTGCCCATAAAAAACCCACGCAGGCACGGGGAGAACATGCAAACTTCACACAGGCGAGCCCGGGATTTGAACCCCGGTCCTCAGAACTGTGAGCCAGATGTGCTAACCAGTCGTACACCGTGCCGCATAGTTCATGATTAAAGAGGAAATAACGAACTTATACACTATTATCTTCAATTATAATTCTAATTATTTTAAATATAAGTTCAATAAACAACCGCATACAACTGAAGAGGTTCCATTTGTGTAACTGCAGCTGACATGTAAGTGTTTGTTTTTATTTATGAATTTATTTTCTTAGCCTTGTTACAAAAAGCAAAAGTTAAAACACCAAAAGCACTCCTCATAAATCATCCCCTGGGTAATTGATGATTTCCAGGAAAATAAAACAACATTAGCCTCCCAACTTGCACCCCTTGCTACGTAACAGCTGGGCATCAAGGACTCAGTGACTTCACAGTTATTTTGGCAGGGGGCAGAGGCAGCACATGTCTGAGTCTGCCAGATCGATGTGGTGCAGTCCACACCGCATTTGGCAGCATCGTCACATCTAATGACCATAGATGAAGACTGCTCTGCAGGCTCTTGGGTCCACACCGGGGGCTCCCCTCATTTAAATAGCAGTCACCTAGACCCCTCCTGGCCCTCCCGCTGTCTTTCCGCTGTCCTTCAGTAGGTCAGCCGGGTGTCCAGAGGAGCTGACTGCAGCAGATGGATTATGGAGATCAAGCTGTGTGTGCTAGGTAATTAAATCTTACACTTTAGCCATGGCTTCAAGCCCAAGCCCTGGACCTTCTGTCCAGGGTTCCCTTACCTCAGATGTGCTTGTCACCTGCCAGGACAATTGCTTTCAATTGGTGCTTGAGCTGGACTGCTAAGCTGCAGAACATCTCAGGAGGGGTATTGGGATATGAACAGTGGTGCGCAGATGCACATTCTTTTTTTTTTTTTTTGGGAGCACAGCGGTAGACGGGGCTCAAGTTGTGCTGTCATTCGTAAACAACTCAGTATTTTGAGTGAATTTGCTGAGTGGAATCACTTCATGAAGTGATTTATTTATTTCTCAGTTTAGTTTAACTCAGCTGTAAGCCTGTGGCGCACAAGAAAGTTCCCTGCAAACGGTGCCACTTGCGGGCAAAGGATTGGTTGTGAGAAGATTTTCATTGTATTTACTTCTAATTTATCGAAAAAGGGAGAAGACAACCAGGAGGGATATCAGAATCAGAATCATCTTTATTTGCCAAGTATGTCCAAAACACACAAGGAATTTGTCTCCGGTAGTTGGAGCCGCTCTAGTACAACAAACAGTCAATTTACAGAACACTTTGGGGACATAAAGACATTGACAAAAAACAATTGTGCAAAAAGATGCAGAGTCCTCTAGCACTTAGAGCAGTTCGAACGACTAATATTGCAATAGTCCGGTGCAATGACCATTGTGCAAAGGGCGCTGAGACTTCAAGGAGTGTATGCGGTTTAAAGTGACGAGTAGTGCGATCATCTGGGACAATGTCGGTTGTGCAAATGTTACAGATACTCCTCAATCAGTGTGCAAATGGAGCAGATGCTACTCTGGCATGAGTGGCCAGTATATGCAAATAGTGCAGCATGGCGAGACAACTACAGTGAGTGCACAAGTAATACATAATTGGCCCCACAGAAATGTGACAACGAACTCAAGTCAAAAAATTGCCAGCTTGTTGTAATGGAATTATAGGTTAGGTGTTTAAGAAGTTGATCGCAAGAGGGAAGAAGCTGTTGGAATGTCTACTAGTTCTAGTTTGCGTTGATCGGTAGCGCCTACCTGAGGGAAGGAGCTGGAAGAGCTGGTGACCGGGGTGCAGACGGTCCGAGAGGATTTTGCACGCCCTTGTCTTAGTTCTGGCAGCGTGCAAGTCCTCAATGGTGGGTAGGGGGGTACCGACAATCCTTTCAGCAGTTTTGATTGTCCGTTGCAGTCGGAGTTTGTCCTTTTTTGTAGCAGCACCAAACCAGACTGTGATGGAAGAACACAGGACCGATTCGATGACCGCTGTGTAGAACTGTCTCAGCAGCTCCGGTGGCAGGCCGTGCTTTCTCAGAAGCCGCAGGAAGTACATCCTCTGCTGGGCCTTTTTGAGGACGGAGTTGATGTTGTTCGCCCACTTCAGGTCCTGAGAGGGGAGTGGGAATCAGGGGGACTCCTTGGAGGGGCCTCGCACAGGGCGTCGTTCAAGCTAGCACCGCCCCTGACTTGCAGTATGGGACCACGCAATCAACTGATTTGATGCAGTTCTCTATGTCACTGCTCCACAATCTTTTTTTGCACCGCAGTCCGCAGTTTTTACGTAAAGACATTTTGACAGACCGTCACAGCTTCTGTGCAGCAGGACCGAGATGCCCACTGAGGCCGCCGCCACTCAGCTACGTTCGCTGTGAGCGACTGGTGTTGTTTCTGGGGAAGTCTCTTATGTGTCATAGGCTCAAACGTGTGCTCAACTAAACTGAGAAAGGAACGAATCAGTTCATGAAGTGATTCAATTCAGTACATTCACTCAAAAAAATTTTTCATTTGAATGAGTTCTTCGTGAACGCTACTCGAGTCCCGTTTACTGGTCCTCCGCACCCCGCACCCCCACCAAAAAAATAAAGAAAATGCTTGGTAGTACGCAAATGCAGCCGGCACGGTGGACGACTGGTTCGGACATCTGCCTCACAGTCCTGTGTGGAGTTTGCCTGGTTTCCCCTGTGCCTGGGTGGGTTTTCTCTGGCCACTCCGGTTTCCTCCCATCCATTCCATTCATCCATCCATTTTCTGAGCTCACTAGGGTCGCGGGCATGCTGGAGCCTATCTCAGCTATCATCGGGCAGGAGGCGGGGTACACCCTGAACTGGTTGCCAGCCAATCGCAGGGCACATACAAACAAACAACCATTAGCACTCACTGTTTTTGGGATGTGGGAGGAAATCGGAGTGCCTGTAGAAAACCCACACAAGCACGGGGAGAACGTGCAAACTCCACACAGGCGGGGCCGGGGATTGAACCCTGGTCCTCAAAACTCTGAGGCAAACGCTCTAACCATTCGTTCACCGTGCCGCCCCGGTTTCCTCCCAAATCCCAAAAACATGCGTGGTAGGTTGATTGACGACTAAATTGCTCGTAGGTGTGAATTTGAGTGTGAATGGTTTGTTTCTATGTGGAAATTTACACACGCAAGACCTCACTGTTTCCCAGATGTAGCTTTAAAAATTTCAAACTTCATCATGCTTTGTTTAGTTGTTGCTCCTGCCAATGTATAATACCGATAGCATCACATCCACGGAGAGCAATTCAATCAATGATTTGCCAACTTTCTGAGGATATAGTTTAGAACCGATAAATGTTTGAAATGAGAAAAGTAATGACTTGGCTTTCGTGAAAATGTCAAGTATTTATTTCCTTTAATACAAACTCAAATTCCAATGAAACTGGAGCACTACAAGGACAACATATTTAGCGTTCAAACTGATAAACATTTTTTTTGCAAATAATAAAACATTTTTTGCAAATAGTCACTCATTTTAAATTTGATGCCTGCAATCTCCTCCATTCTTGCTTGATGTACAACTTTTGTTGTTCAACAGTCCGGGGTTTTCCTTGTTGTATTTTGCACTTCATAACGTGCTGCATATTTTTAATGGGAGACAGGTCTAGTTTTCACACTCTTTTACTACAAAGCCACGCTATTGTAAAATTTTCTAAATTTGGCTTGTCATTGTCTTGCTGGAATAAGTAGGGACATCCTGAAAAAGACATTGCTTGGATGGCAGCATATGTTGCTCCAAAACCTGTATGTACCTTTCAGGATTAATGGTACCTTCACAGATGTGCAAGTTACCCATGCCATGGCCACAAACACACCCACATACCATCACAGATGCTGGCTTTTGAATTTTGCGCTAATAACATTTTGAATGGTCCTTTTCCTCTTCAGACACAATTGACGATGATTTCCAAAACCAATTTGAAATGTAGATTCTTCAGACCACAGCACACTTTTCCACTTTGCATCAGTCCATTACAGATGAGCTCAGGCCCAGAGAAGGTGTGGCTTTTGATATATGGCTTTCACTTTGTATAGTAGAGTTTTAATTTGCATTTGTAGATGTAGTGACAAACTGTGGTAACTGACAATGGTTTTCTGTAATGGTCCTGAACCCACCTGGCAATATCCTTTCCACAATTATGCTGATTTTTAATCCAATGACGTCTGAGGGATCGAAGGTCACAGGGATATATTGTTGGTTTTTGGCCTTGCTGCTTACATGCAGAGACTTCTCCATATTCTTTCGATTATGGACCATAGATGACGAAATCCCTAAATTCCTTGCAATTGTACATTGAGAAACATTGTTCTTAAAATGTTGGACTATTTACGCACACCATTGTTCACAAAGTGGTGAACCTCCCTATCATTACTTATGAACAACTGAGCCTTTCGGGGATGCGCTTTTTAAACCCAATTATGACACTCACCTCATTCCAATTAACCTGTTCAACTGTGGAATGGAAAACAGGTGGGTTTTTTTAGCATTCTTTTGTTGCCACTGTCCCAGCTTTATATGAATGCATGCAAGCATCAAATTCAAAATGAAAGAATATCTGCAACAAAACAATAATGTTCATCAGTTTGAACATTAAATATCTTGACTCTCTCGTGTATTAAATTGAATATAGGTTTAAAAGGATTGGCAAATCATTGTATTCTGTTTTTATTTACATTTTACAGAACATCCCAAGTTCATTTGAATTGGGGTTTGTATGTTTTCAGTTCCTCATACTACTATTGTGCCTCATCTTTGACACAATTAAAGTTTGTCAGGTTTCGATGACAGTGTGGCTTTGTCTGTGTTCAATCTTTGCAGGAAACCCCTTACTTCTCAACTCCTCTATTCCGCCAGACTTAACTGTGGGACGCACCTATAGCACTTCCCTGTGCTTCCAGGACGGTGCAGACAAAGAGCTTTTTGACCCCTTGCCAGACATCAAAGTGAAAGTGCAGAGCTCATTCATGGTCTATGGTGTGGTGGAGCGGTCCGAGCTCCATGCCAAAGCCCCCGTTGAGACTTTCCCACGGGACCTGAGCCAGGATTACTGCAGCTCAATGGACAGACGCAATAAAGGTCTACTCACCTTCAATGGACCTTTGAGCATCAGTAAAGAGCAGCTGAGGACTACTGGTGTGTTTGGTCTGCCCGGAGGACGGCTGGTGCTGCCGAACACTGGTGAGTAGATAAACGCAAAGGTTGAGTTTGTTAGCAGGAACATCACTTCCACTATCAAATACGGTTTTGAGAATGGAAAGCAGCTCAAATATATATCTTAATACCCGATTATACACTATAGCATCTTCTTTGAGGGATAAACTGTTCCTGGTCAAAGTTACATGTAGATTCTAATCAATTGGATGTTTCCACAACTAGCTGCTGTGGGTGACTACCTTTTACAGCAAGATGGTGCCGCCATTTTGTCATCTCGCCGTCAGGAGATTTCTAAATGGGCATGTGCCAAACAGATTAAGTGCTGGATAAAATGACCAGGTGTTCTGCAAGTGGCCTGCAACGTCACCGGATCAAATTTCTTGTGACTTTATGTACCCACACTTTCTGCAAATCTGGATGAGTTGAAAAATTGTAATACAAAAGCAGTACATATGATCACTCTAGATTTGGTGCAAAGAGTGGACAGAGCTAGACTATTGCATCAATGTTTGCAGAGTAACCAGTGGGTGGTCATTGAGTGTCTACCCTCTTCCACATCAAATGCTATGAAATAATGCATCTGGCACAACTAATATTGCAATAAGATCTAAAATATGTTTAAAATCAGGGTGTGTTTTGGTGGACACATTTTACTATTAACTTGGGGGCTCTAATGCCACTACTCCTCACTATTTAGTCATGTTGCAATAGAGTGAGCTGAAAATTCTCCAGAAAGTCTAAATAAATATTTCCCCAAAACTTTATAGCATGTATCCTTGAGTATACTATTTGTATATTTTAAGCATTAGAGATGGGGATAATGACAAAGCAAAGCAAATTTATTTATATAGCACATTTCAGACACAAGGTAACTCAATGTGCTTTACATGATTAAACGCATTTAAAAACAAATAAAAAAACAGCCTATAAACATTTAAAACAAAGAGAAAAAAAATAAGAGTAAAAATAAGAATAACAATTAAACAACATACAGTGCAGGAGAAATAATTTAAAACTGGAAATGCTCTAAAATGCATGAGAAAAAAGAAGAGTTTTTAACCTGGACTTAAAAACATTCACATTTGGGGCTGGTGTCACTTCTGTTGGCAACTTATTCCATTTGTGTGCAGCGTAATAGCTAAGTGTTGCTTCACCATATTAGCTTTGGACTCTGTGCTCCACTATTTGACCCGAGTCTGTCAATGTCAGAGCCCTTCTGGGTTTATATTCCATTAGCATTTCTTTCATGTATTCAGGATCTAAATCATTTAGTGATTTATAGCCCAGTAGCAGAACTTTAAAATCTCTTCTAAAGCTGACTGGGAGCCAGTGTAAAGACTTGGAGTAATATGCTCTGACTTCTTTGTTCTGGTCAGAACCCGAGCTGCAGCATTCTGAATGACCTGCAGCTGTTAAATGCTCTTTTGGGGGAGTCCAGTCAGAAAACCATTACAATAGTCAAGTCGACTTGATATTAAAGCATGGATGAGCTTCTCCTGGTCTGCTTGACACATGCAAGCCTTCACTCTGGATATGTTCTTCAGATGGTAGAAGGCAGTTTTAGTAATTGATATGACTGTTGAAAGTCAGGTCAGGATCTATCAGTACACCAAGGTAATAAAGATAATAACCAATTAATGGATTACCGGTAATATAGTGAGAATTCTAATGATTCTGTTAAATTGATCATTGATGAATAGTCTTAAGGTATGGAGAATGTTGATTCGCCTCAACTGGTTTGCAGCTTGAAGAAGAACATGATATTAGCTAAGACCCACATTAATGTGGACATCAGCTATTGCATGCTCCCAATAGCAGCCAATTTATACATCTATTTTCTACATCGCTTATCCTCATTAGGGTCACAGGTCCCATCTGACTTTGGGAGCTATGCTATATAAATATTTATTATTCATTCATTCATTTTCCAGTACCACTTATCCTCACTAGGGTTGCAGGTGTGCTGGAGCCTATCCCAGCTGACTCTGGGCGAGAGCTGGGGTACACCCTGAACTGGTCGCCAGCCAATCGCAGATAATGTATTATTAATATTATTATTATTATTAGTTAATAGGTGGCGGCACGGTGGACGACTGGTTTGAGCGTCTGCCTCACAGTTCTGAGGACCGGGTTTCAATCCCCGGCCCCGCCTGTGTGGAGTTTGCATGTTCTCCCTGTGCCTGGGTGGGTTTTCTCCGGGCATTCCGGTTTCCTCTCACATCACAAAAACATGCATGGTAGGTTAATTGATGACTCTAAATTGCCCCGTAGGTGTGAATGCGAGTGCGAATGGTTGTTGTTTGTATGTGCCCTGCAATTGGCTGGCAACCAGTTCAGGGTGTACCCCGCCTCCTGCCCGATGATAGCTGGGATAGGCTCCAGCACTCCTGCGACCCTTGTGAGGATAAGCGGCTCAGAAAATGGATGGCTGGATGGATAGTTAATAGGTTGGCTTGTGTGCCTATTTTATGATTATAGTCCACACTAACTTCAATTTTGAAGGTGAGCCTCAAATATGATTTTACATCATGTAAGATACCATCATTTTCATAGTTCATGTATCCAGTTCTATCTAAAGTGGTCGTGTTTGATTGACACTTAACAGTTGAGCGGGCTGTGGTTTCAGGACATTCAGCATACAAGTGTTTCAGAACAGAGATTGAGGAGCAGAGGTTGGTTTTTTAAAAGATTTTAAAGCCTACTTTTTATTCCAGAATATTCATTTCAGTTGAACTAAATAGAGCAACCAAAAGTGGTGGAGTTAACAATAGACACCAAACTTCTGATATCTAGGATATTGACGATACATTATGTTTGAAATCGAATATAACTAAGGAGGTAAGACTACACATGTTGAGTAAATGTACTAATTTGCAAATGTTATTTGATTGACTTCTCAATTCATGATTAACTGTAAAATTATAATCAGCCATCAGGCAAAAGTTTATGTTTTTGATTTTTTGTTTTTTTAATGTCATGCTTCTATTATTATTATTATTATTATTATTATTATTATTGGTTATAATGTCTGAAAACATCTCCAACCTTTTTTTAAAAATTTTTTTTTAGGAGGGGGGGGGGGGGATTACTATGGTGTGTGTCATGCATGACTATGAGTCTTTTCCGATTATTATAAAAAAGAAAAAATTTAACCTGAAGATACCGATTTGTCACGATTAGGGTTTTTGAAGGCACTGGAGGCAAGGAAGTGGAGGACCCAAGTGCAGGGAAGCAGGGAGGCAAGCCAGGAGTGCAGGAGTCTTACAAATGATATTTAATTCCAAAAACAAAGATGGAAAACAAGGTACATGGAAAACTATAAATAACAATTCCTCCTCTCAGGGTCAGTCTGGTGGCCATGCAGGCCACACGAGGTGAGGTGCTAGGGTGGGCAGTCCAGGTGGTCGGCCAGGACGCCATGCACCAGGGTTTTCACAGGGCCATTCAGACGGACGGCCATGATGCTCAACCCAATGGCAATGCAGGGGCTAGGCAATAGGGTTGAGTGGCGGCCGGTGTACGAGCGCCCCCGGAGCAAGGTCGGGTGGCAGCCGCTGGACAAGAAAAGGTAAAGAGAGAAAGGACTCGGGCTTGGACTCCCAGTGGTTAGAAAAGGGAAAATGTGACAAAAACTGACTAGGACGGGAAAAACTAGGGAAGGAATCTGAAAAATCAAAATTAGTGTCGGAGTCAGAACGAGACAGGAGGTTAACTAAATCGGGGCCATCTTCACAATCAGAAAAATCTGAATCTAAAAAAACATGTGGAGGTAAAATGTTAGAGCGTGGTGAATCACTAGTACAAATGGGGGACACAGGTGAAAAGGACAGAGAAGTCGGAACGATAGGGCTTACTGGAGGAGGGTAGGTATGGTTGGCAGGCTGAGGGCGCTGGGAGGCAGACTGGTGGCGTGCAGGGTGATGCCGTATTCTTCCCTCTGGGTCCTTTTCTGGTCGCTTCATTCTGTCATGATTAGGGTTTTTGAAGGCACTGGAGGCAAGGAAGTGGAGGACCCAAGTGCAGGGAAGCAAGGCAGGAGTGCAGGAGTCTCACAAATGATATTTAATTACAAAAACAAAGATGGAAAACAAGATACATGGAAGACTATAAATACTAACTTAACAAAGTTCAAAAACCTCTATAATCAAAGTAACAAAGAAACATGGAAACCAAAATACTGACCACTAATCAACATGGCAGGATATGGAAACATGGGGTGAGACGAAATTACCTTTGACATATGACACCTGATAATGAACCAACAAGAACTGAAAGAAACCAGGGAACTAAATACAAACAGATTGACGAGATGAGGAACTCCTGGACAAGACACGAGTGGCTAGAGGGAGCTGATTGGTCAACACAAGGTAGAAAGTTGACGAGTACAGGTGGACACAATAACTAAATGAGCACACAAGACATGAAAATCATGGAAAACAGTGAAAAAACACAACCCAAACCAAAACACAGAACATGACACTGATTAGCGCTAAATAGATAGAACCCAATGAAATAAGATGGAACAACAAGTATTAGGTGGATAGTTCCATACTACATACAGGGTTTCAATGGTTTAGAATGGTTGTGGCAAAGTTTTTCCAGGAAGTTCAAATATTTCCATGTTTAATTTAGTTTATTCATTGTCTTTTCAACTTCCATCCATCCATCTTCTGAACCGCTTCTCCTCACTAGGGTCGCGGGCGTGCTGGAGCCTATTCCAGCTGTCATCGGGCAGTAGGCGGGGGACACTCTGAACTGGTTGCCAGCCAATCGCAGGGCACATAGAAACAAACAACCATTCGCACTCACAGTCATGCCTACGGGCAATTTAGAGTCTCCAATTAATGCATGTTTTTGGGATGTGGGAGGAAACCGGAGTGCCCGGAGAAAACCCACGCAGGCACGGGGAGAACATGCAAACTCCACACAGGCGGGGCCGGGGACTGAACCCGGGTCCTCAGAACTGTGAGGCTGACGCTCTAACCAGTCATCCCACCGTGCCGCAATTTGCAAAATCTATTTTCAATTTAAATTTTGTGGTGATGTCACAGTTGAATAGATTTCTGACGTATGATTGTAAAGGGTTTTGCATGAAATAAGGTACAGCTGTCATGAAGTGCTCCTTTCCGATCCTTTTCTGAATCACGGCTCTTGACGTGGGAAGACGATAGGTGAAATCGACTTTCTTCAACGGCCATTCAAGCAGAGTGGTCTGATGTCACTAATGTTAAGTGTAGCACTCAACTCAGCCTACTTACAGGATCCACTCTTCTTCCTCCACTGATTTGCAATACATATGAACCATCAGGAAACTAAAGCTATTTGAGTACTGTATTAATATAAAACCTGTAAAGCAACACTCTTTTCATTTGGATAGAATATTTCATTTTTTCTCTTAAAATAGCAAAAATTACTGAAATGAGTATAAGGAGACCTTCACAATACACCCAAAGGAACATTAAAAAATATATATATACAGTAGGGCTGGTCTTGCCTTCCCAGCAATAATTAATAATGATACATTTCAGGAATGACTTCCCACAAGATTTTTGAAAGTGTTATGTGTGCCTTTAATAAGATGCAAAATTAAGATTTAAAGGGGACTGGGACTAATAAGTAAAACCTCTGATTGAGTTATGCATTAGTGAAGAGGTATATATTCTACCAATATACTGCAGGATTTCTGAAACTGGAAGGTAGCTACTACAGTAGAGTGTAAGGTTTGACATCAACTTTCTTATCCTTCCTAAAAATGTAATCTGGAGTTTTTATTTTTATATATATTTGTATTTATTTATTTATAAATAAATAAATTACCCATAAATAGGTTACCCATGCCATTGGCACTAACACAACCCCATACCATCACAGATGCTGGCATTTGAACTTTGCGTTCATAACAGTCCGGATAGTTCTTTTCCTCTTTGGCCCGGAGGACATGACGTCCACAATTTCCAAAAACAATTTGAAATGTGGACTCGTCGGACCACAGAACACTTTTCCACTTTGCATCAGTCCATCTTATATGCACTAACCCTAACCCTCCTCTGTTCCTTATGCCTGGATCAGACGACAAGACAAATTTGGTCTTTCATGATTGCACTATGTCAGACAACTGCCATAAAATCTTGCCGTATCTCGGTCAGACAGTGGAAACACTGCACGAAGTACTTATTTTATGATCACATGGCTTTATCTTGTCAAAGCAAACACTGTTGGAGTGGCGGAACCAGAAAACGTGTCACCAGTCAATGTGACCGGATAAACCCGTTACCACGGTGATGACAACAACAATGCGCCGGTGCTAATGTATTGTGTGACGGGGAAAAAGGTGTGTTGGTCGTCACCGGTTCTCGGGAGAGGATTGCTTGAGGTATGTTCACGTACTTTTAATACGATACACGTCGCAAGCGGGCAACAAAACATTATGTAGCCTAGCAAGCTAGTGCTAGCACTTACGGGTTGTACGTAAACATGCCAGCGTTCTGTCGAATAATGCTCTAAAGCTTAGGTAAATATTGGTTTGTGCACATGAATATATGTTGACAACGGCGTGCAAGTGTCGTGACAACAGCAAGTATAGGAGGCGATGCGCCGGTCACAATACGCAATCCAATTGATCGATGTCAAGGTGTGCTGTCTTAGAGTTGTCATTGATATGTCACACTAGACATAAGATATCCAAAAAAGTCAAACATCCTAGACTTTTAATTTTGACATCGTAGGGCCAAAACATTTGTCGTGGATTATGTCACACAACAAGCAGTTTTGGTGTCCCTGACAAAATACCTCGGGCCCAATCTGGGAAATCGGCTGCGACAGCAAATCAGGTCAATATCGGGGTTTAAAATCCTGTAGTCTGATCTAGACATTATAAATCCACAATCCAAGACGTTTTTAAGATCAGTTTGAGAATTACAACCTGTTCAATACTAAAAAGGATGCAGCAAACCTGGGAGTTCTCATCCTAATGTTCTGCAAGATGAGCAACTTGCTTTAGCAGGTTTGCCATAAACAGAACAGTTTTTGCTTATTTTTACACCTCAACTTCTCACAGGAATCTGCTAATTTGTTAAAATGTACCTTTATATGGAGAGTTTAAAAAGTTAACTTTCCTTTGGTTTACCCGAGGAGCTTCTGTTCATTTCGCTCTCTGATTCTCTCAGCTAGCATTTGTAATTCAATGATACGATATGGTTTCTTCTCTTCGGTATGGACATTTTTCAAATAGCACTGTACTGTAGATCCTTTTATGATGTGGCAGGTTTGTGTGGTCAATTATTGAGTTGTTGCATAACCACAGGTGCTCTGAGGATGACACTCATGGTGGATCAAAATTAATAAATGTTTGGATATCATGTTTGATTCAGACAGACAATGTTTGCAGCTAAATTTCTGCCAGACATTGTTTATTCAGGCTGTCTTTAATGTTTTATCCTTATTCAGGTCTCTATGGTGATATTTATGTTTTATATTAAAGTTTTCCTCCCAAAATGACCAAACATTCTGAGACAAAAGCAACCACACATAAGAGCCAAAGAACAACCTCTGATAGTTTGCATTTTAGTGAAGGAAATAAACCTTTCTTTTCACATGTGCAGTAATATCAATGGGAGGGTCATCCTAATTGCCTCAAACAATTGTGGCTTTGACATATGCTTTTTTGATATTTTGAATAAACACAAACAAGAAAAAAATAAAACTGTGTGCTTGGTATTTGGTATTTCTCTGTGGTAACAATGCTTCTTATGACTACATTTTATAGCATTTGACAGCATGTCTATTTCACTTTTAAATAATGCACACTTTAGAAAGAACATTAATTTATGGGATGAGCAGCATGACTGTGTGTTGCACAATTGTATTGTGCCAAATCTTCACTGATTATGCCAAACATCTTCAAACTACTGCCATTGCCTGAAGGTTAAGTTCTATGATAGACCACAAAGTTGCCTTCCCGAGTCCTACCAGACTACCCTTCACCATGAGCCTGCTTTGGGGTCTGCAACACATGCAGTGGAACCTGAACATGCGGAGTAATATGTTGTGGTCAGACATTAGTCCTGATTCTGCCTCCTGAAGTTGAATTGTAAACGGAGTTGGGAGGATGGCCAAGGGGAGGGTCACAGGCTTTTACGGTCAGAGGTTAGGGAAGACAGGAAGAAGGCGATAGTGATTGCAACCATTGACATGACATCTCCATCACTGGCAAAACGACGCTTGTCATCATTGAAGGCAATCTTAATGCAGAGAAGATATTGAGATGAGATTTTGCACCTAATGGCAATCCCATATCGCTTACAGTCTGGGACCAAAATCTATCCTTCCAAGATTACAACAGTCCTGACCTCAGCCCAATCAAGCACTTGTTAGATCGGCTTGAGTGACACAACCATGTCGACTGACTTGCAATGACTCCAGGCTGAGGAGTGGAATGGCAGGCTAGTGACCACCATGAGGAAGTTCCAGGTTATGGCCATGTATTGTTCTACTGAGGCTCTTGAGCATTTGTTTAAAGAGTAAGATGGCTTGTTTCACAATCCTTACTCATTCAACCCACCAAAACGCACCAAACAAGAGTCAATAGGAACCGCAGAATAATAAGGCATATGCAGTGAAGATCTGGCATATTTTCCATCAGTTGTGCTGCTCATTCCACAAATGCACATTCCATCCAAATGCAAATCTCTGAAATTTCAGGGGGGGTTTTTTTGTGAGGGGAATGTTCAAATGTGTTAAAGAGTAAACTCATGATTATATCCAGCGTCACCCACTTACATGGTTTTAATATTTTGTAAATATGTTTTTAATTTTTTATCCAATTTGATTTGAAGTTAAACTGTTTTAATGTTATTCTTTCATATCCCAGGATATTCAAATATTCTCCTGCTCGTGTACAACAATCTGCAAATGCTTATGTTGCCCTACAATGACAGGCTGGTGGAGTTGTTGCTTTTGACACACTTATGCATGTTTTCCAGGAGTCAGCCTGCTGGTGCCTCATGGAGCTGTGGCTGAAAATATGTCCTGGGAGATGTACATGGTGATCAGTCTGGGAGAGGCAAGGTGAGGCTAACCAAATATTTTTTTCCAGCATCTGTTTGTTTGTCACAGTCTCGCCATCATGTCAGCTATCATCCCTAGCTATTCATCTTTACACCTGTTCACCACTATCTCAAGCCCCTTCCTCATTGGCCTTCTAAACTGGCTTAATTCAGCCTTTTTTAGCAACTCACTGTCTTGTTTCAAAATAGTATCAGTGGAGTAACAGTGGTGGAATGCTGGCAACAGAGACTTAAAGTCTACCCCCTTTTGCGGCAAACGCAAATGTAACATAATTATCTGAATGGGCGAAGCCGCAACTGCTTTGTGACAGGATACTTTGGGGACAGCAATGTCCCACTTTAGAGAGTCTCATCGACACAGATAACAACAACAACAAAAAAACTGTTGCACTGATTTACCAATACAACAGTGTTTGCAACCACTCTGATAATCTTTAATTACGGAATTCATTGAGGAGAGGAATTTGAGTGAAACATGAGATAGCAATCCGCTAAGGTTGAATTAAGGCAATTGGACTGTTCTTGTATGCTGAAGACAGTTCACCTTTAATCCAAAAGGCTTCCTCAGTTATAAACTTTAGCCTCCCTATTTATGCCACAACCCCCCACTCCACGCCCCAGGTGGCACAACCACAGAGGCATAAATAGGGAGGCTCCACACCTAAAATTTAGGAGTGAAGAAGCCTTTTTGGATTATAGGTGTTAACATCTTCAACAAACAAGAACAGTCCAGCTGCCTTGATTCAACCGTTACAGATTACTATGACCTAGATCACTGAGAATATACAATGACATGCGAGAACAATTCACACAGCAGGATCTGTATCAATAGCAGTAGTAATGTTGTTCATTCATTCATTCATTTTCTGTACCGCTGATCCTCACTAGGTTCGCGGGCGTGCTGGAGCCTATCCCAACTGCCTCTGGGCGAGAGGCGGGATATACCCTGAACTGGTTGCCAGCCAATCGCAAGGCACATATAGACAAACAACCATTCACACTCACATTCAGACCTACAGGCAATTTAGTGTTTTTAATTAACCCACCATGCATGTTTTTGGGATGTGAGAGGAAACCGGAATACCCGGACAAAACCTACGCAGGCACGGGGAGAACATGCAAACTCCGCAGGCAAGGCCGGACCCGAACCTGGGTCCTCAGAATGCGAGGCAGACGTGCCAACCGGTCGCTCACTGTTCCACCAATAATGTTGTTCATAAATTAATTTGAAAATAATGGATTTTGATTTTGTAGATTAATTTTCTTACCAAGTAATAATATTTATTTTTTTAGAATGGATTAATTAAAGGACATTGTATTCATTGTGAAACTACCAACTTATACATGGTCAATATATAAATGAATAATAACTATTTGCGATTGGGTAACCACTCAGAAAGTAAAAGTGTGTGACCTTCCCGTTGGCCATCCTCACATTGCTGTGCTTACTGCCAGACTGCATGGCTGCATGACAGATGGACCCAGCAAGGACCCCACCCTCCCTACCCGGTTCCCTATAGGAGTATGAATATGCGTGCTTATTTGAAAAAGCCCCTCACAGGTGGCCCTTTACACATTGATGTCCTGGCTGCTGTTGAGAAACTTCTCAATAGTCTTTCATTTATCCCGCTAACTTGCAGGAAGCAAAATCAAACCTTCAATTCTCTAATCTTGTTCTCATCCCACCCACTAGGCTGAGAGTCAATATGTAGTTATGTACTCTATGAGATACAGTATCAACAGTGTGGCACTCCAGGAGCGAGTCATGACCTTGGAAGGTTGTGTAAACGATGATGAATGCCATGATGAATAGAGTGCGCTGTTCTGATGGACATGCACGGCAGAATAGAAGGCCCCGCCATCCCTTGAGGCCCTTCATCTTGGCAGGACATGTGTTATGTATTCTGATCAGAGCTTTGTAATGACCCTTGGATGGACTGAATGTCTCTCCAGGGGTGGTGGGAAAAGGTTCACAAAGTCACAAAAGCAAAGAGACCTATAACCATACAATTACACAATAAAAATAACAGCGGTTTAGGGTAACTGATAATGGGTGTCAGTGATCTACAGAGTAACTGATTTACACCTCTCTTCCTGTACCTTTGGAAAGATTTGCTCAGTTGTCTCTAAATTCACATGAAGAACAACAGCTCTTGGGGCCTGTCAACATTCACTCTTGAAATCATTCACTTGTCCAGCAGTTTCCCTGTAGGCAGTGTTGTTAATATATATGGTACATGAAGGAGTAAAGCTGGTATTGTCTTCAATCCTTCCTCCGGGTATGGCTACGCAAAGCATCTAGTCTCCCTCTTCCCCTTTGAAACATAAAATATTGTGGGCACCGAATGAACACTATACTGGAATGTTTCAGCCCTGGACACGCTTTACACGTGCTTATTTATCCCATCACTGTGTGAGTAGAAAAATGTTTTGTGAAACCCTCCCTGTGGTCTGTTGTGTTTTTCATCTGATCAGCTGTCAGTCAGTCTACATTCTAGCATGCCAACCCTACAGAGAATTACTTCACTTCTGTGTCCGGCTCCTATCTCTGCCCAACTGAGTTCTCCACATAGATTCCTATTAAGGCTTATTTTCAAGATGTATTCTCAAAAATTTTCAAAGGCTGTTCTAAACCTATTGAAGGTAGAGTTTTGCTTAGGTCAGACATACTGTACTTCCCTTGCAGCCAAGGTTTTATGAATGCATTGTATTTTAAGATAAATCATTCAAACTACTGAGGCAGAAACCGCTTTGTTCTGGCCAGAAAAGACCTTCAGAAGAGGAAAGTGGTTTCTGTAAAAAAGATTTGCAGCATTTATTTGGTATATAGTGCGCTTGGTAATGTATTTTTGGCTTCATGCCTTCTTGTCTGGTAGAATAAAATCCATCCATCCATTTTCTGTACCGCTCATCCTCACTAGGGTCGCAGGCGTGCTGGAGCCTATCCCAGCTATCTTCGGGCAAGAGGCAGGGTACACCCTGAACTGGTTGCCAGCTAATCGCAGGGCAAACAAACAACCATTAGCACTCACATTCACACCTACGGCCAATTTAGAGTCTTCAATCAACCTACCTTGCATGTTTTTGGGATGTGGGAAGAAACCAGAGTACCCGGAGAAAACCCACGCAGGCACGGGGAGAACATGTAAACTCCACACAGGCGGGGCCGGGATTTGAAACCCGGTCCTCAGAGCTGTGAGGCAGATGTGCCGTTGAATCAAATGTTCAACTAAAATATACAGTATGTCTGGAAGTAGATGTGCCCCAGTGTGTTTGATTGACAAGACTGTCACCTGCGGTTTGTGGATGGACGAACTAATCAGTTTTATGATTGACAGTTATTGCAGCATCTGATTTAAGCCATCATTGTCACACATATAATGTATTTACGGTATATAACCGTTTGTGTTTATGGTCTAGCTACACACTATAGTAACTGTACTTGTACGGTACTTATATCTGGCTTTGGCATGTTTCTGGCTTTAGCATGTTTCATAAGTGTTGGTGGGTGGCAACCAGTCACTTTGGAACTGGAAGATTACACTGATTTTATTGTCTCTTTCAAAATCAAGCTCTCCATCAAGGTTATTGAAATTCTAAACAGAAGAAACTGAATCCTCTATAGCACTAAAGGTGCTGAATGTAGTCTTAGAAAAATACTGATAATTAGGACTGGCTTCGATTTATCTTCAATTAAACCTTAATTATCTTTCTATGGGGCAAAATTATGGGAGAATTTTCCACAATGCACTAAACATGCTCTGTGAATGCGTTTTTTTTTTTTTTTAAAAGACTGACTAATGGAACAAGTGGCATTGTGAAAATAATTTTCTGACTCACGAACATCCAGTATGTGTGCATATTTGTAAAGTATATTAATTAAAAGTGTCTATTAATACAAAATCTCAATCTGAACACACACCTGTGACCTGAATCGCTGTTCTTATTTTTAATTAAAAAAAAGAAAAAGAAAAAAAATGAGGAAGTTCTGTTATTGTATGTGTTCGGTCAGTGCTACTGTAGTTGTAGTGTGGTCGAATATGACAAAGCTGGTTAAAAATATACTATACTAACAGTTTGAACGCCTCGTGCTGGACCACCTCAAGAGCATCACATGACCCCTACTACACTCCCTGCAGTTTGCCTATCATGCAAACAGGTCTGTGGCACAGTCAACATGGGACTGCACTTCATCCTGAAATTCCTCGACGGCGCAGGGACCTATGCGAGGATCCTGTTCGTGGACTTCAGCTCTGCGTTCAACACCATCATCCCCGAACTCCTCTCCTCCAAGCTTCTCCAGCTCAACGTCTCGCCTGGTGTCTGCCACTGGATCTATAGCTTCCTGACGGGCAGGACACAGCAGGTCAGGCTGGGGGACACCACCTCATCCACATGCACCACCAGCACCGGGGCCTCCCAAGGTTGTGGTTTTTTTCTCTCCACTGCTCTTCTCTCTCTACACAAACACAAACTACTGCATCTCAAAGCACCCGGCTGTCAAACTCCTGAAGTTTGCAGACGACACCACAGTCATCGGCCTCGTCAAAGACGGTGACGTGTCTGCGTATCAATAGGAAGTGGAGCGACTGTAACTGTGGTGCGGCCGACACAATCTGGACTGGTGAGATGATCGTGGACTTCAGGAGGCATCCTTCACCACAGCTGGCCCTCACGCTGTCCATCTGCCCTGTGTCAACCGTCAAGACCTTCAAGTTCCTGGGAATTACAGTCTCTCAGGACCTGAAGTAGGAGACGAACATTAATTCCCTCCTTAAATAGGCCCAACAGAGTATGTACTTCCTGTGGCTTCTGAGGAAGCACGGCGTGCCACAGGAGCTGCTGAGGCAGGTCTCCACAGCGTTCATCCTGTGTTCATCCATCACAGTCTGATTTGGTGCTGCCACAAAGAAGGACAAAATCAGACTGCAACGGACAGTCAGGACTGCCGAAAAAATTATCGGTACCCACCTACCCATTCTTGAGGACGCTGTCAGGACTAACACAAGGGCACGCAAAATCCTCTTGGACCCTCCACATCCTGGTCACCAAGCTCCTTCCCTCAGGTAGGCGCTATCAAACAATGTTAACTAAAACCAGCAGACATTCCAATAGCTTCTTCCCTCTAGCCATTAACTTCTTAAACAGTTAGCTTACAATTTCATTGCAACATGCTGCTAGTTTTGCACATCTCTATCAGGAAACTCCAACATTATTCGTACGCTCACTGTTTTATCACAGTGCACTATTTGCATGCTGTTGTTGATTACTACGGGCCACTCGTGTTTGAGAACTCTCTGTACCATTTGCACAATTGTCACTGTACCCGATCATTACATTATTTGTCACTTTAAGCTGTTCTAAATTGCTTGATGACTCTGCACTATTTGCACAACTGCCATTAGATCAGTATCACCACACTAGTGGCACACTTTCTTTGCTCAATGGCTCGCCACACTCTTGTTTTTTATGTCCTAAATGTATATTTCGTCATAGTGGCTGTTTGTTGGTATACACAAAACTGGAGACAAAATTCTTGTTTGTCTTGCAACATACTTGGTGAATAAAGCTGATTCTTCTTCTGATATCAACGTACAGTTTAATCTGTCTCCTTAAATACAATTTGATGCTTAAACATAGCGGATTTTGACTTCAACCTGATTCCAGAATAGTTTTTCACTTGATGGGTCTATTCAGGCTGTGCACCTATTCAACATATGGTATTGGTTTGATATACAGGTATATACTGAGAAGTCAATCAGTCTGTTTACAGCTTATGTAACAGATGTTACCTCAAAAATGGTCAAACTCTTTGACCACAAAAGATGAAAAGACTGCCCTGGTGGGAATCTAATCTCAGGATATCAGGAATGTCCAGAAGGATACAAGGTCAAGTTAGGTGCAAAAAGATTGTCTGGAATGCAGGCCATAAGGAAATAATGTAGACGTTTTTTGTTTTTTTTTCTGTTTGCTGTAAAATGTTAGGTGATTATAAATTAATCTATATGTCTATATAGTATATACACACTGAGGCCAAATCCTTTATTTTTTTTCTGTACACCGAAAAAGACCACAAAAGGCCACAAAATGAATAGCTTGAATTTCCAGGTTACATCTTCTAATACAATTCTTAGTACATATCATTATTTATAATGAAAGGCCACATTTTTAGGTGAGCAAAATTATTGGAACATAAAGACATAAAATAGCCTTAAGTGAAAATGAATTAAAATTTGGCTGCAAATATTTAGGTGCATTGAGATTGTGACCCATTCACTGACATCAGCAAACTTGAATTGTTCTTTTCTGATGCTTTCCCAGACTTTCTCTGCAGCCTCTTTTTGAGTTGTTATTTTGCAGGTGTTACTCAATAGGATTTAAAGCTGTAGATTGGCTTGACCTTACACTTCTTTCTCTCGATGAACTCCATTATTTTGACTTTCTTTAATTCGCAGAATACATGTTTCTATAGAGTTCATTTTGATGCTGCCATCTTATGTTACCTCTATGAAGTTTAATGAGCCTCTCCTAGAGGAAGCCATGTAAAAGCGAGAGAGAGACATTCTGTGGCGGCCAGGCAGCCTCAAAGCCCCTGTGCGATGATGAGGAACCACGACGGGACAACTTTTCCGTCCTTTGCCTCCATGAAAATTGAAACTCAGCAAGCCATTGGCAGAATTGTGGCCGACCGTGGTGCGCTCTGAGGAAGCCACAGCAGCACAAAGCACCGGTCCCCCTGGATGATTTTTTTTTCTCCTCCTCATGGCTGTCCAAGAAGCACTCTCGCCGGTGCTGGGGTGGCGTGGTGAGGCGGAGTGATCGGGTTTGCCGCTGCCTCGCTACACCTGCGCCGTGTGTGGGTGCACATGGTAGAGACAATGTGGACCGAATAACACAAAACACATAACACTTCAGGGAAGATGTATTTTTTTTGGGGTTGTTGGCATAGCTTGATGACTAACTGAACACTGTCGCGGTAAAAATGAGCCGAGTTGTTATCAATAAGGAAGTGGCTATAGCACTGAATAACCACTGATGGAATGAGGGCGCTTATTGATGAAGGCCTGACTCATGCCAGAAGCCCAAGTGCGTACTTGAGATGGTGAAAAAGAGTTTGACGCTATATCTCAACAATTTACTCGAACTCCAATTCCAATGAAGTTGGGACATTGTGTTAAACTTAAATAAAAAAACAGAATACAATGATTGAACCTATATTTAATTGAATACACTACAAAGACAAATATATATATACCTGATTGAAAATAAAGATTAGCAGTGATTGATGTAGTTTACTGTCAATGTTATCTAAAGCGGTTCTTTTTAAAGTAACGGCTAGTCTTTGACAGCAAAAGCTCTCCAGAAGAAAACTTTGGAATAAACACTGTTGTTAAAAGGGTGGAAACGACATTTTTGAGTGATCAAAAAAGGAGAGCTAGTGATGCAGCAATGCTTCACTTCTTGATACCAGTTTGATTAATGCAGTAAGGCTGTTCAGAAGGTGCTGTAAACTTCTTAAAAACAGACAAAAGCAAAGAGGACAAACAGGTGGGGGACTGCACACAATTTTAAATGAGGCTAATGGAATCTGCTTATGTGTATATTTATTTAGACTGCTGTGTCCTCTTCTGACCCAGTCTGCCTCTTCACATGCCTCCCAGGTCCCTGGGGAGTGAGTCACCGGTCGCTTTTAATTCTGCAGCTCATCAAAGGGCTCAAGAAGCTGCCGTATAGAGCCCTTCATCATGATGACTAGTTGAATTGAGAATAGAGACAGCAAGCCTTGGGCACTGTTCGAAGTCTAGGCAGCAAGCAAATTACTTAAAGGGCAGGTATTCATATTAGGGGCCATCGGAAACATAATTCAGGATTACCTCTTTCACACACGTCTAGATTGCTCTCATACACGCTAATGAAATGTTATACACACAACTCAAATTCACAAGTGACAGACTTTTACATACACAACTGAATTGTTCTCGTTTACAACTGAAACGCTCTTATATACTCAACAGATTTTTTTTTTGCTCACATACACAAAGTGAAATGCTTTTACATACACGAGTGAAACGCTCTCATGCACACAACTGAAACGCTCTTTTCCCCCTATAGCAGCACTGTCAGTCACCTATAGCTCCCATCAAATGTATGTAATAGCTTTTTACTCGTGTATGTAAGCGAAACAATTTCTTTTGTATATGAGAGAGTTTCCAGTCATGTGTAGGAGAGCGTTTCATGTAGGAATGTTAATGAAAACAAATTCAATTGTGTGTATGAGAGCATTTCTGTAGTATGTAGGAGAGCTGTTTTACTTGTGTATACAAAAGCATTTTACGTGTCATGTCAAGTTTATTTGTATAGCCCTGAATCACAAGAGCGTGTCAAAGAGCTTCACAGGCCCTCAGTTGTATGCAAGATTAAAAAAATAAAATAAAATCAGTAGCGTGTGTAAAAGCATTTCACTTGTGCACGTGAGTAAAAAAAAAAAAAACTTGTGTATGAGAGCATTTCAGTAGTGTGTATGAGAGTGTTCCAGGTGTTTCACTGTGTAAGCAAAAAAAGAAATCAATCAATCAATCACTACTGTGAATGAGAGCATTTCATTTGTGTGTGTGAGAAAGCTAATCCTTACTTCTGTCCTTGACAGCCCCTCGTATATTCTGCTCCTTGCCGAGACTGACACAACTACTGATTCTTTGCTAGTTGGTGTCTTCTGATTCAAATGTAATAAATCGAAGTTTGGAATATATTTCGTTTGTAGAAGGAGTTTGTATTAATTTTTCATTAAGTGTTGAATTAAAGTACTTTACAGACTAATGAGATCAGGTCCTTTCCTTTTCTGTCTGTACTTGATATTATGACTGACGTTAACAGTCAATTCTGGTACTGACACTTTTTTTTTTAAGATTAAATTAAAGAATATATGACTACATGCATGCTACATATTGTAAAACCAACACCCAAGTGTCAATCACAACATTGTAGTGGCAGATGAATTGTATTCCTAATGATGTGGTCAGTTAATGTACTGTATAATAATTTGTTTTCGTTTAACTTATCAAAATAACTGATAACACTCAGATTTAACAAAAACATAGAATTCGGCCTCACTTTCTCTGACAATTAGTGTCATCGATGCAAGTGTTTTAAGCACCATTCTAGCTTCTTACACGTCAACCTTACTACATCAGTGATGATTGATTTGACCTTTATATTAAAGCACCACACCCCTTTGTTTTGATTCCAAGTACTGTTTCTTCTTAAATCCAAACTACTGTAAGTTCCCAGACAGACAAGCTCTGTTTGTTCTAAGCCTCTTTTAATGAACACTCGAACTAGCCAGCAAATCACCATGACTTTTTCACCTGGGCTGTGAAAAAAAAATCCAACAGCCTGGCTATGCAGCAATACACACTGGATAGTGAACATCCATGCTTGCAAGGAGTCATGCCTGAAGGCATGTTTTGTTTGCAGCCCACCTGTTTGCATAAGCTCCTCTCATTAGTATGTTGTTGTTTTTTATCTGTTAGCACTGCATCGTAGGTGTTAAACAGATGGGTCTCTAAAAAATGAGATAAAACACTGAAGCAAATCATAGTAATCATATTCATACTGCACAATAATACTGTACACAAACACACACTATATTTCCGAAAGTATTCACTGACCTGCTTTGACTCATGATTTTAAGTGCTATCACATTCTAAATGGATATGGTTTAATATGATGTTGGTCTACACTTGGAAGCTACAACAGCTTCAACTCTTGTGGGAAGGCTTTCAACAAGGTTTAGGGGAATTTTTGCCAGTTCTTCCAAGAGCACATTTGTGAGGTCACACACAGATGCTGGACGAGAAGGCCTGGCTCACTGTCCACTCGAAATCAACCCAAAGGGTCTCTCTCTCTCTCTCTCTCTCTCTCTCTCTCTCTCTCTCTTTTTTTTTTTTTTTTTTTCTCTCTCTCTGTACATCAACACACACACATACCCAAATAAAATATAGAAAACAAGCAGGGGAATAGTGAGGCTTTTAACAAAATATGAGACAAGAGATAACAGTTCAGCTTGTATTTTTGGGTATTTACATCTGGATCTGATAAACAACATAGAAGAGAACAACTTTTGTTTGAACACACCCATTCATGTGACCAAAATGTTGGAATATGTGTCTGACAGGTGTTTTGCTGCATATGTGTGTCCTTGATAATTTAAACCGTAAGTGGCGTTGAATGCCGTCACTTAATTTCGTATTTTGGCTTCCCCTATGGAGACTATATTTACAGTTAGAGGTTTAACCAAATTGAAAACCAGAAAACTTTCTCAAAGTGAAAAACTATTTACTTTCTCAAGTTAATTGAGGGATGCTTAGGTTATTGATAAAATAATTTTTATTCATCTTATTGTGGGATGATTATTAGATACTGTAGTAGTTGTACAATATATCATTAATAACCTGTGGTGATTGACTAGAAATAAGTCTTACGTCAGGATTTAAACATTTCTGCTGATGTAGCAGCTCTAATATCCACAGGTAGGGCATTCCAGAGGCCTGGAGCCCGAATAGAAAATGCTTGTGAGCCTGCCGACTTTTTTCTGGCTCTCGGAGCCACCAAGAGACCAGCGTTTTGCAAGCGTAGGTTTCGGGATGGAACAACTAAATCAGTGAGATAACAGGCCGCTAACCCGTGTAATATTATTAAGTAACAGGACCTTAAAATCACGTCTCAAGTGAACCAGGAGCCAATGCAAGTTGGCCAGAATGGGTGTAATATGATTGAACTTTCTTGTCCCCATCAAAAGCGTTTTGTACTAACTGCAGGCTTTTAATGCTAGACATGGGATGACTAGAAAGCAGCACATTGCAAAAGTCGAGGCGAGACATAACAAATGTGTGGACTATCATCACGGCATCACTATCATATAGGGCCGTACTTTAGCGATATTGCGAAGATGAAAAAAATCCAGTTTTGGTAATATTCTCAATATGCTTTTGAAAGGAGGGAGTTGAAATATAATGCTGAGATTTTTTGCTGACTCACTTTGGGTAAATTTGCTTTTGTCAAAACTCATAGAGTGGTGTCCTTAAACAAATGGCTGTGTTTAACAGGACCAAAAATCAACAGCTCAATTTTGTCATGCTGCTCCATATTAGCGCAATCATGTGGGCGAGTTAGTTTTAATGGCATGTAGGGATGAGTATCGTCGTCATAAAAGTAAAAGCCAATCTAATATTTGCGTATGATATCGCCTTGCAGCATCATATACTGTAAATACCGGACAAAAGAGGGCCGAGTACAGATCCCTGCGGGATTTTGCAAGTGACATTATAATACTCAGAGGTGACATTACCATGAATTACACTGTGGATCCTGTCCGAGTGATAAGATCTAAACCAAGAAAGTAATACTTGTATATACTGCACCAATACGTGTTTTGTAGCCATCTATTAGTATATTGTAAACAATGGTATCAAAGGCAGCATTGAGGTTGAGTAATAATAGTATTGATGAGGTGTCACAATCCATAGCTAGTAAAAGATCATTCGTCAATTTTGCAAGGGCCGTTTCAGGAGAGTGGTCTGCCCTGAAGAAGTTCAAATAGATTGGTTGAGGCCATGTGATCATTAAGATGTTGTACTGCAATTTTTTTCAAGAATTTTTCTAATAACTGGGAGATTTAACACTGGCCTATAATTGTAAAGACTCTCAGTATCGAGGTTGGGTCTTTTGAGAAAGGGTCCAATAAAGTCTTGAAAGCTGCATGTACACCGCTGGAGGAATAATATTTAAGATTGAAAGTCTCAAGATTTAAAAAATCAGCTCTTTAACGGGTTTCCCAGGAAGAGGGTTGAGCAAGCACATTGTTTGTTTTGCTGCACTAACGAGTTTAGTGTGTCTGTCAAGGGATACATACAAAATGAGAGAGGGTAGCCGTATGGGTATCTGCAATGGTGGCCATATTAGTCTGTAATCGAGGAATTCAACTGGGATTGAGGCACGGTTTCCTTAAACTAATTCCTAATTAGTTTAATTTTTTTGTAAAAAAATTACATTAAATCATCAGCTGAGAAGGAAGAGCTGTTGGAAGTAGGCTGCTTTTGGGTTAACATTGAACTATCCCAATTTTTTTAATTCAGAGCAGGTCAAGTCATAGCTCAGGTTTAGATTAAAAGCATTTTGAACCTGCTTGCTGAAATATCCCCCAGATGATGTCTTGAATTCCATCATTGTTTTTGTGAATTTCAAGGGAAAATACAATGATATTCCTTACAATTTACCAATTGTAGCCCTCCATCCATCCATCCATTTTCTGTACATCTTTTCCTCACAAGGGTTGTGGGCGTGCTGGAGCCCGTCCCAGATCAAATTATTCTCTACCATTTTGGACAAAAGTTAAAACACCAATGACCTCCGGGGGGCTTTCAAGAATTGGCAAATGACATAAGTTTAGGTCAAATCAACATTACAACATGACAGAAATAATGGGTGCTAACTTACTGTAATTAAATTACTTTATTGCAATTAAATAATAATTGCAATAAATACTGTTAATGACATGATTACTCTAACTTTCTCACTGTCCCAGCTATATGGACAGGTGTTGTCCAGAGTTCGAGTCAGTTTGACTTCCCCAACGCTGCGTTGCTTGAACGCAGCATGCTCCTCGTGGACATTCTTCAGGTGCTCGATCAAATTTGTTGTGTTGAAGCATTTAAATGACGTTCCCCACAACGAACTTCAGTTGTGCACAGACTGCAAATACCTTACGTGTTGTTTGTCTGAGACATCGCAAAATAGTCCCACACCGACGAGGTGTTTTTTTTTTTCACCGACAAGCTTGAAAAATCTTTATTGGCCGTCAGATAGTTACAGTACTGCGCAACAAGACACGTGAAAAGGCTAAAAATAAACTAGCTTTTCGATTCATACGCGACGGAGACGCAGAGTTACATGTCTTGTGTGGAGCTGATCAATGACGTCATTGATCGGATCGGTGAATTATGACATGAAAGCCGATCAGCATAAGATGCAAATTAGCGGCTGATACTGATAACACCGATCAGATTGGTGTAAGTCTGCCCAAAACATTGGGAAACACAACCAAACATGTTTGACAATCTTTGTAATTGTTTCATAGTGTGGACGTTCAATCCAAACAAAAGCAAGTTGGGTGATGTTTACAAACAAATGCTAGTGTAGTCAAGGCTTTATTTGCAATGTATTTTATTTTAAGTGTACCTGTTATAATGCTTTTTCTCACCTAAAAATGCAACATTTCAAAAAAAATATTCCACAGTACATTCTAAATTGTGTATCGGTTCCAGATCCAATACCTAGAAATGTTGATCTCTCTCTTTTGATGACAGACTCAAATGTTTTAGTCTACAGCAAAAATAAAGGAATTGGCATCAATGTTGCAAAACTTTTGGAGGAGTGTGTACATCCATCCATCCATTGTCTTTACCGCTTATCCTCACTCGGGTCGCGGGCGTGTATACAGTGCCAGGAAAAGTATTCGCCTGCTTCCTGATTTAAGCCAATCTTCTCTATTTAAAAATGCTTATTAGCTATTTAAATTTACATTCTTAACCTTGCTCTTCCAATTGTGTCTGCCTTTACCTTATCCAGCAGTTTGTTGTAATTTATGAATCTTTTAACATTGTTTTTAAACTCTTTGGAGCACTTTCAGATTTCTTTAAAATCCAGATCCAAAGCGTAAATGTATTATTATTATTATTATTGTTAATATTATTAATATTATTAATATTAATATTACTATTATTATATTCTTCAGCATCCTCTCTAACACCAACTGCCCTCATGTCTTCCCTCACTACATCTATTAACTGGCTTCCATCTCTCTCGCCGGGCAGCTCCATCCTGCCAATAAGCTCACTATCTGTCCTCCGAATGTGTCCAAGCCATAAAAATGTGGTTTCTCTGACTTTGTCTCTAAAACATATAACCTTGGCTGTCCCTCTGATAAGATCATTTCTCATCTTATCCAATTTGGTCACTCCTAAAGAAAACCTCAACTTAATCTCTGCCGCCTCCATCTCTGCTTCATGTCATCTCTTCAGTGCTATTGTCTGTAAGCCAGATATCATGGCCAGCCTCACCACTGTCTTAGAAAACTTTCCCTTCATCCTAGCAGAGACTCTTCTACCACGTATCACACTTGAAACTTTCCTCTACCCATTTCAACCTACTTGCCTCTGTTTCTTTACCTCCTTACCATACTCACCATTCATCTGGACTGTTGATCATAAGTATTTAAAGTCTTCCACCTTTGCTATTTCTTCTCCCTGTAGCCTCACTCCACCCCTCTCATTCATGTACATATTGCATATTGCAAACAGGAAGGGGCTCAGAGCTGATCCCCTATGTAGTCCCACCTCCACCCTAACCTCATCTGTCACACCCACAGCTCTCCTCGCCACTGTCCAACAGCTCTCATACATGAACTGTACTATTCTAACATACAGTACTTCTACCTCTGCCGCCCCAGACTTCCTTATACAGTACCACCATTCCTCTCTGGGTATCCTGTTATAGACTATAATGACACAATGCAGCTCCTTCTGACTTCTCTGTACTTCTCTATCAATACCCTCAAGCCAAATAATGTGTCTGTGGTACTCTTGATTGGCACAAAACTACTGCTGCTCACAAATGATCACTGGAGCCTTACTTCCACTACGCTTTGCCATGACTTGCACATCACCATTCTGTGCTGTCTGGTTTCACTCTTCCCTACCACTTACCTTACAGTCACTGATCTTCATGAGATCACATTGTCTGCAAAAGATGTAGTCTCCGTGTACCCTTCTACCGGCGTTCTTGTCAGTCAACTAATGTCTCTGCTTCTTCTGGAAGAAAGTTTTCACTACAGCCATCTTTTGGCAAAGTCTACGAGAAGCACTCCCTTTAAGTCCCTGTCCTGGATAGCAAACCTAACCATGCCTTCTCCATCATCCCTGTTTCCTTCACCAGCATGTCCAATCTCCCCTAATCACTACTCTCACGCTATCTGCTGAGATGCTCTGAATTACTTTGTCTAGCTCCTTCCAGAATGTCACATACTACCTGTGGAGCATAACCACCAAGAGTATTAAACATAACACCCACAATTTCAAGCTCCGTCACTCAATCTCTTTTTCAACTCCAGGACATTCTTAACTATCGCTTCCTTTAAGATCACCCCTACTCCATTTCTGTTCCCATTTGAACCATGCTAAAATAATCTAAACTCTGCTCCTGCCAAACTGCGTTTCCTCCAGTTCTACTGGACACACAGTAGATCTACATTTTTTCTAATCATCATGTCAGCCAACTCCCTAGCTTTACCTGTCAGTCCCAACAATTAAAGTCCCTACTTTCAGTTTGAGATTCTGTGCTTTCCTCTTCTCTTTCTGCCTATGGACACACTTTCCTCCTTTCCTTTGTCCTTGACATACAGTTGCTGAATTTCTACCGCCGCCTTGTAAGTTAACTGCGCCACGGGGGTCGTTGTAAGCCCGAAACTGATACTGTATGAAATTCTGAGAATGCATGCTCATATTCTTTGAGCAAAGTTTTACGTCAGATGCCTATCTTGAGTTTGTCTGTGCTTGGGACCAGCCTATGGTTTGCGGTGGCTTGTGCCCCCATAGGGCTACATTATGTAGAAAAAAAAAAAAACTTCAATAGTACCTGTCAGACAAAGTGAAGCCCTGTATGCACTTTTGCAGTTTGTTTATAGCAGATCGAGAAGGTTTCTTCCTCTTTTTGGAAAATCCACGTTGCTGTTGTTTTGGAAGACGTCAGCTGTGATGAGGTAACAATTTAGGTGTGCTGTCAGTGGGTCACTGATGGCCTGGTGGAGTTCATAGAGTGCCTCGCTTCTACTGCTGCGATTAGCAGTGGGGAAGATGTAAATCGCAACCAGCAGAATTTATATAAATTCCCTCGTAAGCTAGAAGGGGCAGCACTTAATGAAAATAAACTCTGTCCGTGCAGAAACACTGTTCAACAGCAGTATTCTGGCACCAATAATATATGGTAAGACAATATACACTCCCCGCCACGAGTCTTACATCCCAACACAGAGACTGGGTCTGCACAGTAGCATGTTAGCCCTACTAACTGGATAGCAGATTCCAGGATGTTGTCAGTGGGCCACGATTCCGTAAAAAACAGAAGACACGTATGTCAATGCTGCGCATATCTCAAGTGTTGTGTATGGTCAATTTCATTGTATGGTGGCGGAAGACTGGCCAGGATGAGGGATGGTATCGCAAGCCTTTGTGTGCTAAAGGCTAGTCTCGCCTGGATGCCTCCACACTTTACAATGCTTTCACGTCCTCTGTCATGTCTCCTCTCAGAGTGTAATACAGCAGGTAAGTCCGGTGATGTGGTGAATGGCGTAGAAGTCTCAGAAGATGACAGAGATTCTCTGTGACTCTCTGGTCATGTTTGTTTTGTGGTATCTGTGGTACTTTAAACCAAAAATTTAAAGTATTTCTAATAAGCACCATCAAATGTGAACTACATAACATAGACACAGAAGTCATCAAACCTCAAGATTCATGGCCACTTGAACACTTAGCTGATGCTTTGCTCTGTGGGATAATGATTTTTTTTGTATCGCACACACTTACACTGTTTGTCATACTGTGTTTAGTGTCAGTACTCTGGAAGGCTGTGAAATCCTCCTGAGCCCCGAGGTGATGTATGGTCCTCCCGGTCTGGACCTATCCTGCCCAGTGGCCATGACCCTGGCTCACTGTGCTGAGGTAGACTCTGAGAACTGGAACATTCAGCTCAAGAGGAGGACCCAGGGCAGTAAATGGGAGGTAAGCGCTGCAGGCACACACCTGTCAAATACAGCTCTACGAGATCTTTGCTTGACCCAGAAATGACATTTTACTCAACTTCAATTGTGTTTTCTCCACAATGTTTCCGCTCTTTGTTTTACTGCTAAATGTGAATAGCACCACTATTTTTTTGAGAAGTACATTAAAAAGCCTCTTGTCAGATTTAACCGGTTTCAATAAGTACATTCAAAACAAAGTTATTGTCTCACTCCAATGGGCTTTTTATCTTTAACTAATGATATAACTAAACAAAATCTCTGTGGGCGGACTTTATAATTTTTAGTCAGGTTCTCTTAATTGTGTCACGATCTGATGTTAACGGTACCCAGAAGCAAGCAGAGGCTTTTGGCCATTGGTCTGAGGGTGGTGCCCAGAAGACAAGCTGGCTGCTGCGCCCACCGCTTTACAGAACTCCTTCCAAACAAAAGAGGTGAACTGAGGACCTTGGTCCGAGTCAATGGGGATACCGTTGAGTTTGAAAACATGAAAAACAACGAAGTTCACAGTTTCAAAGACTGAGGAACGCTTGGGAAGGGGAATGTAATACACATACTTACAAAATCCATCGATAATAGTAAAAATGATAGTGTTACCTTCAGAAGGGGGTAGGCCGGTAATGAAGTCCAAAGCGATGTGAGACCAAAGGTGGCTTGGGATGGGTAAGGTGCACAGCAGACCTGCATAGACGGAACAGGCTTGCACGAATTCCCGGGTGTCTTTGACCAGGCTGGGCCACCAGATATGTTGCTGGATGAAATGGATGGTGATACCGGGATGACAGGTGACCTTGGAGTTGTGGGCCCACGGAAGGACGTCAAAGTGTGCGGAATCGAGTACAAATTGTCGGTTCGGAGGTCCGGTCTAGGGATCAGGGTGAGTCTCTTGAGCGTGTTTGACAACCAGTTCAACTTTCTGGGTGGATGCCCCCACAAAGCAGGAGGAAGGGAGGATAGTTTCATGTTCTACAGGACTGGAGGGGGGTGAGTATCTGCAAGAAACGGCGTCAGGTTTGCTGTTGCGGGATCCAGGTCGGAAGGGGAAATTAAATTTGGCTCAAGAAAAGGGCCCAGCGAGCTTGTCTGGGGTTAAGGCGTTTGGCGGAACGGAGGTAAGCCAGGTTCTTGTGATAATTCCCGATGACAAACGGTACTTCAGTCCCTTCCAGCCAGTGCCTCCATTCCTCCAATGTCCAGATGATGGCTAGCAGCTCTCGGTTGCCAACGTCGTAGTTCCATTCCGCAGGGGATAGACGACGGGAAAAGAAGGCACAGGGGTGAAGTTTTTGGGAAGAGGGGTCCCGCTGCGAGAGAACGGCCCCCGCCCCAGTGTCTGAGGCGTCCACCTCTACCACAAACTGGAGGAAGGGGTCTGGGTGACGTAGGATGGGAGCACTGGTGATATGGGTTTTCAGCTGGTCGAAGGCTTGGGATGTGGCTGGTGTCCATTGGAACGAAGAGCTGCTGGAGGCAAGACTGGTGAGAGGAATTGTGACTCTACTATAATTGAGGATGAAGCGGCAGTAGAAATTGGCGAATCCGAGGAAACAGTTCTTTGCGGGTGGTGGGAGTGGGCTAGTTAATGACTGCTTGGATTTTGGCAGGGTCTCATTGCAATTGTCCTTTGGCAATGATGTAACCTAGGAAGTGTACGGAGGAGAGATGGAAATCCCATTTTTTGGGTTTGACATACAGGCGGGCTTGACATTTAAAGGAGCCGCTGGAGGACTTGGCATAGAAGGACTCAAAAGAGGGGTCGATAAGGGGTAGTGGTGATTTATTCTCCACGGTGATGTCATTGAGTCCACAGTAGTCTATGCAGGGGCGGAGAGTGGTATCTTTCTTCTCGACAAAGACGTCTTCTACTGGAGACTTGGAAGGTCGAATGAGTCCAGATGCCAGAGAGTAACGGATATAGTCCTCCATTGCTTTTTTCTCAGGGCGGGAAAGGTTGAAGAGGCGGCTGAATGGAAGAGGGGCCCCCAGTAGAAGATTAATTGCGCAGTCGTAAGGGCAGTGTGTGTGTGTGTGTGTGTGTGTGTGTGTGTGTGTGCGTGTGTGTGTGTGTGTGTGTGTGTGTGTGTGTGTGAGACAAATGGCCAGGTCTGAAAACAGGGCAGATAAAATGATATTCTTCAGGTACCTGAGAGATGTCAACAAGTGTGGCAGATGGTGGTGATTTACAGGAGGGCAAGTATGGCAGAGAGCAGGTAGTGTGGATGGCAGTGAGGGCTCCATCCAGTGATTAACAAGTGCGTCCAGTCTATGGCGGGGTTATGATTTTTGAGCCAGGGAATTCCGAGGACTAGTGGGGTCTCAGGGGAAGGACAAAAAGAGGGATGTCCAGAAATAAGTAGGGTGAATGGAACTGTTTGGTGGGTGACAGGAGATATGACTCGCTCATCCAGGGCTGTAACTTTCTAGGGAGGTGGAAGTGGTTGGAGAGGGAGTTGGAGCTGAAGTGTTAGTCCTTCATGAAATAAATTGTCATCTGCACCAGAATCAATGAGGGCAACTATGGGTGTATTGTGAGCGGGACCAAGAATGCAAGCGGGAACGGTCATACGGGAAGAAGAGCTTGAGGAAGTAGTGGTTTGGCTCACCATGGCACTCTCGGGTCCTGGTGAGCCTGGTTTTTTGGGCGTAAGGGGCATGTGGCAATGAAGTGACCAGATTTACCACAATAAATACGCAGTCGCTGGGTGACACAACGCTGACATTCCTGAGGTTCTAGTCGTGTGTTACCTAGTTGCATGGGCTCATCTGGTGCAGTGCGGGGTGACAAAGAGGCAGTCGGAGGTGCAGAAGGCGTGTGACGTGCTGACGGTGCATGTTGTAACGCCTGCGGAGTTGCTGGGTCCATGCTGGCCAGAGTATTCTGTCACAATCTGATGTTAACGAGACCCAGGAGCAAGCGGAGGCCGATAGGGTTGTGGTGAAAGGTTTATTGAAGTGGATATTAAGGTGGATCCTTGGGGGCGTATTGGCTATTCGTCGAGATGGGGAACGTGCAGCAGGCGGTGGCGTGAGCAGGTGGATGGCTTGGCTTCAGGCCACATAAGGGTAATGTCGCAGCAGGAGTAAAATAAAGAAACAATTATAGTGAGTAACAGGCAGGATGAGGCATGGCTGCTGTCAGTCAATGGGGGGAATGGTGAGAGAAGTACAAAAGAGGGCATAAGGGGCTGTTAGACAAGGAAATAATTGATTAGTGGATCAAGAAAGATCCTGCACAATGAATTTAGACGTGAGCAAATCAGGTGGAAAACCAAGGGCGTTGTTTATGTGCTGCCAGCAATTCTGTTTTCCTGCAATATAGCAAATGATCAGCTGATATTTTACTTTCTTCTCAGCTTCGCTCGAATGTCAAAGAATAAAAAAATGTTAACCTGTCCTGCTTGGCCCTGCTGGTCATGCAGAATGGAAGATCTGTATACCGTTTATGCCAGAATAGTTTTTCTCTGCAACACTAGAGTTTCATATACTGCCTCTGTGGTTATTTGTGTTATATAATTCTTGAAAATTGCAGTCAAACAGAACGAGATTTGAGAGGGGAGAGACAGCAAAGAGAGGACAGCGAGAAAAATAAGCACATGTAAAGACAGGACACTGGCTGTAAGAAAATCGAACAAAAACAACAAAACATCCAATGTCTACTACAATATTACATTGGATTCTGGTTTTATTCGGGACAGTTGTGCTATACCCTATGAGGGAGGGAGCGGACAAGATAGAACTGAACAGGACAGGGATAAGACGCGAAGAGAACAGGATATGGGTAGTGAACAGTGCAACTGGAATATGGTAGGAGTAGCTATGTAATATGTGCACACCTGTTGAAACTGAGTGCAAGTGAGACGACAGTCCAGGAAGTTCGCAAAGTGATATGAGTTGTGTATAGCAATTCGGGAGAGGCCCCAACCCTAGCAACTAAGTCCAATGGATGTGTCTCTGTGGGCACATGCAAGTGAATTGACACTGTCACGCATGTGCAATAAATGTCAGAAGTTGTTGGAGATGAATGTGTCTGAAAAAAAAAAGAAAACTAACATTCTTTGCCTACAATTCATATTGCATACCTGTAGGTGTTTGATCCCTACAATGCAATGTCAGAATGTTTTCAATTGAATCTACAGTCTGTTTTATATTATTCTCAATTAAGTCGTGTTGCATTTAATCCCAAAGCCATAACAGGCAAAACCTCTGTCACTTTAAATTATTTTGTTTTTAGCTGTAACCATCAAGATGATGACACGTAATGGAGTAAAAATAATGAGGAGAAAAATTCAGTCAGACCGTAATGTAAATGAAAATAGGACAAAAACTTTTAGCAATCCACACACGGGTCAAAATAATGAATACTGCAGATTTGCCCCTGGCTGTTGTGGTGGTTGTCAGCACTTAAAAGAGCTTGTTATGAAGTTTGCTTTCTCCATTGTCTGTTCTAGGTGCAAATGTTATTTTCTGAACAAGGAAATGGAGGCTTTATGGAAGGTTTAAGAGCAGCTGCATCTCTTTCATGCATCAACCTAAAGTACATAAATAAGTCGTTGGCATCCTCCATTTTTGATATTGTCATAACCCTTTTCATAGCAGCCATTTTGACATGAAAGGACAGATTATGCAAAACAAAAGGGCCAAATTGATTTTCATTAAACGTTATGGATAGGACCAGTGTTGTCACAGTTACCTTGAAAAGTAACTTAGTTACTTTACTGATTACTTGAGCTCAAAAGTAACTTAGTTACTTTACTGATTGCTTGATTTCAAAAGTAACTAAGTTCGAAAAAAGTTACTTTTTAGTTACTTTCAGCAGCTGCCAAGTGGCAGTAATATCACTTATCCACAGTACAAAAAAAAACAGCTTAACACTACCCATTACTTGGTAATGTACGCCACATAGGTTGCAGAATGATGTCAGCAACATGAAGCAATACTGGAGCACCTTAAAGCGGAGTCAGGCACAAACAAACCATTACAGGAGTCCCTTCTGCGATCAACTTGCTCATTCAGGGTCCTATTACTCTATTTCCCCTGTAATAGTTTCCACAAACGGAACAGTGGACGACAAGTTAGCCTGTCCGCCTCACAGTTCTGAGGTTCCGGGTTGAAATCCGGCATCCCTGTGTGGAGTTTGCATGTTATCTCTGTGCCTGTGTGGGTATTCTCCGGTGACTCCGGAAACCCACCCAGGCACGGGGAGAACATGCAAACTCCACACAGGCGGGGCCGGGATTTGAACCCCAGTCCACAGAACTGTGACGCTACTGTGTTAACCAGTCGTCCACCGTGCCGGCGACAATAAATTGAATAATAAAAAATAATAATAATAATAAAAATAAAATGAGGTCGAGGGTTGAGGTCAGCTGCTTTTTCAGATCATTGAGTGGCCTTCCCCGACCAGCGGAAAGGGCTTGAGGTGGATGAGAGGACAGTAAGTGTGGCTGCGACACGGCTGTTGTTAGCAATTCAACAGGAAGGTTTGGTAAAGCCGAAAAAACTGTTTTCCAAGTGGCCTCTCGAAAAAAAAAAAAAATGTATTTGTTAATTTTTTTAAAATTGTAAATGTGGTAGAAGACACATGTGGCCCATGCCCACACCCAGTGGACCCTGGATTAATTTTAAAAAGAAAAAGTGTTCGTTTATTTTACGTTTCCTCTATCGTGACAGAGCAGTTTTAAGTTGCAATAATACCATTCACCATTAGATAGCAGAAATTGTTTACTACAGCACCACATCCTCATCAGAAAAGAAGAGTGGTGACGCCATGATGAAAGTCAGCAAGAAGAGTGAGTAATGACACCGTAGGGGAAAGGTGCGGTAAGAGAAAACTCGACCATGAAAATTGCAGTCCCATGTGGCCCCCTGGTAGCGCTGACAAAAACTGGTGCCACCCCCCACCATAATTTAAGTTGCCCATCCCTGGTTTAGGCCATCCTGTGACATTTTCTGGATCAATCTCCACCTCCAGATAAACGAAGATGAACCTGCCAATCATGCCTTGGATGACGTCATTAACAAGGGCTTGGAAAACAGCAGGAGCATTTGTTAATCAAAATGGCTTGACCAGCTATTCATAGTAACCCTAGTGCGTGTCTCCCTCCTATACGCAGACAATATGGTGTAGCGTATATGGGGGTTAAATAAAAATGTAATTAATTCATTCATCTTCCGTTCCACTAGGGTCGCGGGCATGCTGGAGCCTATCCCAGCTATCTTCAGGCGAGAGGCGGGGTACACCCTGAACTGGTTGCCAGCCAATCACAGGGCACATATCAACAAACAGCCATTTGCACTCACATTCACACCGATGGGCAATTTAGAGTTTTCAATTAACCTACTAAAAATTTAATTAGTTTGGAAAAAGATACAATGGAAGGTAATCACCTGCATTCACTTCCGGGTTAGTCCGATTTACGCTTTAACGTGAAAATCAAACTAATGTGTAAAGGTGCCCCACGTCACTTTTTATGTGTATAAAATTTAGGAGAAAGGGACAACAAACCTTTTATCAGTCTCGTAATCTGAAGGTTTTTACATGTATTAGGTAAGAGTTCTCGATAACCAGAGGTCTTTAGTCGAACCTAAACATACGTAAATGTTACAGGTAGTGAATTTTTATAGAAAATTTAATTAGATCTAACATGGGAATCTACAGGGGAACAATGCAGGAAATAAAACACAAAGGACAGACAAACATTGGCAAAGGAGACTAACTTGTGATATGAGGGTGGAATGAGTGTGTATTGACAATGCATAGAGCTGGGGGTTCCTGTTCTCGTTAATATAAACCCAAATATGCACTACTCTGTACTTTTCGTAGACCACAAATTGGATTTACGTTGGCTGGGCAATCTCCCGACTGTTTGGCTGGTCTGGCCAGCACGGGGGAACAGGTGGATTTGCTGGAAAAGGAGGAAGAAAAAAAGAAGAGCAGGAAAAACAAAAAGTTCCCAAGAAGGGTGGCCGGAGCCCGTTATGTCACTGTTCGCAAGACGTTAGGAGCGGACGTGTGCAGCCCGCTTCCTGCCGAACGGAGTTTGCCCAAGCACCCAAAAGGGTAGCTGGGAGCGCTGGCAGGATGCCCTGCGGCGGGGAAGTCTCCAACAGGGACGATGGACCGCCTCTTAATGTTACTTTTCCATTTTAGGATTATTTTGTGGTTTAAATCCAGTGGGATAAAATATTAATTACTGGATTTAAGATAACGAGACCATTTTACAGCCTTGCATTGTCACGCACACATCCTCTTTAATTCCTGTAACGAATGTCTCAGTTGTATGTGGTTGTTGAGAACACTGTAATATTTGCAATGTGGCATTTGTCTTCCATTTCCAGGCCAGTCTAGTACTCACACTCTTTCACTACGAAGCCACGCTGTTGTAACACCTGCAGAATGTGGCTTACATTGTCTTGCTGAAATAAGCAATGATGTCCATGAACAAGACATTGCTTGGATGGCAGCACATGTTTCTCCAAAACCGATATGCACCATATGTACCCTATATGTATCCAGTGTATACAGTGAGAAACAACAACTTAAACTGTTGGCCTATTTGCTCATGCAGTTGTTCACAACGTAGTTAACTTCTCCCCATCCCTGCTTGTGAACAACTGAGCCTTTCTGAGATGCTCCTTTTATACCCAATCATGATGCTCACCTGTTTCCAATAAACATGTTCACCTATGTAATGTTGCAAACAGGTGTTTTTTCAGCATTCCTCAACTTTCCCAGTCTTTTGTTGCCCCTGTCCCATCTTTTTTGGACGTGTTGCATGCATCAAATTCAAAATGAGAGAATACTTGCAAAAAAAAACAAAACAAAAAAACAATAACATTCAGTTTGATCATTAACTATCTTCTTTGTAGTGTCCATCCATCCATCCATTCATTTTACAAACCGCTTATACTCACTAGGGTCGCGGGCGTTCTGGAGTCTTTTCCAGCTATCTTTGGGCGAGAGGCGGGGTACACCCTGAACTGGTCGCCAGCCAATCGCAGTCTTTGTAGTGTATTCAACTGAATATAGGTTGAAAAGGATTTGCAAATAATTGTATTCTTTTTTTTATTTACATTTTATACCACGTCCCAACTTCATAGGAATTGGGGTTTGGACTTATTCAGGAAGCTTAGGTCAATAGACTGAAATGGGAAGGGTGTGTACTGTTGTCGATCTACAAGTGAGCACAGGAGTTGTGCTGAAGAATAATAGAGAGTGGAGATATTGATACACGTTACTGTTCGTGGTTTGTTTAAATAATAAACAATCATAACAGGGGTGGTGCTCATGACGATGAGACTGCAGACAGAACAAAATGACTACCAATAAATAAGTTGTCTTGAGTAGTCCACCAGTTGTCTACCATAGGAACCTCCACCTCAGGAGCAAACCCACTTAAGTGGTTATTACAGCTGTCATCTAAAAATAGAGCATTTTTGCCAGTCATGGGCAGCAAAACTCTGTGAGAGGACGCTATTATGTAAATGAGCCGTATTGTTGCTTCAAAATCAGGAAAAATTCAGAACTGCTTGCTGAAAGACCCAGTTTCTGAAAAAAAAGGATGCTAACAAAAGAATTACTTTGTTGTGTAATTTCACGCGATGTATGAGTAGGCACTCCAGAGACACAACTATTTGCATACAAGTAATTAAAAAATGATAATCCATAATACTGTATGTCCCCTTTGAGATAAAGTTATTGTATATTGATGCTATTAACAGGTATGAAGTGAAGCACAGTGGAAGGAGGTGGAAGGAAGTTAATCATTAATGGTTTGCATAAACTATACTGCACCGAGATACAAAACTTGTTGGAAAACATGTCATTATTTTACTTCTTATGAAATGTCCCCTGATGGAACAACCAAGGTTAGAGTCAGTAAAATATTTCTGTATGGTTATCATTCACCTATAATATATATATATATATATATCAAATAAATAAAAATATTAATTAAAATCAATGCATATTTGAAAGAACTATTCACATTTTCTCTCAAGGCAAATATTTCCCCTTGCATTTTGAACCTGATATTAATGATATACAATATACTGTGAGCCATGGTTGTATATATATATATATTTTTTGTTTGTTTGTTTTCATTCAGGCTCATGTTTAGTTAACATTGCTTTTCATAAGCAACCAGGGTGTGTGACTGGAAAAGGGTTTCTCTGAGGGTGATGTACCAATGTGGAAATGGACCGCAGAGAATGAAGAACTACACGATTCAGTTTATTCTAATATTTATTGGGGGGCACAGAGATCATCAGAGGTTCTTGGTTTGTAATAACGGTATTCCATAGAGAGTGTAAGAGAGAGAGAGAGAGAGAGAGAGAGAGAGAGAGAGAGAGAGAGAGAGATTATAAAATGTATAATACCTGCAAATACTTGGCACCATTAAAGTTCATGCCTTGTTGAAATAGACATTATCCACAGAGGAGTTCATAGCGCTCATAGCATTATCATAATATTCATATTGCAGTGTGTTAAGATGTGTTTATGAGAGAGCTGAAAAGCCCATGTTCGAAGTGCATCAACATCACGTACCGGTATGCACAAGAGGAAGCTTCACTTTACATGAACAAGTGTGAACCAAGTGTTGACGTTATTCTGACTTGGCCTCGCTCATTTATGATTTGTTTCATATCGTAATACGATTCTAGTCAGATACCAAGTTGCCCACAGTGCTTAAGTCCTCATTGCGGCATTATATTGTCCTTTTTACAGAAACAATCTCCTCATACTTTACATTGACAAAAAAATTCAGATGCTAAATTAGAACTAAGCCGTAGTTCTACAGTTGTCACAATGTCAGATTAATTCAATGCAGAATATATAATGGATCGTATCAGAAGGTGCAGCAATACAGTATAGTTAAGCCCACAAGGAAGTAGCAAAAGACATTACAGGCGCATCTCAATGAATTACAATCATGGAAAATGAGTGAAACTCATAGTAAATAGATTCATGGGAAAATACCTTTCACAAAGCATTCTGAAAGGTATTCTGATTATTTCTTATGTGATATTCAAATTTCTTGATATGGTGAATTTGGGTTTATTGTTAGCTGTAAGCTATACTTATCAACACTATAAAATATGAAACCATGAAATGTTTCACTCTGTGTACTGTGTAGTGAGTCAATATAATATTTAAGTTTATTTTTGTATATAGAACTACTGTAATAAATTACGTTTTCTACGGTATTTTAATTTATTGAGATGTACCTGTACATTAAGAGGTATATTTTTTAAGTATAGTGTTTTTTTTTGTTGTTTTTTTTTTTTACAATTTGCCAAAAACTTCCAAAATTATTCATACACATTAACAATAAAGCTGTTGCTTTGATATGACGTAGGCTAAGCCTACCCCCTCGCCTCTCTCTCTCTCTCTCTCTGGTTGTTTGTTTCTATGTGCCCTGCGATTGGCTGGCGACCAGTTCAGGGTGTACCCCGCCTCTCACCCGAAGACCCTGTGACCCTAGTGACGATAAGCGGTACAGAAAATGGATTTATGTAAAAGAAAATACTCATGTCGGCTTGAAATGTAAAAACAATTTTAAAAAAATAAAATATCGAAGAAAATTGTCAATATTTTATATCAATATTTAACTCCACTTCTCACAGTATTTTGTCACTTTTTTGTGTTGTTTCTTGCCAGATCAAGTTTTTATGTTTATGCATGAGCTTAGTGACCAAATGCTTCTTGCAGTGGTATGCCATTTGTTAGATACAGTTTTATGTGTTATAATAAAAACAATAAGAATACAACTCTCTGTCTTGGGAAAACTTAATGATGTCAGGGGCATGATAAAATAGCACCTCATAAAAAGTGCGACATTGGAGACCAGCCTCAGGTCAGTGACCAGCACTAAGTGAGCTGTAGAGGTTTGTTGTCTTGCATAGTGGCTGCTAGTAAAATTGCGGATGCCTCACTCCTTCTTATCATTTTTACGAAAGAAAAAAAATAATGCTCCTCAGGCATCAGTCTAGAGGACATTTTTTCTCACTGCACCTATTAAGTTATATAATCACTCATATTTTATGGCTTGTGTTGGCCCGCATTAGGTGTAATAAAACATCTGATGATGGTCAGATTTTTATGGATGAGGAAGGTAGAAAGGCTCAAAATGCACAATATGTTTTGTTCAAACAATATATATTTTATTTTATTATTATACTATTTCCCTGTAATTGCAGCATGAATAATTTCCACGACCATTTCAAATGCATTTTGTTTCAGGATCTAAGAGTATTAGGTACCTGGTGACACCTTACAGTAATTTGATATTTGTTTTCTTTCCGTACACGAAAACAAATGCTGTATTGTAATGTTGTAACGGAAATGAGGAGGAAAGCGAGGGAACATTTTTTTTCTCTCTCTCCAGTTGGAAATAATGACATGCTTAGAATGCTGTTGTCTCATAAATAAAATACTCTGTTGCTCGTACCGACTATTTGGTGTTCTGGTGTGTACCAACATCTTTCCTATTGTAGGGAATGACTTTTTTGTTCCCACGAGATTGGCAACCAACTGTGTAGAAAATCTTTTATGATTTAAACCTGTGTCATATTTTTCTACAGTGGTGAACAAGAATTCAATCCATAATGCATTCATTTCATCTATGAAGCTCTAGGCATGAATATTTTATGTCGTATGTGCTTCTTTGAATTTAACAAAATATCAATGGAAGTGTCTTAAAGGAGTTTTATAAAAGCACGCCTCACTATTGCGGAAGATAAAAAGTAATTTATTTCTTCATATTGGAAGGTTTTTTTTTAGGTGTTTGCTTAATCTCTGAAACCTGTGTGTAATGAAGATATTTGTGTCTATTTTAAAGTCATTTGACTCATTAATGATACATTTGTCACTATACAGTATTTGGCATTGTAACATTTTCACCTCTCATGTTGAGATAGCAGTGGCATCGGTGCATCACTGCTTAGGGTTGTTTGGCATATTTGTTTAAAGTTGGTTGCATTCAAACATAATCCGTTTATTTCTAGACATGACATCGTGTGTAGCTCAGTTGGTTTTGTTGTCATGTTTATCCCTGTCGATTTGTGGTTTCCATTGTGGCTTCAAAGTTTCACCCCTGGAGCTACAAACCCGAAATTGTCTTCCACTTATTGAAAATTACCTAATTACTTTCCCCACTATTGTTTTAGTTAGTTATTATTAAAGAACAAAAATGTATATGATAAAAAATTGAAGTATTGCATATAATGATAAACAATAGCTCGTTGCCTTTTGTGCATTTATTGATAAAAAATATTTGATGTAACCTTTTTCAATGAAAATCCCCCAAAATCTGGATGCATAATTCACAGTACAATTTAAGACAAAAAATATTATACAATGTAAAAATTAATTAACTTCCTTGAACCTGACACTTCTTGAAATGTTCTATAATTGATGTTTACGGATTGAGATTAATTAATTGAAATCAAATAATCTCTTGCAGTGTGTTATTATGCAACTGTATGTAAAAGTAAATTGACTGATATGAAAGTAATAATTTAAGCATTACAGACTAATTAGAATGTGGACAAGGTTCGTTAAGTCACAAAATCTTATATGAGAGGAAGATTACTATCACTGGGCCATTCAGACATCTTTATGTCTTTTGTGTTCTAGGAGGTGATGTTGGTGGAGGATGAGTCTACTTCATGTTACTGCCTAATGGACTCGACAAGCTGCCACTTGCTGCTCAACCAGCCAGGCTCCTACGCCCTCGTGGGCGAGCCCCTGACACAGGCTGCCATCAAGAGGCTAAAGCTGGCTGTGTTCGGGAACATGGAGGGCACTTCTATGAACTACAGCCTGCGGGTGTACTGTGTGGATGATACGCCACATGCCTTTCAGGTGGGGAAACAAAATATTTATTGGGCACATCCATCAAAGGAAGAACATGTAGAAACTGTTTGGGAACGCTAACATGCAGGCCCATCTCTTTGGATGGCGCCGTTTACAAGCAGTCACGTTTTGCTTTTTTGGAAATCAGATCAACAGCAGCACTTGCCACCTCGATTCCCATAATAGAAGCTGATCTTTTTGTCTAACAGCCACAATTGTGCCAGTTGAAATTTTTTTTCAACATTTTGGGCTCTATATTCATGAACAGCGCATCTGCAGCAGGGCGCAAATTCCCGTGGGTTCTCTTTTTGTGCAAGAACTGTGCATATTTGGTTTGGCAGACCAGTCTGCAGCAAGTTGGGCATTCCGGCGCAGCAAGGGTGTGTACTTAGAGATGTGCCCGGCGAAGTAACAATTTGGTGTCTAAATAGACCTGCTGATTCTAGGGCTGCTCTATTATGGAAAAAGTAATGATCACGATTATTTATAATTGTCTAGAATCAATGAGTCCCAGCCCTGGAAAAATTATTCCCTGCAATTTATCATCACAGAGTACAGATACAGTCATCCTCGCTATATGATGGTTATTGCTTGGTAGTCCCACGGTATCGCAGATTTTTATTTGTACATTTGTACAGTATTTTGTGTTATCTATTGTTCTTGCTGTGTCTCAATGTATTATGTTGCAGCTTGCCACGGTACCAATTGTTTTAGCACGATATATTTTCCCAAAAACTATCGACGATAAATGATAATATCGTTGATGTTTTTTTTTATGCCACTGATATAATTATATTATAGTGCATAATAATTCAAGTACATCCTTTTCAAGAAAAAAATAATTTTCAGTTCTAAACAACATTAAACATTGGCGTTGTGATGTAGAAGAATAAATAACATATCTGAGATAAATAAACAATATAAATAAATCTGACAAAAACTGCACTGAAACAAATATTAAACATTTGGCACATAGGTATAGAGTCATTAACCCACTAAAGACACCCCAAAAATGTCTTAAAGCCTGCCAAATTTGAATAAATAAAAACACATTTATTATTTATTATTTATTTCTATTTATTGTACGAATGTGGCAACACGGTGGACGACTAGTTAGCATGTCAGCCTCGGCCACCGTGCCTGTTGTCATGTTATGCATTGCATAATTTCTCCTGCATGTAGAATTTCTGCTGCCTCTTGACATTTGAAAGAGAGAGTTTATCTCTCAATAAGCTTTACCCTGGTTAAATAAAGGATGAAATATAAAATAAGGCTCGGGCTGCTGGACTGCGATGTGAGACTTTCACCTGTCAATCCAGTGACGCTGAAGATGAGTTCGCTGAAATCACCTACTGCCTGAATATTGATAACGCGTGCCGCTGTGCTTAACGTTCAGAAACAGTTAACTTTCCCATATGTGTGTGTGTGTTCTGTTTTATATCCATGTATAATGTTTTATATATATATATATATATAAAATTACATTATACATTTATATCGTGGAAATTAAATAAAGGCTTCTTTAGAACACCCTTCCTTATCTGCAAAGACTCAAAATTTTATTATGAGGACATATTGCATGTTATAATGATGGAGAGGACAGATTATTTTTAATTTGAATAAACCTCTGGGTAAAATTTGGTTGATTAACGAAATTACAAGTGTCAAAATAATCCAATAGAGTAATAGGGTGGAGCCGAGCCGGAGTTTGTGTACCAGGGTTAGCTATATGAAGGGTCAAGTGAGGCTAAAGCCCCTTCAAACAAATGCATTTTCCCCTCATATCAAATCTGCAGGTTTCATCAACTCTCTTTCTCCTCCGCTACATACTGTGTGCTGGCTAAGCAATGGTGTCCAGTGGGACCTTCCCCCCAGTAAACACCCAATCACCATTTAGTCGACCAATGAGCCTGCAAGTAGCTAGATTTTACTCGCTCACTGAGGCAGACTCAGCTGAAAAAATTTTATGTCAGATTGCATACCGAATTTGGTGAGTGTTTAATAACGAAATTATGTTACACCTCGACAGATTTGACACTGAGACAAAGTTCTTGGTATTATAATCACTACTAGTCAAATGTTAATCGATACTCATTTTGTTATCATGTTTGACTTGATTTGTTTTTAGGCAACCCAGATTATAGGCATTTTAAGAATTGAGATCCTATAAGTGAACATCTGGGAAATCAGTATCCCTGTGATCCCTCGAGTGACTTGGCAAAACACGAGAGCTCAGCCCTGCGACTCATTCTTCTCTGCGACCACCATTCTGTCATGTCGCAGCCATCAGCAGCAGCTGGCTTTTTGAATTTGGTTTATGCCTTCCAAGCAGATGCCAGACGTGTGTATCCCGTGGGTTCCTGTCTGCCGAACACCATATCTCTGTTGTGTGTTTCCCCAAGCTTTATTAACCACACACTGCTTTCTGGTTCTGCATGAAGCCTGATTCAACACTAACACCTATGAGGGGGTGTTTTTTCTTAGGCTGACAAATAAAGGCTGATGCTTTGCATTGCATGGAACTTTCTTTTTAGACCGCACGTCACTCTCTTGAAGAAAGAATATTTTATTTTCAAGGCTACTCCATCCAGATTGTATTAGGAAAAAAGAAACACACCGTAGGCTGTTTGCCAACATTCGTGTTCAAATATGACTAGATAATATAGTTCTGTTGTTTTGTGTTGTCAATCTTCTACATTTAAACAGCACTGGTTCTGTATAGTGTATGTCAATAAAAAATGAACTAACTTAAAAGCAAGCACTGGGAGAAATTTAAAACATTTGCACATTTGTTTCTATGTGTTAAATAACCTGTGTTTCAAATAGCATATCAAGTATCATTTACTTAAGTAATAAGAGGTTTCAAGACATACTGTATTTTTACTATACTGACAAGCTACTGACACCCACTTTTAAATCATTAATTTTACCAGTCAGTGGTTGGGCCTGACTCCTTAACTCCCTTGTGAATCTTCTTAAGGAAACCAAGACATTTTGGACTATTCTTCTCTTCTTTCAAGAGGACTGCTTTGGAATAATCCAGTAGATCATGCCGATTTGAAAATAGGGCTGCACGATTACACCCAATAATCATGATTATTTTGATCAATATTGTAATCACGATTATTAATCATGCTCATTCCTCATGTAAAGGAAAAATCTATTTTTATTGGACTACTTTTCAACAAACTATGTAAACAATCTTCAGTGCAAAATTAATCTTGAAATAAGAATAAATTATAGACACTAAAAAAAACATACCCAAGAAATTAAAATTTATCGAGGGCTAACAGAATAAATATGCTATTGCAGCGTGCAATCACGAATTGCAACTTAATGGAAACAAATGCAGTTTAGGCATGAAAGACAATAAGATTAGGCTGGCCTAATTTTCATTTGGAAATCCTCATCGACATAGTGAATTGTCAAGAGAGGGTAAGGCTCTATTTTTCTGCTTGACCACAGGTCAGTCGTGCACGGTCATAAACTGCAAAGTTGTGATTTCACTCTCTATTTTCTCCCGGCATTTTTCACTGTGGTCAGGCCAGCCTCCAGTCAAAGTCAAGGCAGCCGCGACAACGATTATTAATGCTGTGCATTACAGTAACATGCCGCCTCTCTGCCAACATGCTGCGATCAAGTAATCTTGGGCTCAAAGGATGTTTCAAACAGCAGATCAGGGACAGGTGACTCTAAATCTGAATCTTGTAATCTTGATGGTTTCAGATAGGTTCAAATAAATCATCACACATCAAAGTTTACAGCAATGCTTTATAGGGAAAAACAGAGAAAATGAGCAATGACTAATTCTCATATCGAGATATATGGCAGACTTGACAATATATGTTCCAGGTTGCTCGTTGTCTCTTTTCTTGTTTCAACCAACATTTGTCTGCAGTCTGTTTTCATGCCCTGTGAAAGACAATATGCAATTTACCCCAAGCACATTCTTCAGAACAAATAAGTACACACTCATGGGTATCCCACAGCGTTCATGTGCTGGCTTTCAATCTGAGTGACCTTACATCAGTTACACTTGTGTTTGCAATGATTGAAATGCTCTAGGAGAGACAGGCCAGACATGAAACCATCCCACTGGGACACTCAACAGTGATGACAAATAATCACCTGCAAGCAACAACAGAAGAGCTCTTTCATCATCACAAATTCAATTTGGGAGACAGACGTTTGCCACTGACACACACACACACAAACCTTTCAACAGTGTCAACTCCAAGCTTCATTCTGCTATGTTGATTCTTGTAAATGTGATGCTAATGGTGAGCACATGTGGAAAGATTTGTTAAAGTGGAGACATGTCACTCACTTCTTCCCAACACATTTCAACATTAATATTTGTGATAAGGCAATAAGAGGATTTTGACAAAAGGGTTAGTAACAGGTGTCCGTACTGGTATGCAAAAATGTGTTGGTCTTCTATTTTCTTTTGCCTTCCTATTATTTATGTTCATTACATTGATACTTTCTTTGACTGTACCAGTTAAGCATTCATTTTCCTCTCCCGCACCCTTTGTCACCTAGGGAGTGGTGGCAGCTGAGAAGAGTAGAGGGGGTCAGCTTCTCGAGGAGCCGAAGATGTTGCCTTTTCGAGCGAACACCTTCAGCCTACAGGTGTCTATCCAGGATGTCCCCCAGTTCCTTTGGCGCATCAAACCCTTTACCACCTGTCAGGTAATGCTCGGCATAATTGAAAAGTTGCTCTAAAAGAATACGACTGAAAAGTCTTCAGAAAAGTGCTAATTGGCATTATCCTGTTTATGCTGTTTAAAGCTACAGTAATTGCTATGGTGTGTCTAGGATGTTTCTACCACTTTTATTCCTTTAAATAGTGTGAAAACTACATTTTCCCCCTTTTTTATACACACTACATCATTTATCAAGTCATTCATTTAATATTTTAATTAATGTTTCCTCATAACACTGCAGAAATATTCCTGCTGTGTGCTGTGTTTTTATTCTAGTATAGTGGGCACTTATCAGGTCCATTAAACTGCTTCATTCAATCGATCTGTACATGCAGTGCTTTGTAAATTTATTCAGACCACTTGTCATGGAAACAGAATAACATGAATATTTTATAAATCTTTCAAAAACATGTTCAACTTCCATTTTAGTGAGCTGTCAATGAGTTGATGTTTTAATAGGAACTCTCCACTGATTTCACCTTTATATACACAAATCTGAGCAAGCTCTCAGCTTCTCTGAGAAGTCAAAAATTAACCAAACATTCACCCTCTTCATAATTTTTTATGTTCACTGCATGTAAACTGCACATTAATTTTATAATTCGACAATACAATAATGATGTACAATTTTTACATTTTCTGTTAAACAGTAAATTGAAAAATTTGAAGCTGGATTGAATAGCAACAATGTTTTAGCATTAAAAATACCTTTACGGTTAAATATCTCCAACTTACCAGTGTATTTAACATTATCCATCCATCCATTTTCTGAGCCGCTTCTCGTCACTCGGGTCACGGGCGTGCTGGAGCCTCTCCCAGCTGTCATCGGGCAGGAGGCGACGTACACCCTGAACTGGTTGCCAGCCAATCGCAGGGCACAAAGAAACAAACAACCATTCGCACTTACAGTCATGCCTACGGGCAATTTAGAGTCTCCAATTAACGCGTGTTTTTGGGATGTGGGATGAAACCGGAGTGCCCGGAGAAAACCCACGCAGGCACGGGGAGAACATGCAAACTCCACACAGGCGGGGCCAGGGATTGAACCCCGGTCCTCAGAACTGTGAGGCTGACGCTCTAACCAGTCTTCCACCGTGCCGGCGTATTTAACATTATATTACAGACAAAACACTATCCATCCATCCATCCATCCATTTTCTGAACCACTTCTCACACGGGTCGTGGGCATGCTGGAGCCTATCCCAGCTATCATCGGGCAGGAGGCGGGTTACACCCTGAACTGGTTGCCAGCCAATCGCAGGCCACATATAAACAACCATTGGCGCACACATTCACACCTACGGGCAATTTAGAGTTGTCAATTAACCTACCATGCATGTTTTGGGGATGTGGGAGGAAACCGGAGTGCCCGAAGAAAACCCACACAGGCACGGGGAGAAACATGCAATCTCCACACAGGCGGGGCCGGGGATTGAATCTCGGTCGTCAGAACTGTGAGGCAGACGCTCTAACCAGTCGTACACCGTGCCGCTACAAAACAATATATTGGTTATTTTTTGTTTTTTACGAATGCTGTGGCATAAACCTTACATTGGGTGGTGGTCTAATACAGTTTGTTAAGCGCCGTCTATTTCAATATGTATTATCTAGCGGTGGAAATACCAAGGTTTTATTTTACGAAATGTAAAATTGCAAATGGGATGAGTGATCGAAACACACATCAGATGAACTCCTTCACAGCAGAGGTCTGACCAAGAATAACATTTCCAACTTTCTTTTATACACATATTCACTCACTCATCTTTTTATCAGCAATTTATTCAGCATGTGCTACTTCCTGCTGTCTTACCCTGAGTGTAATCAAAGTCGACGCTATCAAAAGAAAATGACAGAAGAAATGAAAGGAAACAAAACGTTACAGGAAAAATACTTTAAACATTATCAAGCTGTTTCAGTTCAAACAACAAATTATCGTTTTAAGACTAACATCTCTGCAACCATTAGGTGGAGAGAAGCTACTGTGCGTCCTGACTACTGTCGGGGTGCCCGTGAGCAAGGCAACCCACACTCTTAAACTTGAGGGAAACTATGCATTTATTTCTGCATTTTCTGCTGTCCAAATAAATATACAGTAGCAGAAAATACTAGCTGACTATCTTAGTTGCTGCCGCTATGGACACATTAAGGACACATATTTGTATATTTTGATGTGATTTAAAACACATTTCAATGAAAAATTAGACCTGACTGCTGTGTCTACATAAAGTGACTTTATAAACAGCTGACCCAAACAAATACAGCAAATGAGTCTATTTGATGTTGATTATTGTTCAAGGCTGTGGCATTCAAAACATTGCATGGTGCTCTGCCAATGCTGGTGCATGTACAAAGACAACAAGTAACTGCATAGTTGAAATTTCCTCCTCCAATATGAATCTTGCTCTTACCCACCTTTCCTTTTTCAGAATCAGAAACATGATATCTAAAAAGTAACACAGACTGCTGCAGTCGACCACTACTGTTTAGTTTATGACTCTTTTTTTTTTTACCTGTAGAAGAAATTTGCAGAGCTGCTGAGCTGTATCCTGACTTAAAGAATACAGTGAATGTAGGGTGAAAGCTCATCCACCTTCTCAACAGCCTTATTTATTAGAGCCTTGGGACAGCAGGCGCACCTCGCTTTGGTGGAGTAGGTGTAGAATAATAGTCGAGTCGAGTGATAAAGAGCGTCCAAGCTTTTGGCCTGTACTGTATTCCGCATCTGTCATGAACGGAACAGAGGATAGGACCCAAAAATGCACGACTCCAAAACAAATGGACAGTTTCAAAAAGAGAGCTTTAATATACGGGCAGAGGTCGGTACACAGGCAGGCAATCCGAAAAGGCAACAGTAACCAAAAACGTGAGGCAAAAAGGCAAGGTCGATAATCGGAACAGGGTCTAGTCTTACTGTGAGTCTGTGACGTGGAAACAAGGAATGCTGGGTTACGCGACGACAAGGTACAACGAACTGGCGACCAGAAAGAATGAGACACAAGGTTAAATGCAAGGGGTAATTAGGGTGAACGAGGCACAGGTGGTAAAGATGCTCTCAGGAGCAGGTGTGTACGAGACAGGGGGAAAAGAACATCCAGAGCCCCTGGATGCGCAACGTGGAAGTCCCGAATGAGCGAGTCATCCACGATAAACGTAAACGGCACCCATGAACGTTCCTCAGGCCCGTAGCCCTCCCAGTCCACCAGATATTGAAACCCCCCTCTCCCTCCGATGAGATGACAACAGCCACCTCACAGTGAAGACAGGGCCCCCATCCATGAACCGGGGAAGGGGGGGAGGAGGGGGCCTGGAAGGCGGGAAAAGAGGAGATTCCCGGGCGAGCTTGAGCAGGCTGACGTGAAAAGCAGGGTGGACCCGCATCGACCTTGGAAGCCTAAGCTTCACGGTGACATGGTTGATGATCTTTGTGATGGGGCAGGGCCCAACGAACCTGGGAGCAAGCTTCCTGGACTCCACCCGGAGTGGAATATGTTTGGTAGAGAGCCAAACCCACTTTGTAGTTCGGGGCCGGTGTCCTCTGACGGTCAGCAGCGGTTTTGTATGACCGTCCCTGGTCCAGCAGCATCTGGCGGGCTCGCTCCCAGGTCCTCCTGCAGCGTCTCACCAAGGTCAATGCTGCTGGAACTGTGGACTCTGGGGCTATGGCAGGAAATAGAGATGGTTGGTAACCATGCACAACGTGAAAAGGCGATAGACCGGTGGATGCAGAGGGGAGGGAATTGTGAGAGAATTCGACCCAAACCAGTTTCTGAGACCAGGATCGTGGTTCCTGTGAAGCAAGACATCGGAGACCAGTCTCCAGGTCCTGGTTCAGCCTCTCGGTTTGTCCGTTGGTTTCAGGGTGAAACCCAGATGACAGACTGATGGTAGCACCTATGAGATTGCAAAACTCCTTCCAAAATTGCAAAATTAATTGGGGACCCTATCAGATACCACATTCTTGGGGAAACTATGGAACTTGAATACCTGGTGTATCATTAACTCGGCAGTGTCTTTAGCTGAGGGGAGTTTCGGGAGTGATGAAGTGTGCCATCTTAGAGAACCTGTCCACGACTGTGAGAATGGTGGTATTTCCTTTCGAGGCCGGCAATCCCGTCACAAACTCTACAGAGATGTCTGACCAAGGACGTTGTGGTATTGGCAGGGGTCGCAACTTCCCAGAAGGACGTTTACGAGAGGACTTGTTAGCAGCACATACCTGGCAAGCATTGACATAATTGCTAACATCCCTTCTAACATTGGGCCACCAAAAGCGCTGTTCGACCACAGATTGAGTCTTGGCAATGCCTGGGTGACATACAGTTCGGTTAGTGTGAGCCCAGTGGTTGACTCTTCCCCTTCAGGTCGGAACCACATAAAGCCTGTTTTTAGGGCAATTTTCAGGGCTACGAGTGTTCTTCAGAGCCTCCTTTACCACCGTCTCAATGTCCCAAACAAAGGCAGAAACGAAAGATTACTTGGGAAAAATGGTTTTAGGGTCGGACAAAGAATTCTCTGCACAGAAAATGCACGATTAAAGCATCTGGCTTACCATTTATAGAACCAGGTCGGTAGGATAACGTGAAATTGAATCTAGTGAAGAACAGAGCCCATCGAACCTGGCTCGCATTTAATCTCTTAGCAGATTTAAGATATTCCTGGTTCTTGTGATCTGTCCATACTAAAAACAGAGTATGTGCCCCCTCTTGCAAGTGCCTCCACTCCACCAAAGCCACCTTGACTGCCACCAATGTCATAATTTCTCTCGGCTCAGGTCAGTTTTTTGGAGAGATAAGCACAAGGATGTAACTTACCATCCTTGAGACATTTCTGGGAGAGCACTGCTCCTATACTGGCATCAGATGCATCGACTTCTACCACAATGATTGAGATCTGGCAAAGTGAGGATGGGAGCAGAGGTAAAGCTCAATTTAAGTTTCTGAAAAGCTACCTGAGTAAGCAGGTTGCATAGGAAAGGTCTGTGTGGCGAGGTAAGATCATGCAAAGGCGAGAACTGAAATTTCTAATGAACTTTCTGTAGAAATTAGCTAACCCTAAGAACCTTTGTACGTCTTTGCGTGACGTGGGAGTGGGCCAATTAGTCACAGCATCAACTTTGCAAGGGTCCATTTTGATTTCACCTGGAGCCAGCACGAACCACAGAAAAGAAACGGACGCCTTGTGGAACTCACATTTCTAAGCCTTGACATATAGTTCATTCTGCAGTAACTGCTGCAACACAGTGCGGACATGAATGATGTGAGTCTCCTCATCCGGGGAGAATATCAAAATATCGTCCAAATATACAAAAACGTACACATTCAACATGTCATGCAAGACATCATTGACAAAGTTCTGGAAGAGAGTTGGAGCGTTAGTTAGTCCAAAAGGCATCACCAAATACTCGTAAATACTCGTCGGTGTGTTGAATGCTGTTTTCCATTCATCCCCCTCCCTCATCCTGACTAGATGATATGCATTTCTTAAGTCTAGTTTGGTGAAAACCTTGGCTCCCTCCAGGAACTCAAAGGCGGTGGAGATGAGATGAAGAGGGTATCTGTTTTTCACAGTAATATCGTTGAGACCCAGGTAATCGATACAGGGTCGCAGAGTCTTGTCCTTCTTGTCCACAAAGAAAAATTCGGCTCCCGCAGGGGATGAAGATGGGCGAATAATCCCGGCTGCCAGTGATTTTTCCACATACTCCTTCATAGCTTTTTGTTCCGGCCCTGAAAGAGAGAACAACCTCCCCCGTGGAGGTGTGGTTCCAGGCAGCAAGTCAACGGCACAGTCACAAGGTCTGTTGGGTGGATGGGATTTGGCCTTCGACTTGTCTTTAATGTCCTGGTAACAGGTGGACACTTGAGATAAATCAGGATCCCCAGATGGGGTCTGTGGATTGTCATTTGAAACATAGCCCTGAACATCACATGGAGGGCTTGAAACAGTTCTGGGCGCAATTGCTGCCCCATGACATAACATGCCCAGAGGACCAGTCAATGTGGGGGTTATGTAATTTCAACCAAGAGTTCCCTAAAATAAGGTCATGGCATCGAAAACCTGAAAACTAATGCGTTCCGTGTGAGAATCAGGAAATGTCAATGAGTGTTTGGGTGCGGTGAGTGATTTTGCCCATAAAACTGCCGTCTGCAGCATAAGTGTTGCGGTGGCGTTTTATTTGAAAGGTTCTAAGGTGCATCCGTCTAACGAGGAGGGAGCTGAGTAAGTTTGGGTCAGAACCAGAGTCAATTAATACAGGTGTATGAATTTCTTGATCAGGAGAGCATAGTATCACTTTAGGAAGAACCCGGGTAGGGTCTTCCTTAATGAAATTTAGACTCAACGCTCCCGTAACTTTGCTACCGGCACCGGCAACCTTGATGTGACAGTTGCTCACGGAATGACCCAACTGCCCGCAGTAGAAGCCGGCATTGACGTTCCTCAGGGGAGAGACAGAACCTGCCCAGTTGCATGGGTTCATCCGTGGTGATGCTAGCCAGTGGATTGAGACCGGAAACCGGGAATCTGCCTTGGTTTGGCTGATCACCAAGGCTCGTCCTCCAAGTGCGCGGTGAGGCAACCTTCGCCGAACTCCGTCCAGCTCGCGATCCAAAAGCCTTTTGTCTATCTTTACAGCAAGAGCAATGAGAGTGTCCAAGTCGGTCGGCAGGTCTAGCGGGACCAAATGATCCTTGACGGCGGGGGACAGTCCTTGAAAAAAATGCATCGAGTAGTGCCCTATTATTCCACTGACTCTCAGCTGATAGAATGCGAAACTCAATTGCGTAATCTGAAACCCTGCGCTTGCCTTGGTGTAAAGTGACAAGGGAGCGAGCTGCCTCATGATCTGGTGTGGAAAACTGAAAGATTTGCTCTATAGTCTTTACGAAAAAAAGCCCACGGAATGACACGCGGCGGAATTGCGGCTCCATTCAGCAGTAGCCCACGCCTCCGCACGACCAGTCAGGTGGGAAATGACGAAAGCGATTTTTGCCCACTTGGTGGGGAAGGCAGCTGCCTGCAGCTCAAAGTGGAGTTCGCACTGAGTGATGAACATCTTAATATTCCCAGAATCTCCAGTGAACCTCTCCGGTCGAGAGAACTGTGGGCAGACAGCAGCGGAGGTGGCAGTTGGTTGCATGGTAACTGCTTCACATGGAAACGTTGGTACCGTGGCGGTATCGGGTGTTGTGCCAACTGGTTCCTTCTTCTGGATCATTTTCATAAGAACTTCAAACTATGAGGCCACCTGTCTCATCTTATTGTCCTGATGCTCTGACAGTCCCTCTAGATGAAGGTGGAGGGCAGCAAGCTGCTCATCCTGCTTCGAGAGGCGTTGACCCTGCGCTTGAAGGGCTTTGCGCACCGGGTCTGAGTCTGCTGTGTCCATGTTATGGCCAGTTTGTTCTGTCATGAACGGAACAGAAGATAGGACCCAAAAATGCACAATTCCAAAACAAATGGACAGTTTCAAAAAGAGAGCTTTAATATAAGGGCAGAGGTCGGTACACAGGCAGGCAATCCGAAAAGGCAACAGTATCCAAAAACGTGAGGCAAAAAGGCAAGGTCGCTAATCGGAACAGGGTCTAGTCTTACTGTGTGTCTGTGACGTGGAAACAAGGAATGCTAGAATGCGACAACAAAGTACAACATATTGGCGACTAGAAAGAATGAGACACGAGGTTAAATGCAAGGGGTAATTAGGGTGAACGAGGCACAGGTGGTGAAGATGCTCTCAGGAGCAGGTGTGTACGAGACAGGGGGAAAACAACAACCGCAACACACACCCATGACAGCACCTCCCCCTACCTCTGCCTGACGATTATCTGCTGCTTTGTGCTGTGCCGTGCAGTCAAGATCAAAATCACGAGGTCTTCAGCAGGAACATAGGTCAACACTTTTAATACAGTCTCCTCTGAGAATTACTAAAAAATCATGTATTAATATGTGGATTTGGCAGTGATGGAATAAAGAAGAGGTCATAGACATTGCTAGATATGTGCTGGTTCTCCAGAAATTAAATATAGATGAAATCCATTTTTCAACAGTCATTAAAAACTGAACCTTATTATATATTAGCTATACAAGTGTGTAAATATTCAAATCTCCTCTCGGCGCAAATCCTATTCTCATCCATCCATTCGTCCATTTCCTTTGTCCTCATTGGGTGAGGGGCATGGCACACCATGGACTGGTTGCCACCCAATCGCAGGGTGGCAACCAGTCCTTGGTTGCCACCCTGCGAACAAACAACCATTCTTCCTCATTTTTACGATTACATTTTAGACAATTACACTATAGAGTCTTCAGTTCAACCAAGTTGTTGGAACACGGGACAAAGCCAGAGCAAACATGGGGAGAACATGAAAACTCCACACAGGGAAGCTGGATCCAAGTTTTCAACCCCTTAGAACTCTGCATCAGACATGCTGTGTTTTTTTCTCTCTTTTAAATAAAGGCTTCATGCTGTGCTTTTTTTTTCCCCTTTTAAATTTTTTTTTTTTTACAACTCATATTTCTGTTCCTATTGGTGTGGCTAATGTGTGTGTAAGAATGGGTCCTGTTAAGGTTGAGACCTGAATCATGTTTTGAGCATACCACTGTTGTGTACACTGTAACTATGTGTTGCTCGTAGGAATTCTCCTTCCCTCAAGTGTGGTGCAGCAACCGGCAGCCTCTGCACTGTGCCTTCTCTCTGGAGAGATACAGCCCAGGCACCACGCAGCTCTCCTGCAAAATCAGCGTGCGGCAGGTCAAAGGCCATGAACAGATTCTGCAGGTTTACACAGCTGTTGGCAAGGTGAGCCACTTCGGCTGCGGGCGGGAGATGGACGGGACAGTGTACTTTCTTGCTCAACGTTTGTCTAACCTTCCTGCAGCATGCCCACTATCAGCAGGGGCAGCTCTCCTGAGCATGCGTTGTGTATAAAAAGAGTGACGATACCACTATATTCTCTCCCAAAATTGTACAGTAAATACATAACAGCAGCCCAGGCACTTCCATGCATTTAGGAATCTTTATTCAGAGAGACACTTTGTCCAGAAAATAAGTACCGTATTTTCACGACCATATTAAAAGGTGCAGTCTCAGTTACAGGGTCTATTTCTGTATTTAACACATACATAAGGCGCATTATTGGGCGCAGGCATGGCAAAACATACAATAGCTTAAAACATGCTGTAGCATGCATGCACTCTAAAACAGTGTTTTTAAAAAGGCAGCGGGAGCAAAACTGAGGTCGGTTGTACTTTATTGAAGTATTTAACAATGTACTCGCGTTATTTTTTTATCAATCCTCATCCACAAATCCATCAAAGTCCTCATCTTCTGTATCCGAAATGAACAGCTGGGCAAGTTCTCAATCAAACACGCTAGGTTCCCTCTCGTACTTGTCAGAGTCAGTCTCGTTGCCATGTGGCTCCTCAGAAATGATGCCGGCTTTTACGAAAGCTCGAACAACAGTGCAAGCAGACACGTTAGCCCAAGCATCCGCAATCCATTCACATATGGTGGCGTAAATCGCCTGCCGTTGCCTCCCAGTTTTAGTAAAGCTGTGTTCGCCATCTGTCATCCACCGCTCCCACGCCAGCTTTTCCTTGTAATCCACCGGAAGTTGCTGCGCCACGGTAGTCCTTGCCCGGATGGATAAATGCCGCCGTTTTATAAAACGAAAGCACCAAGACGGATCTCCTTGAAAATGTTCGATTTTCATTTCTTCTGCAAGGGTTATTGCACTCAGTCGAATGGTGACTGTAGAGACGCTTCTCCCGGCTGTTCTTTGCTCATTAATCCATTGCTCGAGTTGGTCTTCCAACTCGGGCCACCTCGCCTTGTTTCCGCGGAAACGCAGCTTCGTCTTCTTGACTTGGCGAAGCTCGTTTTCCTGTTTCCTCCACTTGCAAACCATGGATTCGTTGATCTTGAATTCTCTCGCGGCTGCTCGATTCCCATGTTCCTTCACGTAACTGACAGGTTGCAGTTTAAACTGTGCTTCGTAAGCGTGTCTCTTCGTAGGTGCCATTTTCGGGGGTCCTGAGCCAAACCGATGTTTTTCACGATGCACACCCCGACGCTATATACCTACTCGGGACGTGGCTTTCGCGTCCTCCTTCACGCACCCTTCCCCCTTTAGGTCCTCATGCTGTCCTCAGCCACGTCCGCTTTTCCTCTGTATAAGCAGCGTGTCGGCAGTAAATGTTCCCAGTCAGTCAAGCAGGTCAAAAAAAAGTCACAAAGAGAAAAAAAAAAAAAAAGTAAAGCTCATCACACAACAACATTTATAGATGTTGGAACTCAGTGCACACATAAGGCGCGCCCCATTATAAGGCGGCCCGTCCATTTTGGAGAAAATGTAAGACTTTTAAGTGCGCCTTATGGTCGTGAAAATACGGTACTTTCACATTCACATGCATGAACACCTGGGAGCTGCTCAGAGTAACAACCGTCTTCTGTCAGCAGCTGAGCGGCTCCACTGGAGCAGCTCGGAGTTTGAAATCCTTAGTCAAGAGCACCTTGACAAGCGTCTGTTTAGGCAGAGGAGAGTGATACTCTTCTGCTCACAAGTGCTTTTTCACACTCAGTCATTTACATGCTTATCTTGCCCGAGGCCTTCAACACTACTAAGCTTTCATCATCCCAGGAGGATGAATTCTTTGTCAGAAGTGACAACTAAACAGATTTTTTTTTTTTTTACACCCACAGCAGTTGTAGAACTATGTAATATACAGTATTATTAGCTCTGTCAAAACACAAAAATTACAAACCATGATGGCTATTTTAATTAGCAAACCTAATTTAACATTCTTCCTCACTACTTAAAAAATATATATCTTGGCTAAGTGTGTGTGTATGTGTATATATACTATGCTATTCATAGATAAATAATTATCAGTAAATTATTATACACTGCACCAATTGTAATTATTCAAACTTTGAAAAATAATAGTTGTGCAGCTATTTTGAAAATGCAGGTTGTTTGTGGCTGTTTAGACAGCTTGGCTTTTTGCTGAAAAAATAAATAGAAAAGCAGTCATTTTGGACACATGTATACAACTGCCATTTTGGAGAGTAAAAAGGGGGTGCCTGCATACATGAGTATGCTACATTGATACGTGAATTATGGAACACTCTTGTTCTGGATGTTTACTGTGACCCGCGGAGAGACATTAGTACTATAAGTCCAATTCTTAACCCAAATAGAGTACCTGCCGAGTGTTCAAAAATGTGTTTTTAAAATATCAGGAGTACAAACCGTTGGTTTGCATGGTCGAGTTTTATTGTAGCTGTTTATGACCCGAAGGATCCTTTTGACAATGTTGTCTGAAACATACAGAGAAACTGGAACTCATTTTTTAAATTAGATCTTTCTTGTGTACAAACCTTTTGATGACATTATATACAGATGCAGGATAGTGTTGTTGTAATGATGTTTATGATTATTCAAAAAATAAATCTGTTTACTAAGTGATTAAAACCTGTCTGACCCCGCTTCTTTTTCCCCAGACTGAAAAGGAATTGGTTCCAATTTTCATGCAGACAGACTGCACCATCACCTCTCAGACGGGGCCCAAGGCTTTCAAAATCCCCTTATCCATCCGCCAGAGGATTTGCGCCACCTTTGACACTGCCAACGCCAAGGGCAAGGACTGGCAACTCTTAGCCCACAAACTCCACTTAGATCGGTGAGCCGCTTTCCTCTCTTGCATTTGGTGTGAGATTGTGTCAAATTTGGAACCTTTGTTCTGCTGATGAGACTGACTCCAAGTGTTATATGCATGTAATAGTGGAATTTCTTCTCATTGGTTGTTAAAATGCACAGAATGCATCTAACATAGAGAGAATATAAATATTTTCAGATCACATTAACTCAGGCTTGTTAGGCGCACAACCACTAATTGTTCTGTATTGTGTTTTATGTTGTTTTATCAATACTATACAGTGAAAGATAAGGACGCAATATTTTGCAATATCAATATTATTGTCCTGCCCTCTGATTGGCTGGTGACCAGCCCAGGGTGTCAACAAAAGGTTAGCTCGGACAGACTCCTGCCCATGCGCAACCCTAAAGTGGACAAGCAGTATCGAAAATGGATATTTCGTCCCACGCTTCGTGATCAGACAACACACACAGGTCACCGGCACAATCTAATAAGACGCAAGAGGAGATCTGTATTCAAAATTATTTTACCAACGTAATAAAACCCAGCCATTTGTATTTACAATTTTTTCCCCCCAGTATGAGGCGGTGCAATTGTACATCACTGCAAAGTCCAATTACAATATTAAGCATCATGTTAATTACTAACTCAAAATTTAATATGGTTACCTCTGTAAAAAACTGAATTTTGAGATGACCGGTGTTTACCTGATGAAATGTCAAGTGTAATTCAAAACAACAGTATGTGCACTGATAAGGTTGTGTGCGTGTGCGTGTGTGTGTGTGTGCGCGTGTGCGTGTGTGTGTGTGTGGTGTGTGTGTGTTTAACAAATGGGGGGAGTCCCTATTGTGATGGTGATCCTCAATGTTCTTTGCAGGGCTTTCGATTGTGGTGGATATTTAGTCTCTTGCTAAGCGGATGGTTCATGAGGGTCTGCTATCTTGGAGTCCTTTGGGGTTTCAAATTATCTAGATAAGATTTCCTCTCCACACTGGTTGGTGGCTTTGGATCGGACCAAATGCTGCAGCCTTTCAAGTTACCTTCTTTCATTGTCCTTGGGGAGTTCTAATGAGCTGCAGTGAAACACTGACCCCTACCGGACCATCCGAACATGACAAATTCATTGGTATGCAAACAACAACAACAACAACAAATCTAAACAACACAGGGTTTGTTCTCCTGTTAAGAGAAATTATTTGAGATGGTAACATATTCTTGAATATGTTTTGAATTCTCATGAAGGGTTAAAGCGTTAACCTCACATGAACACACCATTTTTTTTGTGTTCATTTAAGATACCGAAATTATAGTGAGCTAAGTCATATTTATTTAGTACTAATGTTTACAATTAAATATTTAGGGTTTTGTGGGAGATGCATGGTTTTTTATCTGTTTGTTTTGTTGTTGTTTATTTCATTTAACTGTCCATTTAATGTAATAGATTTAGTTTTCCTGAAAAATCGGAAGGTGCTCAGAGGTCTTAATCAACAACTTGTACTTCTATAAATTAAAGTTTATGTCCTCAAATGCTTATTAGAGTATCTATGCTGGTATGTTTATTTGCATATAATTATCAACACGTTTAATCCTTTTGGAAATTAGATATGAAAATCCCACTGTAATTATATCACTTGCAGCATTTAAAGAGGGCCCATTATGCAAATGTCCACCTCTATATTAATATTCTGGGAGCGTCCCAGAGATTATTTGCACACACCAAAAAAAAGTATATTAGCAGTTTTTGTGCTGATGAACAATATCGTAAGTAGGGAGAATATGGCAGAATGGAGGAATGAATACATAAAGTGGGATTTAAAAAAGAGAAGGTTACTGAAGAAATTGGAACAACCATACATTTTGTAGCTGACAAGTGGTTCTGCAGAGCTGCAGACAGTAGATAAATGACACCATCTGTCCGTCCATTTTGTTTTTTAAAGCGCTTGGTCTCAGTAGGGTCGCAGGTGAACTGGAGTCTATCCCAGCCGACATTGGGCAAGAGGCAGGATACACCCTGGACTGGTTGCCAGGCAATCGGAGGGGGGAAAAGAGACATGAATTTTATTTACCTTTGAAATTAAGTTATGTCCGTCAGCACCATCGCCTGACAGCCAGTCACAATCTAGACACGTTTGCAGTTCTTTTGGAGGTCAAAGAGCCAAAATGTTCCCTCAAAAATGAGACAACGCCACAGGGATAACCATAGTTACTGTGTGGTTGAGCTAAATGGTTGTATCTAGTCTGAAAGGCACATTCTTAAGAATTCTTTGTAGGTCTGAGCGACGTTTCAACTATGGTGGATTTGGTCAGCAGCCTGCAGTAAGAAGCTCAGACCGCTTCTCATTCATCACGCAGGACCATCACTGAGTCTCATCACCCCCAAATTTCATTTGCAGCATGACAATGACAACTATAGACCCACGTGGAGTCATAAAAACTTGAACAAGGTGCCCTGCGATTTATGATTTGGAAACCCACCTGGCCCTGATATTAGCATCTTAAGGTTCTAAGGAACTTTTCATAAGCAATAGGTTTATGTCCTTATATCATTTAAGACACGCAAGCAATACCTTTGACAATGTTGGCAAATTCCTTCTAAGGAAGAATTCTTGAAGAGAATCAGTATTCAGGAGCGGGTGGCCATTTAACTTGAGTGGTTTGACTGAGAGAGACAGAGGAAACACACATGGGAAGTGGGAATTACAGTGCAAGACATACTGTATAGTACAGACCCCCCCTGGTGCCAAGGTATGAGAAAAATAAAATTCATTGATAATCTGTTCTCTCAATTTAGTAATCCATTCCCTCAATTTAGTAAATTGTACCCTCAATTTAGTAATCCGTACCCTCAATTTAGTACTGTGTTTAGGAAACACGCAGGCTAATTGTAGCCGGTCCTGCTAGTACTGCTATATAATGATTAACCCCCTCGAACTACAGCAATATTGCCTTTCAGTTAAAAAATGGGATTGTAGGATATATCACGACATGACAATTTATACACAGAATTCACACCAGTAAGAATATAACATACAAAAAGAATTTACTTCACTTGACAGATATACGTACTGTTGCTAACTTGACAGATATACGTACTGTTGCTAATTTGGTGCTCATGCAACGTAGAGTCATTGCTTTGTAGTCCTTTCTGAGAGAATCTTCTCCAAAACAGGGTAGATCAATTCCAGACAGAAGAAACTGAAGCAGTTCCTCAAAGCTTGAGGTACTTGGTATTTCTTAATGCCAATCTTAGACAAGTTATCTGGATGCTGATTCCCCCCCCCACCCCACCCCCATTTTGTTCGTACATAATTTAACTTGCATTGATTATGACAAGTACTGAAGCCATAATTTATTTGCAATTATGATTATGTCTGTCGTATGGAAATGTTCTTGACAATTGTTCTGGAAGTGAATTTTTATAGGTTGGCAGCTCTGTATACATTACAGTGTACTAACATGTAGAAATCAAAAAACATTTTCATTATTATTTTGCTTACCTGATCTGGGTTCATGATTTAATTAATTCAGCGGAATATCAGTAATTATTCCACCATGTAAATGAGGGCCTTGGTTTATGCAATCAGTTTTGCATACCACATCATTTGGTGATCCTCCATAACAGGCAGCGCTGATAAGCACATGTCATCTACATATTCTCTATCTGCACTTTACAGCAGCTACAGAAAAGTAGCTCGCTGTTATGTTTAGTTTCTAGGTGGACACAAGGAAGTGGCAGAATCTGGTCACAAAGAAAAACAAGCAGTTTTTAACGACTGAGTAATGTGAACAAACAAAAATCCGTCAAGGGTGGTGATGGTAGAAGAGTCGAGTCCGTCAAGGGTGGTGGTGGTAGAAGAGTCGAGTCAGGATAAACTGTAAGCATACATTTGGTTTGCAGAGGTTCAAGAATATCTGACTGGAAGTGTCAAGGTATTGCCAAGCAGAGAGCTGGCAATGAAGGGTCATCTTACCCAGGCCTACGCTTGTATTCTGAATAATAGCAGTTTTGTTTGGTTTTAATTAGCAGAGAGGTTCAAGATTCTTATAGCATTCATTTCCATACAGATAAATGCATTTGGAACAGGATGATTGGACGACATTCCACAATTCCTTTTTAAGTTTCTTCATGCTTTGATTTGAAATAAAATGTCCGGCATTCCCAATGCATGTAAATAGAAACCATTGTCAGGATTTTGAGCTTTACCCATTATTTTTAGCACACTGCTATTATTCTGAACACAAGTGTATGTTGAAGAGCTAAGCAGGAGATCAGTGATTTGTGTGGCTCATCAACCAGAGCCGAGAGATGAGGGAGCCTGACCACGCTTCCAGCCAAGTCACTGCGGAGCAGGCAAAACATGCCAAGTGTACAAACATGTCAGAAAGCCATGACAATAGCTTTCCTGTTAGTCCCCCTCCCACTAACATTACCATAATAAATAATGATGGGATGAGGAATAGAATAATCTGCATCTGAAAAAACGGGTCAATACTGTACCGTATACTGTTTGTACTAAGTATATTATCTGGCTCAAATGAGAAAGAATGAGACACTGTTAAAGCAGCACACGAGAGACCAACTGCATTTTTCTTCCATTTTTAATTCCATTGTGTGTAACGGCCAGGTGTTCCAAGATGTTTGTCGATATCTAATAGCAATAAATAGTTTTCCTACTCCCAATGTTCATTGTTTCTTTCTATTCATTCATCTCTTTTTTGTGCATCTCAACAGAAACCTTGCTTATTTTGCAAAGCAGCAGAGTCCCTCAGCCGTCATACTGTGCCTATGGGAGGCTCGCCACCAGGACACAGCTGACCTTGACTCTCTTGCCAGTGCCCTTGAGGAAATTGGCAAGATTCACCCCAAAAGTTCCCCCAGGGATCCGGATGAGCAGGAGACTGACTTGAATCAAATGCAGGAGAGCAGTCTGAGATGAATCTCCACATTTGCAAATCATAAGGCAGAAGGTTCAGCATCTCAATATCCAGGCTGAAGGAAGAACATCAAGCTGTCTTGAGTACACACAATGAAGTGTGGTGGTGTGGCGCAATGTGTCAATGTAGACACAATGATCTGTCTCAACATGGAGAGATTCGGCTTTACCTGCTGTGGATTCTACTACTACTGTCCTCTTTATTAAGCAGCCTACTACCGCTACTGCTAATCAACTTCACTTTATTCTTTGTTTACAACTTAATTTTATGTATTCCGTCCTAGTGGATTGGTCGGAGAGACAGATATTGTGTGTCTAGTAGTTTTTGATTTGCCGTGAGAACAAACGCGATATCCACCTTAGTATTGGCAGAAGATACTAATTGCATACAGTAAATGTTGTATTTGTGAAAATTCAAAGAATTGGATCATATTCATCTCTTAAAACTGTCCTGAAGATCTAGTTCTATTTTCAGACTTTGAGCATAATATATGTTGTATGATAAAATGATGGTATACTTTCCATCATCTTCGCCACAGGTGTCAAACTCAAGGCCCGGGAGCCAGATCCGGCCCGCCACTTGATTTTATGTGGCCCGCGAAGGAAAATAATGTGTGTCAACTTCCATGATTCTTGTTCAAATCTGTCATATATCATAAGTGATAATGTTGAGATACTGCAAGCATTTTTGCGTTACCAAACATGAACAATAGTTGAAAAACCCATTACCCTTGATTTCTGATTCCAAAACTATTTCATAAATTGCGCGTGTAAATATGATGAGGCGATTAAAGATTTTTATGGTTTCACAGTCATAATGGCCCTCTTGAGGGAAACCATAACTACAATATGGCCCGCGACAAAAAAGAGTTTGACACCTCTGATCTACACTATGGCAGCATGGTTAGAGAGTGACTGCCTGACATTCTCGCATTGTCCAGTGGTTGAGTGATTGCATATCGCGTTTTTACAGAGTTTTTTTCACTGCCTGAAAAAGGGAGCTGTCGGGGCTACATGACTGTGGCTTATCAACCAATTACACCGTTAAGAGCTGTCACGTTGACTTCACATGAGCACACCAAACAAAATTCCATGCATCTCCATTTTCCTGGGGTAGCAGGAAGACTCGAAAACTGGAAATAAAATATATTCACAATATATTTTGACACCCCCAAAGGTTTGAGATTATTCCGACTGTGCTAGTCCGATCACAGATCAGAACAGTAAAAATCAATACAATAAAACAGGTAGGAATTGCAGAAATACACTACTCCATATTACTCTGTTAGTTTCTGTTTAGTTTTCTTTCCATATCATTGTTATATTTGACAGACTTATTAAGTTCACCTAAAAAGAGGAAAGGCACGTGGCGTTTATAAATGATTACATTAATGAATTATTTACTGACTGCGGGAAGAAATTAGTATACCGTATATTGACTGACCTTTGCAACCAACCAAGTCAAATAATTTAAATCTTTCCAAATTGCATGGTTAGTGCCTTAACCGAATATAAACCATACAATGTCGTTGCCATGAAGTAACATAAATGTGTGTTGAAGGCAACACATTAGGTATATGTACGGTAAATTTCCTTCAGAGCAACAAAATATACTGAATATCAGGAAATTAACAATCACAGTACTTGTGACCATGTGCAGGCATACTGAATGATTAATGGAGTTACGTGAAGGAGCTGCATGCTCCTATGTAACACCTGGTTCATCAGTGTTATTCGGGAAATTGGTAATTAACAGTCTGTGTTAACCGGTGTCAAAACATCTTCACTTAAAAATTTATTACGCACTTGAAATTTGGAGCCGCACTTTAGATGTATGCCTTACGGTTTGTTTAACAAATATTCTCTGGGAAATAGCCAGTGGCGACTGCTTGGAAAAGGGGAGGCACTATTGTGGTATAGTTGGAATTCTATCCATCCATCCATCCATCCATTTTCTGAGCCGCTTCTCCTCACTAGGGTCGCGGGGGTGCTGGAGCCTATCCCAGCTGTCATCGGGCAGGAGGCGGGGTACACCCTGAACTGGTTGCCAGCCAATCGCAGGGCACATAGGAACAAACAACCATTCGCACTCACAGTCATGCCTACGGGCAATTTAGAGTCTCCAATTCATGCATGTTTTTGGGATGTGGGAGGAAACCGGAGTGCCCGGAGAAAACCCACGCAGGCACAGGTAGAACATGCAAACTCCACACAGACGGGGCCAGGGATTGAACCCGGGTCCTCAGAACTGTGAGGCTGACGCTCTAACCAGTCGGCCACCATGCCGCCTAGTTGGAATTCTATCATTCAAATTGGAAAATTGCCATGGGTATCCGCAAATATTATAGGCACAATGAGGTCGAAAAAACATTTAAGGGAAATTCTGAGGCAAAAGGCAAGAGTGCAAGAATCTCAAAATGATATTTAATTTCAAAAGCAGGTGGCACGGTGGTCGACTGGTTAGCACATCTGCCTCACAGTTCTGAGGACCGCGGTTCAAATCTCAGCCCCGCCTGTGTGGCGATTGGATGTTCTTTCCGTGCCTGTGTGGGTTTTCCCCGGGTACTCCGGTTTCCTCCCACATCCCAAATGCATTAATTGAAGACTCTAAATTGCCCGTAGGTGTGAATGTGGCTGCGAATGGTTGTTTGTTTCTATGTGCCCTGCGATTGGCTGGCGACCAGTTCAGGGTGTACCCCGCCTCCTGCCCGAAGTTAGCTGGGATAGGCTCCAGCACTACCGCGACCCGCTTGAGGATAAGCGGTTCAGAAAATGGATGGATGGATGAATTTAAAAAACAATAAAGGCTCATGCAGGCAAAAATAGTCCAACAGTCCAAAAAAAACAAGGTTCCAAGTAACAAAGAAACACTAGGGATAAACTAATGACATAAAACATAACATGATTGGAGAACTGTGACTCACAGCAACAGACTACAAATGACAATAAAACAACCAGGACTGACAGAAACCAGGGATCTAAATACAAGCAAACTGACAAGACAATGAGGAGCACCTGGACAAGTCGCGTAGCTGGAGGGAGCTGATCGGTTGACACAAGGTTATTAACAAGACATGAACATGTGACACAGGAAAACCTGACTAAAGCATGAAACAAACTAAATAATCAGAACCAAGTCAAAAAAACAAAACAAAACAAAAACGCAGGCCATGACAAATGTGGCGTGTTGTAACATACATTAGTTCAAATTTTAAATATATAAATAAGATATATTAAATATTTGCAAACATGAGCAACAAAATTCAGTTTCGTGTTCACAGATGCATTTGAACCACAATGGGCTCTATTTTCCTGACTAGCTCAAATCCCGCACGGCGCGTGGCGTAACTCTCTGCGGGGGGCGACAAGAAGACGGGCTAGACCCGGTTTTGATAATTTAGTTGACCGGTGTACCCCCAGCACATTTAAAATGGGATTTATGTGCTGGTGTGGGCGTCAACAAAGATGGCTTCAATCCTGTCCAACCGAAGCGGGTTATTGCATACCCTTTAAAAGCGGCACAAATAGTCTCACATGGTGACATCATATATGCAGGAGAGGACTCAGCGACCAGGACTGTAGTATTGATGTTTACCGGTGTACCCTTATTAAAGGTACCAAATGTTGGCTATTTAGACCTTCTTAGAATGATTCTATAACGTGGACTAAGTATAAGTGTCAATTTCATTTCAAAAATGACATACTAGTGTCGAGAAAAGTCCCCTCTGACAGCTACTTCTGTTTGATCCAGTTTTGTATCTGCTTTGTCCATCTTTGGTTAAGACCGCCCCCTTTCCTCAGATTGGTTGCTTCCATGTAGAAGACCCAACCATCACTACTTTGTTATGTTGACAGTGCTGGCCCAGGAGCGGAGAGGGAGACGGAGATCTTCGCTAGTGACGTAGATAAGCTTGAGAAATTCAAACGACCTGATTTCAGACCTCTCGGCAGAAAAACATCTGGAACTCAGGAATGCTTGGACGATTTTAATTCATATTTCACATGTTTACTGAGGCATCATAGAGACGATATAACTTCCAAATACTTGAAAACTTTTCTTTGGAAAAATACAGGACCTTTAAATACTGAATGAGATGATGAAATTTCCCTTGCGACTTAAGTGTCCACGAACCTCATTGATTTATATCACCTCTAACCATAGTTCGTTTCCATCCCCGGCACCCTCCCCACTTTGTGGGCTAAAAAATATAATAATAATAATAATAATAATAATAATAATAATGCATTCAATGGATTGATTTCTCGAAGTATTTTATAGTTTGGATGCCCACTGTTGAAATTAATCTGTCCTCCACCACCCAAGTCACCACCAAGACCTTACTCCATCATGTGCATCTCCAAGGGCACACCTTCGCTGCGCTGACACGCCCAGCTTGGAAAAGTCTTGGTCTTGCCCGAAAATGAAGATGCATCATTGAAAATAGAGCCCTCAGTCACCAAAATGTCACCTGCTCCAGTCAGAAGCCGAACGACACACCCCCCGTTGCGCCGACACCGCCGACCGAGCTTGGCACAGACCGGTCTGCCAAATAGGCAAACGTGCAAGCGAGCCTTGCGCTGCTATGAATATCAAGATGTGCATTTGCGCTCCATTCCACATTGTGCAGTCTATGAATATAGAGCCCAGTATATTGTATTAGATGATATTCTGTTGGCTATTTTGAACAATATTGATCATTATTGTTTATTATATCAGTGGTTTGTCATGGTGTGACTTCCAATGAACTGCCTTGTGTCTGAATGATGTGAATGACTTTACTGGGAGAACATACTGTACAAGATTTTCATTTGCCTCCATCTACATTTCCAGTCCAAATAAATAATTACTGTGTGAATTCTTTGATGAATCTCTAACTGTAACAGGTGATCTATTTAATTTGCCACAATTAAAAACTGCCAAAATGAAAAGTTTAACAATGGCTTATGTTGCACTGAGCTCATCCTGCGCATGTTACTCAGCATTCACTTCAATTTTAGATGTGTTTCAGATATGTCAACTGTGTCTCTTTGGTTGATTAAACACAATGTCAGACATGCACATACACAAATTTGTCCTCACTATGTACTGTACAATGCTTTGGTGACATTGGCTAACCCATTAACTCTGTTTCAGGTGAAAAGGTTTAAAGTTGTGTAAATGATCCTTTTACCCTGAGTTGGTCCTTCTCATGCTCTTTTTTTTTCTTTCGTTCTTTTTTTTCTGCACGCATGGCCTTTGGCTTCATATCACTATTCTCGTGCCTTGTTTAACTACTGTAAATGGTGGATGTTGTAAAGTACAGATGAGAATGAAAAAAATAATCACACTGATAAACATTAGGTAAAATGTATTTCAATTATATTATTGAATAGGCTACAGAGCTTTTCTAGTGCTGAACATCCTGGGTTTGGTAATACCAGGACAGCTTTGTGGTATATTGGATCTATAATTATGGACATTTTGGATGTTTTCTGTACAGTAGAATTTGCAAATGTATATGCAGCCTTTTGGAAATAAATGTACAGTTGAAAGTAGTCAGTTTTGTTTTTTTTTGTTTGTTTTTTCTTAAACAAATAACTTTATAGAGAGTCCAATACAGTCCACCTTTACATTTTAGTGGTAGATGCATTGCTAAAATGGGTTAATAAAACAAACCCGTAATCTTCACAGTTTACCTCCAAATCAGTCATGCTTCTGGGATAACAACCTGTCCATTTTGGAAAAAAATGATTATTGTGAATTAATTTCACCTTCCATTGTGCAAATAGGACAGTCGCCGGTTGAAATACGAGCCAATTATCAGGACAACCCCAATGAAGGAATGGTTTTGTAAGTGGTTTCCGCAAAAAAAAAAGAAAAACTTCCCTCGTCTCATCTTTTCAGGATCATTCCTGTCTTGTTTTGCATTTGCGTCCTTGTCACTAGTGGTAGCATGAGGTGATTTGTGCGGCCCTCAGAAGTTGAATGAGTAGTGCAGCTCCTCCAGGATGGCTCCTCCATAAGCAAGTATCATATATTTTTTTAAAGATTATCACTGATTATCTGTGGTGTCTGCGATTGGCTGGCAACCAGTTCAGGGTGTACCCCGCCTCCTGCCCGATGACAGCTGGGACAGGCTCCAGCACGCCCGCGACCCTAGTGAGGAGAAGCGGCTCAGAAAATGGATGGATGGATTATCTGTGGTGTAAAATATGTCAAAAGTGATTCTTTTTCTCCCATATCTGCTTGAAAAACTGTCAGGGCCAAAAATTGTCAATATCAAACAAGTTCTTTATTTAATGCACAAACGATAGTTTGTGCATGTGCCTCGTCCCCATCATAATAATGATGATCTGTTCAATGAACTGCTTTGTACAATGATTCAGTGTCTTCAGTGTCAGTTGTTCACATATTTCAAAATGAAATACGTCTGATCCAGCCCACATGTCAGCAGAGCTTGTGTATCATCTGCTCACTCTGCGAGGAGGCGGGCTAGACCATGTTTTGGTACTTTAGTGGACTGGTGTACAACCAGGGGATTTAAAATTGGATGTCTCCGGTGGTTTGGGCATCAACACAGTCAATCTTCAATCTCGGCCAATGGAAGCAGGTTATTGCATAACCTTTAAGAGCGGCGCAAATAGTCTTGCATATCGTGACGTCATGTCATAAATGCAGAAGAGGTCTCAGCAACCTATGCAAGGCTGAAGCAATGAACCTTAGTGGTATTCCCTTATTAAATACAGAATGAGCTGGTGTAAAATTGCTGGTGACTAAAATGTGTCGGTGGACCTCACAGATTTATATCCCCTCCAAAGATCATTCATTTCCACCCCCCTACCCCCTATACTGTACCTCTGACCCCCATAGGGGCGTGCCAGCCAGTAAGTGGATTTAAAATATATAATAATGATGATGATGTAAATAATAATGCATTCAATGAAGTGATTTCTGCAAAGATTACGAGGTTTGGATGCCTACTGTTGAAATAAATCTGTCATCCACCACACATGTCCCAGGACCTGCCTTTTTTATTTTTCTCCTCTTTCTGCCTTCATGTACACTGATCAGATTTATCAAAATCGCGTTCGATCCCCGCGCCACAACTTAGACATGGTATTAGCAGGTCTAAGTTTAGATGGACTTTCTGACACCATAATGTCACTCCGCCAAGCGCATCTCCAAGGGCACGCCCTCACTGAAACCGAGTATTGAAAATGCATCACTGGAAATAGAGCGCTCAGTTACCAAAATGTCACATGATCCAGACGGAAGCTAAAGGACACCCAATGTGAGACAGCAGTGTTTGGGAACTCAAGCAAGATGGCGTTTTTTTTTTTTTTTTTTTTTTTCCTGACAAGTAGTGATTTGGGAGATAGGAGGTTCCGCCCGACAAAGACAATATGTAGCTTGTCGTTGCGGAAGATCTACTCACTCTGTATGGTTTTCTTAGTAAAGCTGCATAATAAGTTGGAACTTACGAACACACATCACATTCTCGCAAATTCACACTCTTATATCTAAAAATGTTGACCCCATAAGCTAGTAAACAAAAGCAGATGGAATGTTTTAAACATACATTTTTGGGAATAAATACTTTGTAGATAAAGTTGATAAAGCTGATAAAGAAGATATGCAAATTTAAGATATAACAGAAAGTTTTGACGTCTTGGGTTTAGTACTCATTTAAGGTCGCAAAGCTTTATATGTGTGGTCAACACCGAGGGATGTTGCTGGGATGTAAAACGGAACAATAGCCAATTAGGATGCAACATGAAGCTTATGCTGTTGCCTTACACAAATGGAGGAGCAAACAGTTTTGTTAAGTACAGTATCTGTAAAACCAGCCATTCACCACAATGTGGTTACCAGCGAAGCAAACAGTGAGCCTATTCTTCTTGTATTTTATCTATGTTACTACGAAAAACGGCCGCCATTTTCTTTTCATTTTGCTATGCCAGCAGCAGGCATCAGATTTTGGGGGAAAGACTCACAATTGATGGAGATATCGTTGTGCGTGTAGTGCGCTGTGTTGCTCATCTCAAGTACACCACGCACTATAAGAGCAGTAAGGAAATACAGGATCATTTTTTTCCTAATCATGTGGGGGTTCTTTCACATTTAACAAAACTGTCAATATGTTAAAAAATGATATGTGTCTAGCCAGTTTAAAGAATTGCTACCTTTGATTAACTCAGCCTTTCTCAGACCTGAATCAAGTCGAGCACCACTGCTTCCACAGCTGCCATGTCGCACTACAGACTTTGCAGGAAAAAGATTGATGCTTTCATCCAGGTCTGAGAGGAGATTTCCCATCGTCTCACCAGGAACGCCAACAGGTTCATAGTATAATAGCATGTCTTCATTGTTTATAAAATAAACACAAAAATATTAGTAGGTCTCAGTATATTTTTTTTGTAGGCTATATGCTGAAAGTTAACACATATTTCAATTCAGCCTGACTCCTCGAGCTGTGATGGTCAATTCAGAAAGATTAATGATCCACTTTCTCCTTCTCTGAATTTATATGGAACGAATCAGTGATTTATTGCAACGTGGCTTCTGTATACAGAAGAAAAGGAAATGTCACAAGTACAAGACGGTTGTGGATTAAACTAAAGTAACTTACTAGTTGGCAGGAAGAGACCAGTTTTGTTTCCTGCTGCACCGCAGAAGTACCGTTGACTAGAAGATACTAAATCTCAACTGCCTAAGCGCTGTAATATTGCACAAAGTATTTGAAGAAATTAAAAATTTTTGGAAACTATAGGTCTCTGATGGTCACTGACAACTAACTAGCTGTGTCATTATCATGTACAGCAGAACAGGAAACTGGCAGGATTAATTAGCTTTATTAAGATTTGCCCCAAATACAATAACAGCCACAGTTAAACTGTTAACTGAAAGCACTTCACTGAAAATAACAATTTATATTTGACTACAGTCAAATACAAATTTGTGAATATGTCCAATATGTGCCCTGCGGCAGCACGGTAGACAACTGGTTAGCACATCTGCCTAACATTTCTGAGGACCGGGGTTCAAATCCTGGCCCGGCCTGTGTGGAGTTTGCTTCAGCTAATCTTCATTCCTCTGCTTTCCAGTGCATGCCTCCATCTTTCTAACTGTTCCTCCACCTGCTCCCTGCTTTCACTGCAGATCACAATGTCATCTGCAAACATCATGGTCCACGGGGATTCCAGTCTGACCTCATCTGTCAGCCTAACCATCACCATTGCAAACAGGAAGGGGCTCAGGGCTGATGCCGTCCCACCTCCACCTTAAACTCCTTTGTCACACCTACAGCACAACTCACCACCGTTCTGCTGCCCTCGTACATGTCCTGTATTATTCTAACATACTTCTCTGCCACTCCAGACTTCCGCATGCAGTACCACAGTTCCTCTCTGGGTACTCTGTCACAGGCTTTCTCTAGATCTACAAAGTTACAATGTAGCTCCTTCTGACATTCTCTGTACTTTTTCATTAACATCTTCAAGGCAAATAATGCATCTGCGATACTCTTTCTAGACATGAAACCATACTGTTGCTCGCAGATACTCATATATATATATATATATATATATATATATATATATATATATATATGTGTGTGTGTGTGTGTGTGTGTGTGCGTGCGTGTTTGTGTGTGTGTGTGCGTGTGTGTGTGAAATTCCCTCAGATCAAACTATATTCTTGCCACATGTGCTGTATGTTAGAAGAAGGAATGTTTCATCCAGACCCGGAGCTTTTTCTGGATCCAAGGGAACAACATTCATAGATTTCACATGCCAGTATGAATTTAGAGATGGCAAAAGCGCTTCAGACAAGATTTCTTACCCAGTTTACAATTTACTCTATATCATTACTTTTTTACAGTATGTGTCAATATCTGTTACTGTGTAACATAAGGAAAACATCATGATTTTATCTTATCTTTACAACTGATACTGACCTTAGTGCAACAGATGAGCAAAATTCGGTGGCGTTCATCTGAATGTAAATTTACGTTTTATCTTGGAAAATGGGGCTTAGAAGTTTCAGCTGCGTCTCTTGTTGCGAATAGGAATAAATGGTACAGAAGAAATGATGCAGACATTTAAAGAGATGGAAAAGGGGTATTTTGGTGAAATGTGAATTAAGTGATAAATGAACTGCAGTGCAATTGTGGTCTTCTGGTACCCGTGTGAACCTGTATACTGTCTCAAGATGCTAAACAGCTTGTAAAAACCTTCAGTCATACAACTCCAGCCTGGTAATTATCGATACATTTCTACTCATGTTTACGCCGTTCACTGAAAGCACCATAAAATTGTGTAATTCTGAGGTAGTTCTGCACGTCAATCAATAGCCACTGTCCACTGTTCCATACCGTGTAAAAGACGTTCTCTTTAGCCCACCCTTTCCTTTTTGGTCGCATATCTGTGAGCTGCAGACAACCGCTCCTTAGATAATGTTAACAGGCACATGAGAATGATGTTTTCCAAAACTGACATGCAGTTTATGATTGATGGTTCAGTAGTATGCATTTGACAGTATGCTATTCACAGCAATTTAGAACTTCAAATTCACTCTCCACAAGAGTAGCAATACTGCCCAAGTCCCAATTATAGAATATTTTAAATGAATGTATAAATGAAATATTTGTTGGCTATTGTGGAATGTTATTGGTTCCATAGAGAGGTTAAAGTCAAGGCGGAATGTTACGACTCTAAAAAGATTGAGTATAAAAAAATGCCAGGTGTGATATTTAAAGATTCTATAAAACATTCATCATAATCGGGTGATGTTGCAAAGATATATTTACCTTCATTAATGACCTATTTTTATAGTGACCTAATTGTCAGATGTTAAGAAGGAATACAGTAATACTAAGTGAGGTACAATTTAAGCATGTAATTAAACATCAATTGAGCTAAAACTATGTCTCCCTATAATGTCTCTCCTTCCATTTTCTGTTACTGCTTATCCTCACTAGGGTCACGGGTGAGCTGGAACCAATCCCAGATGACTTTGTGTGAGAGGCGGGGTATGCCCTGAACTGGTTGCCAGGCTTCCAACAAATAAAATCCAGCAACACATGCTTTGTTGATGTTTCCTCAGTATGTACCTGTAATATTTAATCATAATTAATAATAAAGATAATAATGGCGGCATGCTGGGCGACTGGCTAGCACATCTGCCTCACAGTTCTGAGGACCCGGGCTCAAAAAATCCGACCTCACCTGTGTGGAGTTTGCATGTTCTCCCTATGCCTGCGTGGGTTTTCTCAGGGTACACCAGGTTTCCTCCCACATCCAAAAAAACATGCACAGTAGGTTAATTGACGATTCTAAATTGTCCGTAGGTATGCATGTGAGTGCACATGGTTGTTTGTTTACATGTGCCCTGCGATTGGCTGGCCACCAGTTCAGGGTGTACCCAGCCTCCCACCCGAACTACCATCTTCAGCGGTTTATCCTGGGAATAGTCCTAAGGTCGAGGCACTGATGAGAGACGATCGTAGAGTCACCATTGATGACATCGCTGAATTTCTGGGAATCAGCCATGGATGGGCTTCAAAATCGTAAAAGAGTGAAAGACACAAACCTTCGCAAAGCCTAGCTCTTTAATAATTAAAGGCCTTTTCACACTGCACTTGCTCAGTATGAAAGGTCTGCACGACAAAGCATATATATATATATATATATATATATACATACACATATACATACATATATATATATATATATATATATATACATATATATATATATATATATATATATATATATATATATACACACACACACACACACACACACACACACACACACATGGTCCTTTAATACACATGGTCCTTTAAAGTAGCATATTAGACTAGCGGTGCGGACATCTCAGTGGCGATGACATATCTGCTACGGAAGTTAAATTCAGATTTAAAGTGTGCTACAAGTCTCAGGAAAACTCCATGTGCGAAGATTTATAGCCAGCCTCAGACTTTAATGAGTCACGCCTCTTTAGTGTTTGTGCACACATGAGCCGCCTATGCATGGTGGGTGGGCCAGAAGTCATTACGACAGAATGCACCAAAGTTGAAGCTGTGCAAGTTAGGTGCGTAAAAAAAAGATTTACGCATGAATGGGAGAATGTGGCCTTAAAGCATGCTAAATTCTGCTCATTATATGCTAACTTAAGCCAAAAAAGGTCATTTTATCATTGGCCACCCTGTCACCAAGCTTACATATTTTGGTATTTGCATGTACTGTACATCGTCTGGTCACAGTTAATTCATATACAGTAATTATATTTAAAAAGGTGTGGGAACTTCACCAATGTGCATTTCTGTCTACTTAATACAATGAATAATAGATCATTTTACACTTGAGACTATGTGAGTCCCGGGATGCACATGTCATGGAAACAATGAGTCCCAGCCCTGCAACAATAAATCCCTGCAATTTATAATCACGGTATTCAGATACAGTAATCCTCCGCTATGTCGCGGTTTCAGTTTTTTATTACAGTTGTTAGTCTTTAATCTTTTATCCTGTTTGTATAACATTTTTGTGTTATCCATTGCTATTGTTCTCTATCATTATATTATGTGTTTAAGCCTGCCTTAGTATTGTTTATGACTGTGAGTGCGAATGGTTGTTTGTTTCTATGTGCGCTGCGATTGGCTGACAACCAGTTCAGGGTGTACCCCGCCTCCTGCCCGATGTCAGCTGGGATAGGCTCCAGCACGCCCGCGACCCTAGTGAGGAGAAGCGACTCAGAAAATGGATGGATGGATGGATGTTTTTTTATGCCACTGATATAATGACATTAGAGCATAATAAAGAATTGATCTCCCTTCACCTAAATCATCCGCTGTTTGGGTACATGATGATGATCCATTTTACTCTTACTCCTGTCTGGCCACATTTGACACGTTTTTCACCTACTTGACTCAAAACGTTTGCCACTAACGGATCAGATTAGCCATATGACTACACTGGGCAAATACAGTAGCGCACTATGTACTGTTATGGTTGCGTTATACTGGCCTGGTCACGGTAAAAAAAAAAAAAAAAAAAAAGAGAAAAAAATAAAATAAAATAAAATAAAAAATTAAAAAAATAAAAAGCCACACATTCGACGGTACCTATGATTAAAAGAGACCCCGCAGCCCCGAGCGCTGACGTTATGTTAGTAAAGTAGACTAATGTGAAGCGCACCGATTTGCGCTTGTTTTTTATTGTCATCGGTAGGCGGACAGTCATTTATTGGATTTTGGTTACGGCACCTTATTTCGTCAGGCCAGAAACCAGCCTGTTTCCTCGTCGGTCTGTAGCCAACGTTTCTGTATTAAGCCACGCCCCCAAAGTGACGTCATCAAGCGGAGACCATTTAGTCCCACCTGCGGTGAATTTCCGGAACAGTCTTCAAAAGCTTTCCTCGAGGGATCATGTGAGGCTGGCTCACAGTAGAACATCTTTTCCGAAGAATGTATAGGAGCCCGCTTTATATTGTAAGTTTGACTTGCACTTTCTTTTGCGCAGCAGCACAGCACTAGTTTTAGTGTACAGTATTATTATGCAGCTTGTTATACCGCGCGTAATACTTGGACTGTACTGTGCAGTGTACTCTTTTGAATGAATGAAATAATTACGTGTGTTTTTAAATGTTTTTTATTTTTATTTTTTATTTTTTTTAAATAGAGACAGCCGAGAGACATGAAAGAAGTATACTCCGCCCGAGGTGTTATACTGTCGGTACTTTGGTTGAACACAGACGTGTTGACTGCGGGGTTTCCTGTGAGTTTGTTAGCGCCACTATGCCAAAGTCACTCGGTGAATTCTTGCGAAATTCCTCACTGCCTTCGGAAAGTCAGTCATCTCCTGAAGACGCCGCTCCTCCAAAGTTGTTTGGGTAAAGTGCTGCTATGTTGTGGTGTTTCTTGTGCGTGACAGGCACGCCTATTTGATTGTCACTCACGCCACATTGCTCAACCACGCCGCGTGTTCGTAATGGGAGCGGCAGTAGGCTAAATTGTGGGCAGGTCGTCCATCCCAAGGATTCGAGCTGCTGCACTGCTGCATGCATTCATGCAGTATTTTTTTATTTTGTGCATTTGACGAGCACGTCTGTCTTTCTGTCAAAGGGTTGTGGCAGGGGATCTTATCTACAAGGACTTTGATGTTGTGAAACAATTTTGTTTCCTTCTCATTGTATTCATGGCTTCCCTCAGTGGGCTATTATGACTGTGAAACTTTAGTCATGTATAATCACATTGGAGGCAATTTTGAACAGCCACTGACAGGCAGGATTCTAAATTTCCCATAGGTGTGAATGTGCGAATTTATGGTTGTTTGTCTCAGTCTATACAGTATGTGCTCTGTGTGAGTTCTCCTTGGACTGGTCGCCATCAGACTGGTCCAGGGAGTACTCTCTGTCGCCCAAAGTCAGTGGGGACAGCCACCAGCCCACCTGCAAGCATGCCTCACAAACGGAACACAAATGACTATTTGATTTTTTTGTTCCAGAAATGTAAATATCTTCAGTCATCGCTGTATGTTGTTTGTGTATTTATAGTATTAGGGGGGACTTGCACTTGGCCGGTCACTGAATGATTAAATGTTTCATGGCGGTACCCATTTCTTTGGCCAAAAGGTACTCTCTTTTTCCACAGGTTGTTTCTGGTTTGATTATCTCTTTCACATCCACGGCTGCTGTTCCTCGGGCTGGCCTTGACTTGGGAGACATCAGGAGCCGGCGGGAAGTCAGTTGCAAAGATGGGGAGTACCCGAACAACAACATCTGCTGCGTAAACTGCCCAGCTGGTAAGGCAAATGCAAGCTCAACTGTGTTAGCCCACGAATAAGAAAGCCTTCACCTCAGCACAGTGGGGCTTGTTGACGCGTTTGCTTAAGGAACAAATTCACTCTGATGCTCGGTTAAATGGTGACTGTTTGTTTCAGGTACCCATTTGAAGTCAGCCTGCACTACGCCAGGTGAAAAGGGGCAGTGTGAGGAATGTGAAGCTGAAACACACATGGAACATGCCAATCACCTTAGCCAATGTTTCACATGCACACCGTGTCCTTCAGGTATTTCTGCTTGATGAATAGGTGAAAGGAAAAATTGACCTTTAAAATGTTCCAAATGATGTGAGCATAAATTCCACTACATAAGGTATTTTGTTTTAACATTTAGTATTATTTTGCTGTTGCAGATCAGGAAAGTGTCCGGTCTTGTAGCCACACTCAGAACACAAAATGTCAGTGCAAAGAAGGAAGATTTTGTTTACCTGATCAACCATGTGAGATGTGCAAAAAGTGTTCAAGGTGACCTTGTACGCTTTGTTAATTCATGACAGATCAGTGATTTGTATTGACTGACTTCAACTGTTGTTTTTGCCTGCCACGAAATTAGGTGTGGGAAGGATGAAAAGGTGGTTCGAAACTGCACTGCTACTTCAAACACTGAGTGCAAGAAAATCCCATTGCAGTCTGTCTCTTCCTCAGGTAGAGTGGAAACCAATAGTTTTCATTGTATAAATCTGTTTCATGCCTGATAAGCATATTAAGATGAAAACAAGTAAGATTGCCTCTTTGTAATTGCTTCCAAATGTTTTCATCAACTTATTGACTCTGATTTGAACAATTATTCAAAACCTTAATACTTATTCAAATCAGTATCTTATTTATTATGGTGCTACTGTGGTTGTCTCCCCAGCATACGCTGTCGTCAGTGTCATCGTGCTGCCCATTTGTTTAGCATTGGTTGGCGTTTGCTTGTGTAAGAGGAAACGGGACAGAGGTAGGTGTAACCAAACCAAGTTTATTATTCAAATGTGTACAATTTGTATCTTTGTTTCCAAATGTTATTGATGAAACTTGTGAATCAATTTACTTCCCTTTTAATTGTTAAAAAAAACAAAACAACCAACACTGATTTTGGACAATTCAATGCTTGTCTTACTAAAGAATGTGGAAGGTGGGTCACCCTCTTAATTGTTTGCATCTTCTGTTTAGGTTCTGAAGCAAACGAACTGAAAGCTGAGGTGAGTTTCATGTTAACATAACTTTGGGAATAATTAAGAGTACGGAGAAATGCTTAAATGAAGGTGCTGCGAAATACTTTGGCACAAGGATATGGAGCAAGTGTCTTTAAATACATCGCTTAAACTCCAGCAGCATGTGCAGGAGAGGAAGTACGAAGAAACCCAAAGGCCGAGATGCTCCAGTCTGATCTTTTCTCAGCCACGGGTGAGAGTTCAAAGCTCAGCCGCTATGGAGGATGAGTGTCAAGCGTTGTGTGAAAGCCGCAACAGCTCTGCCAGTAACTCCCAACAAAACCTAACCAGCCTACCGCCTGCCCGCCTTCCCGCTTCTGCCCACCAAGCCTGCCTGATCGCCAGTCAACCCAATTTGAGGGTGAGAGCAGCAAACTCAGCCCTGCTTCATTCATACCATGCCTCTTTGCCTCTCACCTCTTCATGTCGTCTTGTTCTTCCACCTTTTGCTCAGGGTTCAGTGAAATCTTAAAGGTTTTCGTTTAAATGTTGCCTCTTCATTTTTAATCAGCAACTTTTCGGTAATGTGCTTGAAATCGAAATATTGTGAAATGTGAAACCCTCCATGCATCTATTTTCTAGATCGCTTATTCTCTTTAGGGTCGTGGGTTTGCCGCAACCTATCCTAGTGGGGTAACACCCCAAAATGTGAAATCCTAAAACTTTGTTTTCCATGAAATAATTATAAACTAAAGTCACGTTGTCTGTAAACGGTCCAAAATATTCACAAAATATTGGTGTCTTTCAGTTGGACATGGCAAAAGAGATTTCATTCTGCATTCCTTTTGCATTAGACATATCTAGTGTTCGATATGTAGTTGATGAGAATGATACAAACGATTGCATTTCCTCAAAATTGTCAGTTCAGATCAGAGGTGTATAATTTTCAAAATGTATTTAAAAATGAAAGTGTCAAATGTTTTCAGTCTCACATTTTATTCTTTTGCCACATGGTTTTGAATTTCCAGCCAGACTATAACCATTCATCAAACAAAAAAAATGGTATACATATGGTTTTTCTGTGTTGTGCCAGATGCTTGTATTGTGATGTCAGTGCTGACACTGGCAAAGTCCTGTCCATTAGCCCTTTAAGTGTTTAGAGTTGAGTGACCTTTTTTTCTTGTTGGTGAAAAACTTAGGGTAATCATTGACTAGATCATTTAATGGTATCAAAGTCTTATCTGGGTCACCAGGCAGTAATTACTGTAAATCTCTATTATACATTGTTGCAGGTGGTTTTGATTGAATTGTTTGACAGAAGTGTCTTCATCCACTGCACTGGCTGTTCAAGCCTAAATCCCTTTCTTCTTGTGAGTAATCAATCTCAGTGGCTTATTGATTATAAGACTAATTTCAATCAGGTTTCCGACCTCATCACAGTACACAATCTGCTCTTATCAAAGTGCTAAATTATATAAGGTTGAATACTGACTCAGGAAGGTGTCAATTCTGGTCTTATTGGACCTCAGTGCGGCTTTTGATACGGTAGATCATAATCTACTGCTGAACAGCTTGGAAACATGGGTAGGACTAAATGGTTCAGGTCCTACCTGGAGGAAAGGAGTAATTTTATAACCATTGGAAGTGTTCAATCTCATCGAATGGCAATGACTTATAGGGTCCCTCATGGGTCAGTTCTTGGACCCCTCCTGTTCAGCCTGTATATGCTATCCTTGGGTCAAAATCTTCAGAACTTTAATTTTGACGATCATGGGTATGCAGATGACACAGTTATAGCTAGCAGTGTCTCCAGCTGACTACAGTTCAATTGAGGTGTTGTCACTGTCTAAAACGGATAAATAACTGGATGAGCCAAGATTTTCTTCAATTTAAACTACAATAAAACTGAGAATTGTTTTTGACAAAGGTTTGCTGAACCAAAGACCAAGTCTGAAACCTTGTTCTGATAGATTCCGACCTGACTTTCAACAATCATATCAAATCAATTACTAAAACTGCCTTCTACCATCTGAAGAACATATCCAGAGTGAAGGGTTGCATGTGTTAAGCAGACCAGGAGAAGCTCATCCATCCTTTTATCTCAAGTAGACTTGACTATTGTAATGGGAGTCTGACTGGACTCCCTAAAAAGATAAACAGCTGCAGCTCATTCACAATGGCACAGCTCAGGTTCTGACCAGAACAAAGAGGTCAGAGCATATTACACCAATTCTAAAGTCTTTACACTGGCTTCCAGTCAGCTTTAGAATAGATTTTAAAGTTCTGGTACTGGTCTATAAATCACTAAACTGTTTAGGTCCTGAATACATGAATGAAATACTAATGGAATATAAACCCAGTCGGGCTCTGAGATCGACAGACTCGGGTCAAATAGAGGAGTCCAAAGCAAACATGATGAAGCAGCATTTAGCTATTATGCTGCACACAGATGGAATACGTTGCCAACAGAAGTGATGTCAGCCCCAAGTATGTGTTTTTTTTCTTCTTCCTTCCCCCATGCTTTTTAGAGCATTCCCACTTTTAAATTATATTTCTTGCACTGTATGCTGTTTTGTATTTTTATTTGTTTTAAATGTTTATAAGCAGTTTTTTTGTTTGTTATTAAATGCTTTTAATCATGTAGAGCGCACTAAGTTACCTTGTGTACGAAATGCGCTATATATATATAAATTTTGCCTTGCTTACCGCAGCCTGCAGAGGTTTCCACTTTTTTTTTTGTATTTTAAAAAAAATATATATTTGTTTCCATATTTGACTGTAAATGTTTCTCAGAGTTGCTAGCGTTGCCTGCAAACTGATGAGTCACTGGCGCCTGACAAGTAACAAAAGATTTTAATCACAGCATCGGTTGTGTGTTATATGGCTGCAAACTTCTCTTTTTCAACCTGCTTGGCAAAAAATGCTTTAATTTTCTTTATGGAAGCTATGTAATGTGCTAAATTTATTTGGATATTGAATGCCTTGTGTTGTTGTAGGAGGAGGAGGCCCCTTTTCCGGAGCTGATTCCTGTCAATGGTATTTATAATTATCTTGTGTTACTTAATTGTGGCTACTTATTGTCAGGAATGCAGTTGTTTGACTTTGGTCTCACGCAACCCATCATAATGCTAGCAAGTCATGAGTTTGCTCCTTTTTAAGTTTGTTCTCATTACTGCCCTTTTCTCATAAATACCTTTATGATTACCATAGGTAATTTTCTACTTCATTCAGTGAGTTTTTTTTTTTCTCTCCCAGAATTATGATATTCTTAGACGTTTTGTACAGATAGCAAATGTAAACCTTAAGGGTTAGATCAAGAAAGTAAAACTCTAGCGTGAAGTCAAGATACTGGAAATAAAGAGTACACCTTTGTTTGCAGGTGAAGAGTCTCTCAGGAAGTGCTTCCAGTATTTTGAGGAAGTAGACCTCGATTACTACAAGAGATTCTTCCGTCAGCTTGGCCTGAACAGCAATGTGATCAAAAGCAAAGATCAACTTCCCTACGATGAGAAGATTCACGAGTTGTTGAACATCTGGTATGAGAAAGAGGGCAAAGATGCAAGTTTAAATGACCTGCTGACAGCATTACTTGAGTTTGATCAAAGACGAACAGCTGAGATTATCAAGGCGAAAGCCTTAGGAAATGGTCTTTACATTTTAAAGAAGTAATTAGAAGTTATTCTCTGTAGTTACTTTGAATACTCCTGATTTAGATGACTGGATGCGGTGTGGTTTTGTACACGCAATGGTATAGTGACGAGAGGTATGTCTTTGGAGACATGCACTGTTGTATTTTATGCTGTACTGTATGCTGATCGGAATTGCAGGATCTCTGTGGTGGTTCAATGACACTGAGCAACAGAACAAATATGCTTGGTGGGGGGGGGGTGTACTTAAGATGCAACTTGAATTCAAATGTCTGTTGAAAGCATTTCAGTTAACTATCAAGTATTTTGTTCATTTTTTTTACTGTGACAGTGGCTAATTTGTTCCTTCAGATTTCTCAGGAATGTCTATTTGATGATCAAGTGAACATGTCAAGGTTAGTTGAATTATCACTTGATTAGGAAAATTTATGCAAAAGTGTAGGATTATTTAGATTTTATTTTTTGCATATTTTGGATAAGTCTGCAGTGTTTTACAGAGCATATGTCTTGCGTTGTTTATCAACCAAAATGTACATTGCTGTGAAAACGTTTTGCTTTAGTTGCTTTTAGTTATTGACATCACTGATCGAATGAAAAGCACTATGGCTGTTTCACTAACATATACAGTATGTCCGTTACTCCACCCACCCTAAATGCTTACGCAATCCTTTTTAATGAAAGTGGCTAAATGGAATTCCGTTGGCAAACCTTCCCCACATGGAAATCTTTTTGTTAACTTATTGTCTGTTTGAGTTCTGAGCACATTTTCACACTTCTGAAGGAGGGAATTTTCTCAATGGGCACTTTGCTAGTGTGAAGCTGGATAATGTAGATTCAGTGACTGCTGATGCCTTTTATCATGCTTAAAATGTTTTAATGTGTTTTAACATGGTTGAGAGTATTTATTATTTTTAAAGGGGGCTCTCTGTTTTAGGTTAAAATGTTAAGTTATATGATGCTGCTATGAATGTATATGTACCTCTGGCGTTTGAATAAAGTTATAAATTATGCCACTTGTGATGGTACAAACACCGAACTCAATGTTGCAGCCACTTTACAATCTCTATGAAGTCTGATATTTTTCAACATTGGCTTGTAGACATTCCTTATTTATAAATCCTGTGTGGTCTGTTAAAGATCTTTTCTTGATGTGTGTTGACCAATAAAAATACTTCATAAAATTGTGCTTTGGACTGTTTTCTCGAAGTAGAGTGCAGTGGAAGAGATGGGACTTATAAAACGTACAGAACCCCCCCAATTCTTTTCTATAAATAGATTGACTCAAACTTGACATTTAAGCTTTGGCTACTGTTGTTTCTGTAGCTTACAACTGATGCGGCTGTACTTGTGAGCATTCATTAAAAATGACTGCACCGGAAAGGCATGCTAATCTCAACACTCCCTACCAAGGCTCGTGTTTAGTGGTCAAACAGGTCTTAAGGTATTTCACTTGATGCCAATGTCATTAGTTTACGTACGTATGATTAACTGACTAACTCATGACTGAATCATGACTTTTGTTGAAGTGTCACAAACACAAATGTTTTCCAAATGTTCTATTAAATAGACAGGTTTATGACATTTCTTCCTTCTAAACTAAAATATGTACCAGCAACATTGTATTGTCTCATAGTCTCAAATGTACTTTACAAAAACAAAAAAAAACATTTGATGAATAACTTTGTTGAACCGATCGAGGTGGATTAGGTTGTCACGCTCATGCTGATTGTCAATTGGGATTTGCCAAATGAAAATTTGTCGGCCCATGTAAAGCGTTACCTAGGTTTCGCAATGTAAACATTACATATTACTGTTTTTCATCTCTGCTGAAAGTGGGACAAAAAAAAGTAGATTTAAATGCATGAATTTTAAATTAAATGGAAACTCAAGTTTAGCACATCTCCCACACAGTTCTGAGGACCCGGGTTCAAACTTTTTTATGAAGCTAGCAAATCTATCTAAACCCGGTTTAACCTCTATAGCATAGACATATGAAGATACTGTGTGTGCAAAGTTAAAAAGCCCAGACTCCTTTTAAAGAGGATTGTATAGGAAAACAAACAGTCTTTAAAATAAAGTTCAAAAATTGCAACGGTAATGATTTATACATGTTCTGTGTCAGACTATGATTTTAAATGGGTAAATTGGTTTGTTTTTCTGGCAAAAAAATTGAAAAATAGTGTGAATAATCATAAACGATACTTTTATGTGGTGGTGGTGGTGGTAGTACAATCGTTTTTAACTTTATGTCAATCATATGGTTATGGTAAGACAATTTTATTTTATTTTTTAATTGACCTGTTCTGTCTGCTCCTGCTTGTGGAGGACAAACTTCTTGTTCAATGTAACAGCCATCCATCCGTTTTCCGTAGCGCTTATCCTCACTAAGGTCGCGGGGCGTGCTGGTGCCTATCCCAGATGAGATATGAAAATATATTCCGTAAAAAACAAAAAAAAACAAGCAAGTCTGCTGCCGTGACGAAGGAAAGAGAAGCAATTGATGCATGAGTGAATGTGGAAGTTTGTTTACAGTTCCTCTTGTACAATCATGGCTAAAAACATTGGCACCCCAGCGGTGCTAATATTTGGTCTAGTTTATATACAGTATATCCTCCCTCCCCCCAGAAAATCTCGCAATATTTTGGCCTTTAGCAAATAGAAATAATTTTGGTAATCCTAATTGACCGAAAGCGGGAAGAATTTAGTCCGATTTCACGTCAGACAATCGGGAAAAAAAGCATGTCTTTTTATACATGACTGTACCTTCTATTTGTACTTACGTTTGTTCTTTCTTATATGTATATTTTTGAAAATGTGTGTTTCTACCCAGTGTAGGTTAGATTTTGTGCTTGCTTTTGTTAGTTGTTTTCCTTCCTTTGTGGCTCCATCCACCTCTTATTTATTTTTTATTTTTTTGTTTCTCCATGTGGCTTATTCATGTCAACCTATTGTTGTAGCTTTTGATTTGGTATTTTCTTTTTTTTTTTCATCTTTGTTTCTCACATGTATGTACACTATTGGTTCAATAGATTCTGTGAGATAGCTCAATCCTTGTGGAGACTCCTCTGGTGTCCATGATTCGGCGTATTCACCTCATTACAGGGATCAGCTCCCTGTCAAAAATGGTCTCCCTGTCAAAAGGAGAACATGGATGAAAAAGAAAAGGTGACTGCCATTGGTTTCATTTGGGGATTAATCTGATGTCTGCCACAAAAGAGTGCCAGAGGTTTCCTTTTGTACCTGTCAAGGTAACTGAAATGACCTTTTATCACTATTTTAGTTATGTAGAAAAAAAAAAGAAGAATAATTTAAGTCACATTTTATTCCTTATTATAAGCAATTCGTCAACAGTATGTAGTTCTGCATGCTTCAAAAGGATGCTGGATATTTCTAATATGCAATTTTGAGTGAATAGTGCCTGATTTTGATGAAGGCCATGATGATCACACCATTCACACCAAGCAAGAAGCTTTTCAGTTTTCATGTCAAAGGTGCAATTAATCAAAAAATAGACTTTCACCTACACATTTATGGACATTTGTGTTTCTCAGTGGGGCTTTAGAAATGAAAAAGAACAAGAAATAACAATAAATTGTGAACTAAGGATTCTCTTTTCCTTCAACCTTAGTCGGTTTCACTTATAATAATGTCTGCAGCAAGTAGGTTGCAGTTGGAAAGAAGATCCCCAGATCTAGGTCCCCAACAGCATTACTTTTTAATATGGGTAGTGATTTCCTGATTTGCAAATTCAGTCTCGTAATTCACTGCCAGCACACTGGATCCTTGCTGTATAGAGGAAATCACAATTTAGAATTCTCGGTATTCTTCACATGCAGCATGATACTGTGTGTCACATCATCACCAAAAACGTCAGTCTGTGGAGCACTTTTCCAAGACATATGGACTAATAGTGGAAAATGCATGGCAGCATGTGTCGGAAGTTTATACTGGTAATGCAGGCACGCAGTTAAAAAAAAACATAAATAGTTGGTATCACCAATGTTTTTAGTTGCATAAAGAAATCCAGGAGGTATTCAGTGAACATTATTCAAAATGAATTATGACAGGAAACACATGAACCATTTTAATTCTGTTGGTTTGGGCCACTTTCCATGAGATATTGGGCAAGTTAAAAACCGTCTCTAGGTGGTGCTAAAGGACAGCACGTCATAGCTGCAATTCAATTGGGACTCTTTAATCCAGTAAGAACTTTTCCTCATATACGTTTCTTGTATAAGAGAGACTTAAAAGCCTCTTTCACAAATAATAATATATTGTACAGTGGTGACTTCAGCAGTGTTGGGAAAGTTCATTTTCTACGCAAACTAGTTCAAAATTCAGGTCACCGTTCCAGAAATGAAGTAGTTCATAGTTGATAATTAAAAATGTTGAACTAAATTCACCTGTCCAAAAATGAACTAGTTCAAAGCTCATTTTTGTTTTTTTCTCAGTATGTTGCTGACGGGCTACTCCCCCTAACATAGTGCATTTCATTTTCCCATTGTTGCCGCCCATTCAGCCCACATTACTAGCCGTGCAGTTTTCACCCTACAATCTAAAAAAACATGTTCAAAAACTGGTTGAATGGTGTTTTTCAAAATGAGGACTTAAAACAAAAACAGGACTTTTGTCCTTAATTTGCCAACAAAAACATGCAAGACAGTATGACAGGAACGATGGCGAAAGGATATTCATAGCTTTGCATTCCTTGCAGCTCTGGCTGACTATATCACAAAATATTGTATTTTATCTGTTCTTATATTACAAAGCAAAATAAATTCCATATCATGACAGTGTGATTGTACAGTTTTAACTATAGCATTCTGATACAAATAATAAAGACTGCTTATCTTAAGCTCTCACACAGTGCAAAACCCCATAGACGAGTAAACGAATAGCATCAGTGTTGTTGTGTTATAACCCTATGAGGAACGGATATTTGAACACAAAAGGTTAAGCAACACTTGGAGACAGATCATACAGAAATACTCACAGGCACATATTCTTTATCATTTGAGAAGAAAAACTAATAAAACCGATGCTTACTGAGGAGTTTTGACCAGTATGTATACCCGTATGTCTGTATACTCCCCCAAGGTGTCCAAGGCACGCACACCAGAAGGAGTAGCACAAAGCAAAAATGTGGCAAAATGTTTTTTTTTTTTTTAATTATGTAATTAATTTTTTTGTGTTTTTAGAAAGTACATTAAACTATTATACAGTTATGTTTTTGTTATTAAAAACATAAGACAAATGTTTTTGGGGGGCAGGGGTGGAAAAGAATGGTGGCCTTTTCAGTGTTTTGAGATACAAGCATGGTCACGAAACAAATTAGGCACCAGTGTGAATGGTTGTTTGTTTATATGTGCCCCGCGATTGGCTGGCGACCAGTTCAGGGTGTACCCCGCCTCTCGCCTGAAGATAGCTGGGATAGGCTCCAGCTCGCCCGTGACCCTAGTGTGGATAAGCGGTGCAGAAAATGGATGGATGGATACTGGTCATTTAGGGACTAAAGACTTATCCAAGTTGGAGTGATTTTCTAACATAGATGCACTCTACAGGAAGGATTATTTTCCTGCCTTGAGAGCGTGGTGGTTCATTTGGAATGGCACACACCTGTCTATATAATATTTCATAGTTGGCAGTGCCTATCAGAGCAGAAACCAAGCAATGAATTCTAAGGAATTGGCTGCAGACCTCCGAGACCAGATTGTGTCAAGGTACAACTCTGACTACTTTCCGGTGGCACTATATATATGACCACCAGGCAGTGCAGTTCTGCTCTCGGATCTGATAGGAAAATACACCCAAGAGTCTTTGCGCTAGCAATGAGGAAATGACATCGGCGACTGTGCTTAACCTAAAGTACAAACGCAGCATCAAAGTCTTCGATATATTGTTTACAGTTTGGATAGATGTTAAAGTTCTTTTAGGACGTGTTGTCCTTTGCCCACACTCGTATGTAACACTTCGTTATTAGTATTTCACGTGCACTTGCTGTTTGCAATACGGATGGTAGGATAACTTCAGGAGAAACCATCCATGACAAAATGATTGATTTGTTGCATATTGCAGTTCAAATCAGCATATGTTCAACGGTCTTGGTCTTGTGTAATTCAGTATAGTTGGGAAGTTTGGTAACCGAACTCGCTGGTGACGCTTTTTTGTTTTCTTTTGTTTAGGGAGCCGATGCATCGGGTTGGCGCTTCAACTGCAGACTCTTCACTGACGTCTGACCTTTTGCCACTTCGCCACTTCAATACCGCTCAGCGTGAAACTGAAACTGCACGACACGGAAAACGCGAAGTGAGAGCCAAATATTTTAATAGGTGTATGTCAAACATTAACATGGATCACGAGTGGAGGAAATGATTTGAAGTTGTGCACAGTAGCAGGTTTGCTCACCGTTTCAGTGCTGCTGCTGCTGCTGCTGGCAAGGTAAGACAGAAAGACTCGTTCATAGATAAACGTTCATCAACTAGCAATCGTGCATTTGTTAAATACAAGTCAAAAGTCATGGAAATTGAGCGTAATAATTGACCCAGAGTGTTGGGTTTTTTTTGACAAGAATTGATCTGGTAAACTTTGCAACAATAAAATGAGTCATTGTATATATGTTGCTGTCACAGTCATTGTATATAGTTGCTGTCACTCTAATGCCATTTGAAGAAATGTTTTAGATTGCGTTCAAACAATATGGACATCCAGCCATCCATTTTCCGTACCGCTTCTCCACACTGGGGTCGCGGGCGCGCTGGAGTCTGTCCCAGCTGACTAGGCGAGAGGAGGGGGACACCCTGAACTGGTCGCCAGCCAGTCATTCACACATACGGGCAATTTCGAGTCTTCAGTTAATCTACTGTGCATGTTTTGGGATGTGGGAGGCAACCGGAGTACCCGGAGAAAACCCACCGCCGCATCTGGAGATAGAAATGTAAAATAATTCACGGCCTCTGAACCGGAAATGATTTAATACGTCACTGCCCAAGTACATTCACAAAATAGAAATCTAAATTATTGTCCATGCCTAAACTGTCCAATTAAATCTATCAGCAAGTTATATATTTGTTTGAAAAATAGAGTGCTGAATTTTGATTGACTTTTGAGCTCTGATTAATCTGATTTGAGACTTGCTTCCCCTTTTTTTTTTTAAACCACGGTTGAAAGCCGAATTGGTAAAGGTGATGTAATCCATAGACGCAGCTATTTTTAACGATGACATATCGAAATTTCATATACTTCAGGCTCCAACTGCGTCTGCCAGTACAAGATTGATACAATAAAAACAAAATAAAGACTGAAGCCAGAGTTTAACAATTAGGATTATGGAGTAATGTTTATGTTGTGCTCTTGAACAATATGCAGAATATTTTTTATCCTATTAAATAACATACTGCAATAACTGTCCCGCCCGCAGTGATGTTTGTTTTGAAAATATGGATATTCAGACAAATTTGGACAAATTGTTCTGAACATGAATTTCTGTAGCTTGGCAGCTCTGCATTAGGTCACGTGGTGGGATCTGACATAAATAGCTGAGCAAAGCGGTAACTGAACCAGAGATATTATGTTTGCTTAATACTTGCAATTGTGTTCCTGTTTTCTCTCAGTGTGCAAGTGTGTCCAGGATGATGTCCATCACCCGCTTCTACATATGGTACTTTCTGTCCATGGGCTTGGGTCTCGCCTGCGTGGTGTGTGTGTGTTTGTGGAACAGCCAGTGGCGTGGCGGTTTCGCATGGGACGGCTCTTCCCTTCAGTTCAACTGGCACCCGGTGCTTATGGTAACTGGTATGCTGGTGCTATATGGCAACGGTGAGCGTTTTTCTTATTCGAGACTGAGGGCATACAGAGTTTCATTTCTATTTCGCAACTCTCATCTTCACTCAGACAGAGGATATGATCATGCATGACAGATTTCATATGGCATGTTATGCTTTCAGCTATGTTATCGTTGTGTCCTGAATGTGTCATTCATTCATTTAAAGGCTTCTCTTATGTTGTTACATGCAGCTGAAATCTTTGTAAATTCCCAGATTTTTAATTCCAGTACAAACTACAATTTTTCATCACATACCCCCAAAAATATTCTTTATACATAGCCTGTAAAATAAGGTTTTTCACGGCACATTAGATAGATTGATAAAGTAGCGCTAAAGGATAGCTACCCCCAGTGGTAAACATCATGAGAGGAATTCCTTGGTGAACAACTGCACAATTGGCAGCGCTAAAGGCTAGCTACCCCCAGTGGTAAACATCATCATCATGAGAGGAATTCCTTGGTGAACAACTGCACAATTGGCATACACCGTTCGCTGTGTCGACCCTCTGTTAAATTACAATCGCTAATATCATTTCAGTTGTTGTTTTTTCTTTTCTCTCTCTATTTAAATGAATATCAAAAGAAATAAAATCAAATACTGCAGCAAGTCAGTCACACACTGTGACATTGCTGTGACAAAAATAATAACAGCCTCCCTGATGCTAAATTCTGGCCTTTATTATGCAGAGTAAGCTGCAAAGTGCAGCTTCTGGAATCAACCACAATCTGTGACAATGGTTGGCTTCAAATTTCACAAAATATTTTTCCCTTAGGTATCAATTATAATTAAAATAATCCCTTCCAGAGTCAGACTCGAACCTAGATTAACTGTTCAATCTGTTTTAAGTAACAATATTAATTTTATATTCATGTATGTCAATTAAAATTAACCACTTCAGTAACTTGATAAAAAAAAATAATAATAATAATACAATTTGTAAATCTACTTAATGTAGGGCTGAGAATGGTAATGGGGGAAGGAATGATGCAAGGCACCTTGCACGAACGTAAATCACTGCGTTCAGTCTACATCCCATTCTTGTTTTTTTTTTAAATTCTTTCTCGTTCTATGAGTCACTGGCACCCTTTTGTTGTGGCAACAAAAATGCCAACTGCAATTCATCCTTTAGATCAGGGATGGGCAACTTTGATGAACATTAAGAACACAAATGTTGGAAAGGACTATCATCATTATCATGTACTAGTTCAGCCTAACAGGCAATGGGCATTTAAGGTGATTTCTTTCATAGAAAATATTGCTCTTCCCTGCAGGAGCTGTTTTGTACCGTGTCCCCCTGACTTGGGGAGAGAATAAACGTCCTTGGAAGCTTCTGCATGCTGCACTGATGCTCCTCGCACTGATGCTTTCAGTTATTGGACTTTGTGCTGTTTTTGGCAATCACAATGCCTCAAACATCCCCAATTTATACTCACTGCACAGCTGGATTGGAATCATCACCACCATTCTTTTTGCTACACAGGTACAACTTCATGTACAGAAACATGACATGTACATCACTTTTGGTGCCGTAAAAATGTTTTTTTTTTCTTTCTTTCTGATCAGACATAACTGAAGTCTAAATATCCGTCTCTAATGAATAGACTCGCATATCACAAATGTACTTCCCTCCCCAGTGTGTACATTTCACGAGGCAGAGACATTATGTGCCTTTCTTTGACACAGTATGTGACTGTTTCTCTTTTATATTAATTTGTTCGGCATCCAGTGGGCTGCAGGGGTGGCTGTCTTCCTCCTGCCCTGCTCCCCTGGTTCATTGCGTAAACTTCTGAAACCCCAACATGTCTGGATGGGAGGAAGCTTACTGACACTTGGCATTGCCGCCTGTATCTCCGGCATTAATGAAAAACTCTTCTTTGTCCTGTAAGTACTAAGCCCCCTCCTCCTTTGTTGCCCTTATGATTTATTTGAGAGAGAGAATGATTATCATTCCCAAATCCTTTAATAGGAAAGGAAATACCAATGGGTCTCTGTCATATTCTCAACTTCCTGCTGAGGCCTTGTTGGGAAATTCATTAGGAGTTTTGATTATAGCTTTTGGCTTAGTTGTCATCAAGATTTTATCCAATCATGAGTGGCAGAGGCCAGAAGATCAGCCAGAAGATGTGCCCTACACGGTGAGTTGTGCATCAAAAGTGATTCTTTTCAATAATGTGTGTGATTGGTATCAATGGCAACTTTTTCCCCCTTCTTTTTTCATTGTTCCACAGCCATTGCTTCAAGAAGAAAATCAATAATGAAACTTGCTGTCCACCAATGTCAAAGCCAAATTTGAGTATTCAGTGGAACCAAAGCAGATTACTTTTTAAATCGGGTTCTGTTCTTGAATGTGCAAACAAGCCACACTGTGCTTAAGAGGTAAATTATTTGTGTACATTAAATGGTGTGTATCATTATTCTTCCAAGCTAGTTAGTGCCTTTCATATCTTTGCTGTCAATAACAGTGATGCTCATCAGATGTAAAGATGATTTGGTTTTCATTGTGCAATTTTTCCCTGAGAACACAAAACTGCACATCCAAAGAATCACATTTTGTGGCGGTGTGTTTTTACATGATATTACCAATATATACCAAAGCCTAACACAAGGAGGCAGCAAACCTGAGTTCGGTTCAGTCAAACGCATCTATAGTAGAGTTGATGTATTTGCGTAATTCCAGTTGAGTATTAGTTCTCGCTCTAATACTGAGCCTTACTGAATGGCGACGACAAACATGGAAAAACAGCAACAGACTAATACCAATCATTTCGTACAGTCAGACCTGGAATTCAAAAGTTAAATTCGTTGGCTGTCCAATTTTACAAGTGTTTGAATGCACCATCCTGCATCCGCGCGTTAACGTCCCAACTGGTGTATACAAAAAAAAATTTGTTTTGTTAATTGTATATACTTTCTTATTTTGTTTCTAAACGAACGGCATCGTGCGGATGCGAATAACTTTTCCATGTGACGTCATCGGACGGATGAACCTGTAAACGTATCTCGGGGCAGCCATTTAAACTGTTGCTAACGTTGTTAGCCCTGTTCACCGCGATTGTGTGTCGTTTCCCGACAGCATGTGAAAGCAGCATTGCCGCGTTCACGGTTTCGGTCCAAATGTCGTAGAGTTCGCAGTCTCAGTGTGCGTCTTCCACGTCTCGGGCCAATGGGGCCATCTTCTGTGAGGTCATCGTAAATGTGAGTGTCAGTGGGCGTGAGGATCCAAAGCCTGCAATTTTCATCAGGGAGGGAAAGTTTTCTGGAAGAAGAAGAGGTCTTGACTGATTTGTTCACGCAGGGCTTCCCTCTTACCGCAGCCTGCTCAACTGGACCTGGTCGCCAACAAGAAAGAAGCAAAGTAAGTTGACCTGAGTCCGGCGAGAGCCATCTCACTAATGCCGCATTCAAGGTAGACCTGAATGTGTCTTCAATTTGTAGCATCCGAACATCTCTTGACTTGTTACAGCTTGGGTAAATCGGCAAATACTAAAATACCGCTCGGGACGCATGATCTTGGATTTCAAACAAAAAGCGACTGTTTCGTGTGTAGAATCACAGATTTTCCCGATGACGCGTTGAATCAAGAACGGAAAGTTTTGGGGACGTTGCAAGCTAAAGAAAATAAATGAAAACTTTTTGTACACTTTATTATTATTATTATTTTTGCCTTCTGGAATAGCTAAAAGAATACAAAAAAAGGTCAACTGATATCGTGATAAATTAGATTTTAAAGTTTATTCACTCAGTAGCCCTTTGCGAGACCAAGATGAATTATACAATTATGTTTTGCTCTTTTTGGAGGCAGGTTTTATTCACACATTCTATTAAAATACACAGTAATGTAAAAGTACAGTACATATACTTTTGACCTTTCCAACTCATGCATATCCTTCTGCAGCAGCAGGTGGGACTAGTTTAATAATATAGCTTTCAAGCAGTGTTTTATTCAGGAAGCAAAAGACTTGATAACTTTAAGCACAGTCAGCAGACGTAATGGAAAAACAAAATTGTTTTTCAGGTGAATCTTGCTGTATGTATCTTCAGACGTGACTTTTTTTTCAGCATTTGTGTTTCAGGAATGTTTTGTAATTTTCTTGTGTTGTAAAGTTTGTTTATAGAGTACATTGGGGCTTAATCTCATTGGCAGTATCTTCCATCTGTTAATTTTGTAACGTTTCCCACTTGTGCAACCACTGCCACGTTACAATGAGCAATGTAAAAACCCTTGCAGCTGGAAGATTTATGTACACGTTCTTTAAAAAGCAGCTGTTGAGCTTTTAACTAAACTGATTGGTATGTGAAATATGTGGCATTGACATTTTATTTTTTATTTTTTTTTAAATGACCAGTAGCAGTTTTTTGTTCAGATGGATTTTTGGTTATGTAAGTACAGTATGAATTCGTCCTCTTCAAGGATAAATATTTCTATGGAGGTTAGTAAGTCTGTCGTTTCATAACTGCTCTGAAATAAGTCAGTCGCCTCTTCTGTATACTGTATACAAGCAATACACAAGATAAGTTACTTTAGTGCACAGGTGTTAAACTCGAGGGCAGGCCCATGGGCCAGATCCAGCCCCCTGCATCATTATATGTGGCCCATGTAAGCTTGTCCACATTTTTTCCCCCTTGTCTTCTGTTCAAAGCTAGCCATAAAGATTATGATAACGAAATGTCGCGCCAATAATTTAATATGATGGAATGATTAGCGTTCCATAAACTAGGACCGAACGATGAATCAAATTCAAACCAGCATCACAATGTAGTAGAATGACATTTTCAAATCACAAAAGCTGTGATTTCTTTACGACAACAACAACAAAACAGATGGGCGTAACCACGGCAAAAAAACAAAAACAAAAAACAAAAAAAAAACAAGATGCTTGTCACCGTCTCCCTTTGTCACTCACTCACTCACACATACGTGCACTTCTCCAACCCACTTACGCTCACTGACTGCCCAATGGCTGTAATGTGTAAATAGTATATAATAGTTAAGGAAGAAGCGGGTTCCTAGAGAGAGTGGTTGTGGCCAAGAATAAAAGCGAGAGTGTGGATATTTTAAAGCTAGCTTAATTTCACTGACTCCATTTGAACGTAGCCAGCGTATATGTACGGTTTGCCGACATTTTGGTCACAAACTTCACTTTTTCCAGCCACAGGCACATTATACATTATGAATATACTTAAGTATTATTGTAAAACACAAAAGTTAATACTTGATACACTCCAATTATTTGGCTAGGGGTGCAGCGGTCGTTCTGTCTGTAGCTTAAAACCTGGAAATGTACAATATTTTTTGCATGAGTAAAAGCATGTGCGCATTTTGATTGGCTGTAATCTATGATGGTGTGAACCGGCGATTCAAATTTTGAATAGCGGCGAAACCTGTGCCCGACTGATCCGCCATTTATGAAAACAGTTGCCAAACCACGCCCACTGTGCGACCGTTGAGTCGGGGTCGGCCACGTCGCTCGGTGTGAGGTCGACATGGATCGATTGCCATGTTGAAGGTGTACCGTGGTTTTGAAAAGTCAAGGTTAAATCGCAATCGCAAAATTGAGGAGGGAAAAGAAAAATCGCAAATAGATTATTTCCCAAAATTGTGCAGCCCTACCGTAAACACTGAACGTACTTCGTTAAAGACAAGAAGTACAACTGCCTCACACTCAAGCCACATGCCTAGTCCGTAAACAGTTCAGCTCAGCTTCTGTGGATAGCGGACATAAACAATAAACTAGCATGGTACAAACACAGGTGACATGGTGTGCGACTGGTTAGCACATCTGACTCACATTTCTGAGGACTGGGGTTCAAATCCCAGCCCCGCCTGTGTGGAGTTTGGATGTTTTGCCTGCGTGGGTTTTCTCCGGGCACTCCGGTTTCCTCCCACATCCAAAAAACATGCACGGTAGGTTGATTGAATACTCTAAATTGCCCGTAGGTGTAAATGTGAGTGCGAACGGTTGTTTGTTTCTCTGTGCCCAGCGATTGGCTGGCGACCAGTTCAGGGTTTACCCCGCCTCTCGCCCGAAGATAGCTGGCATAGGCACCAGCACGCCCGCGACCCTAGTGAGGATAAGCGGTATGGAAAATGGATGGATGCATTGATGGGTACAAACACAACTGAGAGATTTTTTAAACAGCTTCTTCCAGGCTATTTTACAGCATAACAATTCAAACTGCTCAAACTCACTGTTGCACAATTGCACTTGTCTTGTCTGCCTCCTTTTTTTCCCACAAAAGAAGACAAACTGTTGCTATTGCTCTTTCCCACAAAGAAACATTTTAAGCTGTTGATGTTACATTGGAAATGTCATTAAATCTTGGGACAGAAAAAGTTTTGCATTTCTTCCCCTACTGTACCGAATCGTGAACCTAAACCAAGCTAGATACTGGACTGTGATTTTAATGATGTAGCCTTCAGCGGTGCAACGATCAAACTACTAATTGATTAGCAAATTAATCGGTAACGATTTTTGACTAGCGATTCATCATTTCGAGACCTTGTATAACTTAAAATTGTCCAAATCCCCAGAATTTAAGCTATTCAACAGTAATTATTTATTATTATTTTTTATATAATAATAAAGCAATACATACTGCTAATTATATTTGTGTTTCATCCAAATAATACATTTGCAAACAACTTTTCTTTTGGAAAACAATTATCTTTTATTTATTTTTAAAACCTGTTTGGCTGCTAGGTCAAGCAGAATGGAGGAGCTGTATCCCTTTTATGGCGGAACACTTTTACTGTGCAACGCTGGAGATTTTTATACTGTCACTATAATTATTTGTATTGTGATGGAAATGTATTGAAAATCTTAGTCAGAGACAATGAGGTTTTAAAGGAGAGGACAGAGAGAAAAATGAACAAGAAAAGACAGGACATAGCATTATATGCATAGTACAATGTCGCAATGGATTCCAGTTTAATACGGGAAAGTGGGGCTACACCCTGTGAGAGAAGAACAAGACCATGTAGGGTAGGACAGGACATGACAGGGACAGGGACACGAGGGGAAGAGAGCAGGACACAGGTAGTGGACCCGGTTGTGCAACTGGAGTGTGGTTGGGAGTGGCTATATAAGTTCTAAACATCTGTAGAAAGTGCAAATGAGAGGGGCATCCCAAGAAGTTCACAAGGTCAGAAGAGTTATTTATAGCAATGAGGGAGTGGCCCCACACCAAGCAACTGAGTCCCAGGGGTGTGTGTCTCTGGACACACGTAAGTGAATTGACAGTCTTGCATGCGCAATAAGCGTCAGAGGTGTCCTGGAATTGCCGTACCGGCATGATGGGGACGGATGACCTCACCCCACTTAGCCAAGAGGAGAGGGTGGGCCCAGCGGCCTACGTGAGAACGGCCCGGCCGACAGGATACGATCCGTACCAAAGGATCCAGGGCGGTCCACCGGTTTCACCGAATCGCGCCAAGATCGGCCACCGGGAGGAAAAGTCTAGGACGCACCGCCGCCCCCCTGACCAACCACCACACGGAAAAAGAGATCCTCCCACCTCAATCATGAGCGCCAGCCACAGCAGTCCTCTCCCTCCCAGCTGAAAGGCGAGCCAGTGATCTGCAGCAGGTGGACAGGAGGTCCTATAAGGAGGGGACCCCCAGAGGGCAACCACGGGGCACAACAGGCCAGTGGGTCCCGGAAAACAATTATCAACATTTTTGCCTATTTTCTGACATGTTACAGACCAAACCAGTAGTACCATTAGACCATTGTTTATATATTGAAGTGGTTTTATAGTTATAACCTGCACTCCAAGTGCAATCATAACTTTAATGTGGACTGCGATGAAAACAAGTTTGGCAGAGTTAACATAACATGGAAGGTGGAAGGAAGCTGGAATAGCCAGAGAAAATCCCACCACCCCCAAACTCCCCACAGGAGAGCTTGGGCTGAGATTCTAACGTGGCCCTCTCGACTATTCGGCAGATGTGCTAACCACGAGCCCGCTGTGCTGCCTCCATGAAAATCCAAACTTTTAATTTCGACTCACTATAGACTCTCATCTCTTAAGCCAGCCGCACACACAGTGGTCCGACTGAACAGAACTGATCAAGCTTGAACAAAAACAGTCGACGACTGACCCTCGCACACCTACCAACTAGTTGCAACGTTTTGAAGCGCCACCTGGATGACTTTATCAAACCACAAACAACTTGGCGCGGTTGTCAAGGAAAAAGTTGACTGCACTTGTCACTGTAGCTATATTTCTCTGTCCGCAGGGAATACAAAGAGAGGTAACGGGCGAGAAGAAAGGAGAAACTGGATGTTTGAGAGGTTGCTGGCAATGATAGCTCCATTCAGTGACCGCACTGTACATAACCTTTCACACATCCGTTTTAGTGGTGGAAAGCCTCTGAAGGCTTTTAAATATGAAGTATTCTTTGTAAACACATACTGTGTGCCTATATATATATATATATATATTGCTGTGAAAGGTCATGTGATGTACCGTGGCATTTGACTGGCTGTAACATCTGTGCCTTCGTGATGCCATTCACTTTGGCATTGCAGCCAAACTAGTTGCAGACGGTCGTCAACTCAGGAAAACTAGTTGTTTATTTTTTCATTAATAAAGAATGAATTCGTTACAACTGAATTTCTCAGTGGCATTCAGCTGCCGTCGCTCGGTGTGCAGCTGTCTTTAGGAACAAAAAGAACTCAGAACTCATTTTTAACAGAGCTTCAGGTTTTTTCTTCTTTTTTTCTCCCACGCTGCTGGAAATCCTCCAAGGTCCTCTCGTGCCCCCAGGGGAGACATGCCTTATACTTTGAAATCTGCTGTGCTGAACACTAACAAAACTTGTCTTGAATGAATTGCTCCCTTGTTTCAGCTGTCTCCTTTCTGTTTTACGTTCTTATACATTATTACTAACTACATACTGAAGTATCATAATATTCTGTGACAATTTTATTTTACAATTTGTATTTCTGTTCTTTCTATTTCACACACGCACACACGCACACACACACACACACACACAACGTTCCTAACCTGAAAGAGCATTGTGTTTGTAAGGAATAGGGGATAAAGACTGTGGGCCTACTGTAATTGTACTTTGGTCAAAAAGTAGGAAGAGGGAGTGAACGAGAAAGCAGAGTTTGGCCCAAATATATATTCCTGTATACATGAAAATTACAGAGCGCAATTTTCCTTTGCTGGCGTCTGGGAGGGTTTAAATAACTTAAAAAGAAATGCGTTGATGCGAATGAACACATTGCATGTTCTTATACCTTCTAATACTGGAAAGCCCTAGTAATTATCTCATCGTCAAGACTACTGGAGTCTTCATTATTTCTGGGCAGCAGCAGTCAAAGTTTGAGTCCCGTCGTGGACAAAAGAAATTGCGCCTAGTTTTTGGAGAGATGCTAGTCAACATTCAGACTACTGCCATAGTGACAGTAGAGACTACTAAACCATGTGCATTGGTTTTGTGCTTTGATATTATATCATTGTAGTACTAAATCGAACATACTTTCACTCAAACAACCAAAGATTTTGTAAGTATGAAAATTGTTGGTTGGTTCAATCTTTTACTGTAGAAGTTTTTCCTCCCTTTTACTCGCTGTGCTCTTCAAGTATAAAATTAATTCTCTCCTCTTCCTCTTCAGGTCTGACCAAAATGTTGCCCATCCAGTACCTGTCCTGCTGCAGCCTGTTGGTGGTACTGGAGTTGGTTATGGCCCAGTACGAGCACCTCGGCTACCCACTAGGCTACCCGGAGCCAGAGCAGGAGCAGTACTCTCCTCCCCAGCTCACGGCCGACACGCCCAGGATTCAGCTCAGGCTGGCAGGAGACAAGAGGAAGCACAACGAGGGTCGTGTCGAGGTTTTCTACAACAGCCAATGGGGAACTGTCTGTGATGACGACTTTACGATCCACGCTGCACAGGTGGTGTGTCGGGAGCTGGGCTATGTGGAAGCAGTTTCATGGTCACCGTCGTCAAAATATGGGAAAGGAGAAGGTATTTGATTGTGATGCAGTTATTGTCGGCCGTGGAATCTGGAATGTATTCAGAACACATCTTGGCTAAAGCAAGCATGTGAAATACATATAAATCGCAACAAACTAAATAACCAAGAGAAAAATATCTAGCCCTGTTTCTAGCTTGGCTTTTTAATGACACTGGCTTTTGAAATTTGGATTGTGACCAATCTTCCATAGTTTTCTCAGAACATCTTGAGTCGATTTTTCCTCTGTTGATTCCACAACTACCCCCCCCCATAGTGGCATTGACGAATAATTATTTTGTTCCCATCAGGACCCATCTGGTTTGACAATCTCCATTGTACTGGCAAAGAAAAGACTTTGGCGCTTTGTCCCTCCAATGGGATTGGTGTTTCGGACTGTAAGCACAGTGAAGACGTAGGCGTGATGTGCAGTGACAAGAGGATCCCTGGATTTAAATTTATCAATATTCTTCCCAACCACGTGGAGGTAAAGCTTGAGGATGATTTAAACACACTTTGTCATATTTAATATTATTGCCCATAGACTCTGGTAAGGATTAGGTTAAGGCTTTTATGGTAACACTGAGTGATTACAATCATAGAAAACCAAAACGTATTAGAGCTTTACAAAAACTACAACCAGGAGCATGTAGCTCACTTTATTAGTCCCGTAACCATTGCCCAAAAACCTGAGCTCATACTTTATTATTACCTAAAACACATTTAATGTAGAACACAAAACACAAATTTGAAGACTCAGCAAGTGTAGGTACTTTGAGAAAGAATCTGGAACTACAGTGTGGAAATCTGGAACTACAGTGTGGAAATAATACAATTAGACACAAAAAATACCGTTAGAAATATTGATGAGAACCAGACCCTGACTGGGTGGTTAATTAATTAAATTGAGAGTTGACATAAGGATTAAGTAAATATTGGTTTTGCTCATGAGGAGGCGAGCAGAAGAGCGCTCCCTCCTAAATGAATGGACTGATTTTGAAAAGTAAAATACATGCTTAGGTCATCATTTATTGGCTTTACACAGCTCTGCACACTTGACAGTTAGTCAGTGGCACCCTGACTCTCCGGGTGTATAACAATAATTTCCACGTTGCCTACAGTGAGAGTATGTCAGTTAAGTAACGTTTAACTGGTAAATTATTGATGCAGGCACTTGTAACTGTCAAAGTTGTCTGGCTGGCCGTTTTCAGGTCCTGCTGAATTCTGGGCTGAACAATAAGCATCAAAGTAATTAACTCCAAACTCAGTGTGTTATCTTTCTCTTCACTATACAAGCCTCGTTAAATCACATTCCAATGTTATGAGAAAACTGCAGCGCTGAGATAACTCAGCCAGCACCAGATCCTGCGCCTCTCATGTAAAATCTATGATATTTATTTTTCGTCCATTATTGACTACTGTACTTACTTGTAGTTTGCTGCAGTGCTGATGTTTTTTTTCTGCACTGTAGGAGTAAATATATCTCTATGAAATGTGCAGAGGTTGATGTAATGGTTTCCCAAGAGCTCTAGATGTCTGAAGTCAAGGCGGGTGGTGAAAGTCTGATTCGGTGTTTCCTTTATAAAACATTGCATGTGCATTGCATTATCTCATCTGGAAGCGTTATCCTGGTGACCCACCCAGGCACACTGTGGTGTGTAATAGTTGCAATAATTACCTATAGTTGGAGGTTTGTGCGATTGGATGATTAGTGTGCTTCGGGAGCATGTTGAGGAGCTACAGCCTTCCGAAGCGGTGGTAACCTCAGTACGACGGCTGGCAGCGAGTCAAACGCAAAGAAAATACCGAGACAATGAGCTAAGCGGGAGGTGAAACATGAATCCTAGCATGCATGTGTTGGTGACCTTTGACCAATGCGGTCAGATTCTTCCGCGTAAGTTCTTCGCCATCTTGCGTTTTTGAAAAATTGATTAGGAGGTGTTGAATCTTGAACGTTTGTTAGAATTGGCTTTGCTGCTATTCAAAGGTTTCTACTGGCATATATTTGATGTGTTTGTCACAGTAAGATGAACAGGAGACAACTAACTGACACACACTGTTTACTGAGTCTTGAGTATTTATATTTATATCCTTGTTTATTTGTATTGCTGCTTCAACATTACACTTGAATTGGCCACAGGGAATTTTCTGAGGTCTGACCTGCACTCATGAGCATACATTCCATTCTATTTCCAAACATCTTCAACATCTAGAAATTCCAGAGTTTATGAAATGTGTTTGGCAGTGTATGGGCTTAACTAATCAAAAAAAGTTTTCGCTTAAACAACAAAAGTTATCGCGAACAAAACACTGAGATACAGTATGCGAGACGGTCAACAGCATGGACGAGACTGGCGAGACACAACAAGGGAAGATGCTGGGTGAGGCTGCGATGATGTGCAGCCAATCAGCTCACGGGATAAATCCACTCGTGCTCTCATTGGTCGATGTCGCGCCGGGAACCAATCACGCGCCTTGTATGAGTGCCCGTGTCATGTACAGTACTGTACAGTACAGGCATGTACAAAGCCTCTGAGTCAACTCATCTCTTTGTTTGGCAAGCAGGGAAACCTTCTCTCTCGCGCATCAACATGAAACAATGCGTCTTTCCGCAATATGGCTGCCGATTTGGCTGTATTTTTAAAAATGTATTTATTTTATTATTTTTTTATGAATATTTTGGAAAAACCCGCGAAGCACTGAAGCCGCAAAACGTGAAGCGCGAAGTGGCGAGGGAACACTGCATACTGTAAACGACTGGAAGCTGGCCAGCCAAGACACACACCATGAAATGATGAAAGTTGGAACAAAATTAATATATTATTATACATATCGTATATGATTTATTATATTATAAATTATAATAGCTCACGGTAGACGACTGGTTAGCACATCCGCCTCACAGTTCTGACGACCGAGGTTTAAATCCCGGTCCCGCCTGTGTGGAGTTTGCATGTTCTCCCCGTGCCTGCGGGGGTTTTCTCCGGGTACTCCTGTTTCCTCCCAAAAACATTCCGTGGTAGGTTAATTGAAGATTCTAAATTGCCCGTAGGTGTGAATGTGAGTGCGAACGGTTGTTTGTTTATATGTGCCCTGCGATTGGCTGGCAACCAGTTCAGGGTGTACCCCGCCTCCTGCCCGATGATAGCTGGGATAGGCTCCAGCCCGCCCGCAACCCTAGTGGGGATAAGCGAAAGGGAAGATGAATTAATGAATAGATTATAATAAATAATACAATAATATATTAATCATTGAATTAAGTTGTAATAGTAGGTCAGTGGTCTTGATGGTGTTTAGGCTGGCACAGAAGGCTCTAAAGGCCTTCACTGTACACCACTTGGTTTATACTAAGGCCAGTTTGCTGTGTTTAATGCATTCTGTTGACAAACACCTTTTTCACAGTTCACAAGCTCCAGAATAACTGACTGCTTTAATTTGTTGATCAAACACAGTAGTTGTATATTTGTTAGCTTTAGCATTGGGCCCGTACCCTTCTGATATACCTAAAATGTATATTCAAAAATAAATTCTGAAAACCTTTTCGTCGATAATGATCAAGAAATATTAATGTTGTCAATACTAAGTACCAATTTGTCATGTCCCAAGCTTCTTCTGATCCCGACAAAACCTTTACATTTCTTACAAACAGAAAAAAAGTTTGAGGGAAAACAGGGCCAAAACATTTTAATTATTACCTTATTTTGTTTGGGTGCAGCTTTTCTCATCTTCCCACTCCTCTCATGCACATGCACAGTTCATAAGAAAATTACACAGTCACCTCATGGCTAGTTGGCTGTATAACTCACATTTTCCTCTCTCAGGGCGTGACGTCTTAAGGCATGACTACGGTTTGTTTACATGATTGTTTTATGCAGAACTTGCTAAACATTCATTTAGTTTATGGCTGGTGTCACTTGAACCGTAAGGAAGTGCTTTGACCCATTTTGCTGAACGCAGAAGTAGGTTGCACATATACCAGATTGGATCGAGACAAAACCCAAAAGCCCAGTGGTGATGTTCTGAATTTATAGGAGACAGTCTAATGAAGTTTTTCTGAGATTGTTGAAGAGAGAATGACAATAGTCAAGATGTGAGGAGACAGAAGCATGAATGATCTTTTGTCGTTCAGAATCCGAAAACATGGATCTAAATTAAGGAATATTTTAGAGGAGCAACGGATTACAGTTTTAATATCCATCCGTCCATTTTCTGTACTGCTTATCCTCACTAGGGTCGCAGGTGTGCTGGCGCCTATCTCAGCTGACTTTGAGCGGGTGGAGGTGTACAGCCTTAACTGGTCGCCAGCCAATCGCAGGGCACAAATAGACCAAAGACCATTCACATTCACACTCATACCTATGGACAATTTAGCCTTCAATTAACCTACCATACATGTTTTGGGAATGTAGGACACAGAGAAAACCCATGCAGGCACGGGGAGAACATGCAAACTCCACATAGGTGAGGCCAGATTTGAACCCGCGTCCTCAGTACTGTGAGGCAGATGTGCTAACCAACCGGACACTGTGCCACCCTGACATAACCTACCATTAAAATTAGACTGGCCATGTCTTTGTCAGTGGGTGAATTTACAAAATCAGTGAGGTATCAAATTATGTCCTCCACTGTATAATCCCAAATTTCTCTCAAATTGGGGGGCACATTTTTACAAAAGTCACCCTCACGGGTGGGAATTTTAAGAGCTAAGCTGTCAAGGGCAACAATTAAAACTACAGTTTTCATCACATTTAACTTAATCGAGGCTTGAGCCATCTAGTCCTTAACTGCAGTCAAGCAATCATGCAGTGCACTTATCTTAACTGAAGTATCTGGGTTAAGAGACAAGTAAATCTGCAGGTCATCACCATAAATGTGATACCTTCAGATTTGCTTACATCAAAGAGAAACACTTCAAAGACCTGTTTCTTAGTGTCAAATTATGTTTTTGTTTTTTTACTCAATCTTTGCTGTGTGACTAATATTGTGTAAAATTGTCTTTTGTGTGCTACTATTTCCAGAACTCAATCCAAAACCATTATGTGCTGCTTTCAGCTCAGTATCATAAAAACCTTCTCGTTCTCATACTTCAATAGTTGCTCTGAGCCACAATGAGTTGTCTTTGAAATTTGCTTGCAGGAAAACAGATGCCTGCTGCATTATAATTGCAAGTACCAGAGAGTTGTATGACCACCATTTGTCTGTGCCGCTTATCTTGTTCAGGGTCACTGAAGGGCTGTTGTCCGTCTGAGCTTACTTAGGCTGGTGCAATTTTATGTCTCACACATTTGACGTGTCGCCGTGGAGAATTTAGATATCTGAAGAAGAACATATCTCTTACAGCAAGCAGCTAACATTACAGGTGTGATCTCGAATGTGTAAAAGAGACTAGTGCAAACTATGCTATTATGCTATTGCTGTGCTGCCAGAGTAGAAGAATGATGCCATATAGCGAGACCATGCTGAATAAAAATATACATCATGCATTCAATAAATCTATAGTAAATGCTCTTACGAGGTGTGTTCAAGAAGTGCAAGGACTGGTGTTACTAAAGATCGATTTCAGTAATTAACCTGGAGTCCAATGCACTTTGACAACCTTCACTGCTATGCCTCCATGCACTCCTAGAAGGATTGTTCCAGGGTCCTATGCAGCGCTGTTATCAAAGCCATCTTAATGGTCTCCACTCCTTCAAAAGTGGCCCAGCACAGCGATGTTTTGGTCAGTCAGGAACTGTCAGATGCTCAGGACATTTTGAGCAGGCGCGTTGTCATGGTCAAGCAGCCACAAATTGTCCTGCCACAAATCTCACCTCTTCTTGCGCACTGAATGACACAAACACCGCAGGATCAATTTTGTAGCCATGTTGGTTGATTGTCTGGGCCACAATTCAGGGGAAATCTCATAGTTTATAGTTTGGGTTTGGAATCTAACATTTGTGATGCCATTCCTGGAACTTTAGGTCAGAATAGTCTTTTTTGGCCAACTCACCAATAATATGATCCACTGAAGAGGTTCACTTGCTTGACTTCTGTGCAGGTAATCTCGGTTCAATTCCCACTCAGTGTAAATGCGAGTGTGAATGGTTGTCTGTCTCTACACAGCGGCTGAAATAAGTGTTTAACACGTCACCATTTTTCTCACTAAATATGTTTCCAAAGGTGCTATTGACCTGAAGATTTCACCAGATGTTGGGAACAAACCAAGTGAGCCATACATACAAAGAAAGTAGAATAAATAAATTAAGTTTTGTGTAAAAATGTGAAATGACATAGGGAAAAAGTATTAACACATCAAGAAAGCGAGGTGCAAAAAGGCATTGAAAGCCAAGACAACACCTAAAATCTATCAATAATCTTACAGCAATCCAGCCCCTTGTCAGTGCAAATGAATATCAGCGGGTTCAGGCATAATTGATGGCCTACAAAAGGTCTCGTTGCCAAGGTGTGAGTCAAGACACATCTCATGATGGGTAAGAGCAAAGTGCTGTCTCAAGACCATCACAAACTAATTGTTGCAAAACATAATGATGGGATTGGTTACAGGGGCATATCTAAGCTTCTGAATGTTCCAGTGAGCACGGTTGGGGCCATAATAGGTAAATTGAAAGCCAATCATACCACCATAAATTTGCCTCCATCAAGTGCTCCTTGCAAGATTTCTGACAGAAGAGCGCAAAGAATAATCAGAATAGTTGTCCAAGAGCCAAGGACCACCTGGGGAGAGCTTCAAAAATAGCTGGAATTAGCAGGTATTGTTGTCGCAAGGAAAACAGTCATGTACTCCGCTGCAATGGCCTGTATGCACGCTCACCACGCAAGACTCCATTGTTGAAAAAAAAGCATGTCAAAGCTCATTTAAACTTTGCTGGACAACATTTGCACATGCCAGTTAAATACTGGGAGAATATAGCCTGGTCGAATGAGAGCAAAATTGAACTGTTTGGATACCATAATGCACACCACGTTTGGAGGAGAAATGGCACTGCACATCGCCCTAAAAACACCATACCAACAGTGAAGTTCAGAGGTGGGAACAGGACGGTGTGGGGCTGCTTTTTAGCAAATGGCACTGTTGAGGAATGGGCCAAAATCACACCAGAGCAATGCATGCGACTAGTTTCTCCATACAGGAGGCATCTTGAAGCTGTCATTGCAAACAAAGGCTTTTGTACTGAATATGAAATAAATACCTGTTGGCCTGTTCAATACTTTTTCCCCGTGTCACTTCACAATATTACAAACAACTTAATTTCTCATCTTATTTGTTCTACTTTATTTGTGTGTATGGATTAATCTGATGAAATTTCCATGTCAACAGCACCTTTGAAAATATATTTAATGATAAAAATTTTAACGTGTGAAATACTTATTTCAGCCGCTGTACGTGCCCTGTGATTGACTGGAGAGCTGCAGTTCAGCGCCTTTTATCCGAAGTCATCGAGGGAAGGCTCACGCGTCCCGCAACCTTCAACAGAATAAGGTGTATATTAAATGAACAAGAATCATGTCTGGCCAAAACAGACAAGTACCTTGTTTCCAGCTGTTAATTTCTCTCTGCTACTACACCATATAAAGTAGTATGCATAGCAAGAATGGCAGTAAGCACAGACCTCCACCAAGGTTGAAAAATCCCTAGCAAACTTCTGACTCATTGGATTGAAAAACATAACCTATAGGTGTTGGTAATCGGCATGACAAAATGGGTGCCGAATGCCGTACACAGAATCCTTTTTTTCACAGAAGTTCCATCTGCTGGATCTGTTGGCCTCGATGAGAGCAGACAGAATCTCAATCTGCACCTTTTTGTGGATCTGCACCATAATTGATTGCACTTTTCCTTGAGCCATGCTCAACCCCTTCTTTGTGTAGTTTTGCATAGTGAGAACTAACATTTACGAAAAATACACACTTGGATCATTTTGTTTGGTGAAGATAATCACACCGAGTGTTTGCAGAATGTGCGCTATAAGGTGATGTATTAGGAAAAATGTAGAGAGCATAAGTCACACACAAATACATGGAAAGAATAACAATAATGTTCAACAAAATAAGATAAGCAATGCTGACAATATTCTTTTATATACAGTAGGCATTGTAGCTGTAGTTTCATATGTCACATAAAAAAATACATTTAGAAAATGTCCATTCCGGCATTGTTTCTATGTTCTTGTTCATGGTTTGTTAAGGCTTTGGGAAACATCTGTTTCCACTTTGTGAAGAAATGGGTTTTTTAAATGGGGCGCTGCAAACTGGGACATAACAGTCCCTTTTGAAACAGTTAGATTGTCATTAGTGGATCTAGTATAGGTGCATAATGCATAAATACATTAAACCACATATTAAAGTTTTTTCTTCCTTACAAATAATGTCCTGTTCTTTTAATATACAGTACTGACATAAATGGACCCATTTACAATACAGAGTACAACTAATCTAAAGGCATTTACACTATATTGGAGGTTTCCCATTAAGAGCATGGCAATTTTCTTCTGCATATGATGTGATTCTGCTGCTTTTGATAGCTAGTGAAGGCCTCTATTATAAACACATGTTCATAAGCTGCATGCTCTGTTTTTGCTGGCAAATGCTGATCTGCAGCGCAAGGAGTCTGTACTGAAAGCACATCACGGTCAAAATGTTGAGACCTAAGATATTTTACAGTGAAGACATTGGGCCGCTGTGGCATGTAATGTGTGAGAACATTTATAGCCTGTACATATAGCTGTGACTGAGCGCTGATTACTCAAACTATAGCTACACTTTCTTTGCACAACTACAGCACTCTACTCCCCTCTTAAAGAACTGTATTGCGTGCTGGAATATAAGAATACTAAATTCCTTGTAAATGTAGTTTTGCCATGGACTGTGAGACAAATGTGTAAATAAATGTGTGGCTATGAAAAACTGAATTGAAGTCTAACTTGAGAAGACACGTTAGCTATTTCTGACACATGAAACCGCATATTGACCTCAGCTAAAATGAAAAACACATTTTCCAGGAGAATTAGGACTGATATATTATTCCTCCTCTTTCACTATGATGACAATTTCTGCTTATAAGCAGTCTAACATACGACATGGACTGGAAATAATTTATCAAAAATAAAAGTTAATTTGTTGAAACAATGTCACGAAAATAAAGAGGTCTATCTGCGACATGACTTGCTTTTGAGGGGATATATTTTTAAAGAGTCAAAATAACATTAGTTGGTTAGGCAGTTAGCTTGCCGAAAAGAAAATGTTCATTTGGATTACTACACTGCTTATCATCAATCTATGGAGTGAATAACACTGCTCAGTGTTAGGAAGGCAGAACGGGAAATGATTTTCCACCCTTGGATGGAGATTTTCTCATGTTGATAATTTTAATAAAAACGGCAATGCTAAACACACTTTTTGGTGTGTTTGTCAATATGATTACAGCCTTGTTTAAAAAAAATTTTAGAACTGTTTTCATAGCAAATGTATCATCTCATGTAGGGAGAAAATAAATTTTTTGACCAAGGTTTTGTTCTAGTGTTGTTTTGGGTTGTGCTGTCTTTATTCCTTTTTTTCTTTTAAAATGTTTATTAAGTGTAGTTTATTCTGTAAAACCTTAGTAGTCTCCATCACTATCCATTTTCTGAGCCGCTTCTCCTCACTAGGGTCGCGGGCATGCTGGAGCCTGTCCCAGCTATCATCGGGCAGGAGGCGGGGTACACCGTGAATTGGTCGCCAGCCAATGGCAGGGCACACACAAACAAACAACCATTCGCACTCACATTCACACCTGCGGGCAATTTAGAGTTGTCAATTAACCGACCATGCATGTTTTTGGGATATGGGAGGAAACCGGAGTGCCCGGAGAAAACCCACGCAGGCACGGGGAGAACATGCAAACTCCACACAGGCGGGGCCGGGGATTGAACCCTGGTCCTCAGAACTGTGAGGCAGACGCTCTAACCAGTAAATCCACCGTGCCGCTTCTCCATCACCAATCATGTCGAAATTATCTTTACTAAGCTAGACTTTACCAAGTAACTATACTATAGCCAGTCAGTAGAATGTTTTGAGTAAGTTACTTTTTCATCATTACCAATTTTTTTATGGTTATTCATAGCCAGAAGTAGTCATTCGTGCGGTGGCTATCACATCCCCCACAAGCTGTCATATCTGTGGTCTATGGTACTTAGATGAGCTGGAAAGCATTCAGACACGTCATTCTTTCCCCTTACAAACCTACTGTAAATTGGGCCTGTGAAGTCTGTGGTCTTATAATTTGCATGTATGTGAATTCACTGAATTGTATTCAAGTTAAAATTATGTGTCTCTGTTCCGTCGTGATTGACAAGTGACCTGTGGTGTACCCCGCCTTTCGCCCAAAGCCAGCTTGGATCGCCTGTGACCTTGAACATGATAAAAGATAGAAAACGGGATTGTGGGTTGGCTTCCTCTGTTCCATTTTCTCCTCACCTGGGTGTGTCTTAGCAACTTTTGGTGTACTAGTTTTGCATTGCTATATTGTGTTGCACAAGATCGAGGGCCATTCCCTCTTCTTTACATGTCATGGCTTTTCCATCTGCGCTATTTCCCCCCCAAAACAAGACACAGGAAAGGCCCTCTCTCCCTGGGGAGTGCTGGAACAAAATAAGACGCACGTGTTTGTAATCTTTTTTTTTTTTTGGGTAGCTAAATGTCACTTTTTGGGAGGTGAGAGACCACGTGAGAACTTTCTTATTTACAGATTGAAAATGAATTAAGAGAAATGAAATGGAATAGATGAAAAAGGCAAGTGCTCATACTGTGCAGCCAAAGAATATGTGCTAACCTCAAGACAAAGTTAAAAATAACTGTTGCCTTTTCAGATTTTCCTGTAAATTCCCTTATACGAAGACAATGTGACGTTTGGTAGTGATGTTGTTTACCTCTTCAAGAGCTGTGTTTTAGCCCCCTTTGTTTTCTCATCATGGCTTGCATTTTAAGTATCCATGGTGTCTGCGCAAGCAAATGTCTGCAACTGACTCATGTATTATATGTTTAGTAAACACAGACACAAGGCCACAATCACCACATGCCATCTTTATTGTACTTCATATCATACTACTTTTCGCAGCTTCTCTGCACTGTGGACAAATGCGGCTATATTTGGCATGAAATAGCTCAGGAAAGAGATGATTTGTTGTTCTAGATCTTTTGGCATTGTCTTGGAGTTGGAGGTCAATGCCAATTTTTAGAAACTACTTTCTTCATTACAATATTTGATGTACTGTATTGTGAATGTAAAAGGAGTCATGAGCACATCGGTTGCGCCTACCCAATATATTTCCATTGTTAAGGCTGAGCTTGTGCTCCTAAGCTTACTCTGCAACATGCAGTAGCTCAACGATGGCTTAGGTCTATGGGTGGAAGCAAAATGGTAAAACCCCTGCAAGCTTCTTATCAGGATTTACAATAAAGGACCAAGCTAATCCTGTAAACACTGGCACTTTTTCAATAGTTCTGGACTTAAAAATTATGTCTGCAGAAAAAATCCCCCCAGAATAGACTCCGTTGTAATTTTAGGCTTGTTTTCTGTTAAAATATTTGGTATTCAGACAGATTTTGGCCCGTCCACTCTTGAGGCCACGTAACAATCTGGAAGCGATGACATTTCCTCATTGAACTTCTATGTTTTCTGCTGTGTACCAGTAATTTTTGCCTAAATCGAAAGTCTGTAAGTTTTTTTTTAAGACAATAATGAGTGGAAATAATAATAGTGGAACTTTTTTTAAATAGGTTTATTTTTTGTTTAAATCGATAGTTGCTGTAATGCCTCTTTGAGGAAAGAAGACAGCCGCGTCATCCCACGTGAGATTAGTGCTTACAGATTCATTTCTGCATGTATAAACATGTTTCATCAGCTTCATTTTGTATCGATTGGCTCACAAATGCCTCGAAAGGCTGCCGCACACCGAGCGACGGGGCCAAACCCGTCTGAACTGTCGTGTAGTGTGCGTAGTTTGGCAACTACAACTCAACCAGGACAAAACAGAGGTTTTCGGTATTGGCCCTGAAGGCAAGAGAGAAAAACTTTTACCAAAACTACGAGATTTTAAACTATCACAATGTGTGAAGAACCTGGGCCTGTCGATTTTGGCGATTGAAAAAGGGGTGTTCTAAAGACAATTAGTTAATTGCAAATTGCTTCAAAATGTATTGATATTATTGGAAATGACTGCCACTTTCATTTTCTTGAGAAAAAATACTTTCAATCAAATATGGACCATTATGACCCAAAGTCCCTATAATTGCCATGTTTTATTAAACCACAGTAAAACATCCAAAGTCGAATGCCCCAAAAGTGGTGCAATTTGGAATTCAAGAATACATTTTGGAAAAATATGTCTCAAAGGTCTCAATTTGTAAATGGTTCTGCTTTGCCTTAGAGTTTTTCTCAGACATTTAAATACAAATCTATTACATATTTTTCTTAGCAGAGAGGTGTTCTTCAAATTGTTATTTCATGTTAATTTGGTTGATATGATTACGTTTGAGGAACAAAATGTGTATGAGAGACAAGTCTGATTTATTTTTTTATAATTGGTACATTCACTGACAGTGTAGTGGTTCACTTGCCTGACGTCTTTGTAGGCAGCATAGGTACAGTTGCAACTCAGCAACGCTGTGAATGTGAATGGTTGTCCGTCTTTATAGGTCACAGGTTTCAACTAAGGACCCGGGGACCAGATACGGCCCACCACATCATTTTATGTGGCCCGCAAAAGCAAATCATGTGTGTCGACGAAATGTTTTTAACTGGACTCCTAAAATTGCTAATTGTCTTAACTTTTAATAATGCTGAGATATTTTCTGAAAGCATTTTTTGTTACCAAGCACCATTTAAAAATAACATAAATACTAGTTGAACATTTTTTTCTGTCTGACTTCTCATTTCAAAAGTAGTTATCCATCAATTTATTGTGTATATGTAATAACATGAGACGAGCACCCATTTATATGGGTTCACAGTCATAGCGACCCTCCAAGGAAAACTTTAACTATAATGTGGCCCGTGACAAAAATGAGTTTGACACCCTTGACATAGGTGCTCTGTGACTGACTGGCAACCGGGTCTCGTCTGCCTTTTACCCGAAGTCAGTTAAAGGCTCGGCTTCAGCTTCCTGCTACCCTGAACAGGATAAGCGGTAAAGGATTGGTGGATGATTGTTACATTCAGCGGAACGACAAACATGGATCAAAGCTTTTTTCTTGGTTTATTGTAGGCTGTTTAGTTTTCCTTTAAAGCATGTCCTGTATTTGGCCATTCTGCCCAGAAGTATGGAAGATTAACATCCAAATGGATTTTCAAATGGGGCGGTATGGTAGCCGACTGGTTAGAGCGTCAGCCTCACAGTTCTGAGGTGCGGGCTTCAATCCCCGTCCCCGCCTGTGTGGAGTTTGCATGTTCTCCCCGTGCCTGCGTGGGTTTTCTCCGGGCACTCCGGTTTCCTCCCACATCCCAAAAACATGCATAAATTGGAGACTCTAAATTGCCCGTAGGTGTGCATGTGAGTGCGAATGGTTGTTTGTTTCTATGTGCCCTGCGATTGGCCGGCAACCAGTTCAGGGTGTACCCCGCCTCCTGCCTGATGACAGCTGGGATAGGCTCCAGCACTCCCGTGACCCTAGTGAGGAGAAGCGGCTCAGAAAATGGATGGATGGATGGATTGTCAAATGTGTAGTTCTGCCAAACGAGTTAGTCAGTTATGGTGTATTTTCTGCTAGTAGAGTCTATCAGTTTGTTTAGGATTCGAATGTGTTGACACCCACTCTCAGCCTTAGTCTGATATTTAATCAAATACAAGGTATGTCTTCTTTCAGTAGTTTGGGAAGGATTGTTGGCATCTTTATTACAACTAATGCACATGCGGGTCTGTTTATCTGGCTTCCGATTACCATGGAGAATTACCATGGAGTTTATGAGTGTGTTTCAAAGGCAAACACAATTGCAGGGCCTCCAGTTATAGCGCCACTTTAAAAACAGTAACACGATGTACCTAAAAAATGTTTGGTCAGATTGAGTCGGTAGGTTATAGCTGAGGTAGGTAGGAAAAGGGGTGTTTTATTGTGTTTTATATAACACAGGATGCAAGTTCAGATGGGATCTTCGATCATCCGTTTTCTATCCCGTTTGTCCTCATTAGGATTGTGGGTGAGTTGGAGCCTATCGCAGCTGAGTTTGGGTGAGAGGCAGGGTACACCTCGAACAGGTCCCCAGTCAGGGCACATTTAGACTAGGCTTTACACGATCAGGATTTTTGGGGCCGATCACCGATCAGCGGGTTTAAAAAAACGATAACCCATCACCGATCACAAGCTGGAGGAATGTGTCTATTTAAATGACCTGTTCATTTACTGTATATACTTGTGTACTTAATTGCTCAACAAATTGTATTTACAATAAATAATGTATCTTTGTTCCTCTATTTATGCCAGTGAGGCATAGTGACAGACAGAACAAATTAATGCTCTTCTATTAGATGGCAGGAAGTACATACAGTAATTAATGTGTCCACCTTTTGTGAGATTTTTGTTTGTTTGTGTGCCGTGAGATTTTTAAATTGTAAAATATGTTCCCTGGCTCCATAAAGGTTGGAAATCACTGCTCTAGTCAGATCGTGTATTCTAATCAGTCAGGTCAAACCAACATTACATGACAGAAATAATGGGTGCTAACTTACTATAATTAAATTATTTTATTTGGAATTAAATTACTTCACCCACACCGAAACTTTAGAGCATGATTCGACAGAACGGCGGCATGTTTACGTCCAGCCGTTCGTGCTACCGCTAGCTTGCCAGGCTACATAAAATTTTATTGCCTGCTTGTGAGCCGTATCGCATTAAAAGTATGTGAACATACCTGAAGCAGGCCTTAAACGAACGTCCTCTCCTGTCCTGAGCACCGGATAGCTTCTGGATTCAAATATACTGTGCGCACGGCGACACGGGGTTAATGTCTTTTGTGTAGCCGATCAGTGACGTCATCGATCAGCTCGACAAATTATGACATTTAAGCCGATCAGCATAAAATGGTAAATATTTGCCGATACCGATCAGCCCGATCAAATTGGTGTAAAGTCTAATTTAGAGAGGTCGCAAATAATGATTCACACCTTTTGACAATTCAGTCTTCAATTAACTAACTTGCATGTTTTGGGCGTGTGGGAGGAAGCTAGAGTGCTCAGAGAAAATCCACGTAAGCCTGGGGAGAACAGAACAAACTCCACACAGCAAGGTCGGAGCTGAAATTCAACCCCCAATCTCAGAATTGCCAAGCAGATTTGCTAACCAATATTCCATTCCATTCCATTTCATTCCATGCTTTCCTGGTGTGGTGTGTCATGTGGAAATAAGTGTACTTTTAATTTGTTGATCTTCATTCTTACATGTTTGTTTCAAATTTCTTACAGAACCTCGACATTCAAGTTGAGGATGTGCGCATTCGAGCCATTTTGTCATCATTACGCAGGCGGATCCCTGTGACAGAGGGCTACGTAGAAGTGAAGGATGGCGGTAAATGGAAACAAATCTGTAACAAGGAGTGGAGCCATTTTAACAGTAGAATCATCTGTGGCATGTTTGGCTTCCCTGGGGAGAGGAAATACAATGCCAGAGTCTACAAGTGAGTATTTATGTTTGGCTTGCATAGTTTTGTGCAGGTGCAAGAACCAAATAACTGCTGGTCAAAAATGTATGGTTTTGAAATAGTTTTGGGAGAACAATACGACCAAGCAAACATCCTTGCAGCCATTGTCTTTACCTCTTGTCCTCAGTAGGGTCGCAGGTGAGCTGGAGCCTGTTCCAGTTGACTTTGGGCAATAGCCACGGTACACCCTGGACTGGTCACGAGCCAGTTGTAGGGCACATGCCGTGGATGTAAAAAGTCTAGACACCTCTGTTTAATTGTCAGCTTTTTGTGATGTAAAAAAATGAGACCAATACCAATCATGTAAAACATTTTCCACCATTAATGTGACCTCTAACCTGTATAACTCACTTAGAGAAAGGAAGTAAAAATAAACACCAAAGGTTAATGTGGTTGCAGAAGTATGCATTGCTGGCTTATAACTTGGGTTGTTTAATTGAGTCAGCATACAACTACCACCATTTAAAGTGCCAATAATGAACCCCAAATAAAATTCAGGTGCAGTAGGCTTTTCCTGACATGCAACTGTGTATAATTTCGTCAATTTGACTAAGGACCCATTTCAAGTTGAAGAAAAACAGTCCAAACATAGCATGAGGCTGCCTCCACCATCCTTGACTGTAGTTATTTTCCTCTTTTGGTGATGCAGTGTTGTGTTTGCGCCAAATGTGCCTTCAGCCTTGGTTTCATTGGACCACAACACATTTTCCCACAAGTTTGGCAGATTTCAAGTGTATTTATTTATTTATTAAATGTAAAATAAGGATTCAATTTTTCCACCCAGCCCCAGAGCCCAGACATACTGTATGAAAAAGATAGGAGATTGTTGTTACAGGTACTAATCAGCCAGTACTTGCCAGAAATTCCTGCAGCACTTTCAATGCTGCTGTCGGCCACTTGGAAGTCTCCCTGACCAGTTTTTTACTCATGTTTTCATTGATGTGTTTTGATTGATGTGCCATATTTTCTCCACTTGATAATGACTCTCTTCTCTGTGTTCCATGGTGTACAGAATACAGTCTAATGTCTTGGAATGTTTTTTTTTTTACCTTTCTCTTGACTCCGTCTGTGACATAGTTCAGGTTTTTCAACTGAGTTGTACACGTTATAGGTCACATTAATGGTGAAAATAGTGTTGAAATTTTAAATGTTACGCGTCACACTAGAGTCTGGAGCTGAGATCATCATGCATCTAAATATCTAAATGTGGGATTGTGTGTCACACAGTCGTGGGAATGTCCCAGTTTGCTGTTTGGAAGGCACTGGCTGATAAATGCCGGATCAACTCATACCGCTCTGATGAGCCAAAGTGCGTGTCTAAAAGACGCCACTGGTTATGAGCATCAGGATGCTCGGTCTTCCTGTCAGCACCAGCTTTTAAGCATTTCCTAACCTCTTACTACTGTATACAGTGACATGAAAATGTATTGGGCCCCATCTCAGATTCTTATATTTTTGCAAAGTTTCCCCACTTTAATGTATGCGATCATCAAACAAATGTAAATATCTGACAAATATAACTATAAATATAATATAAAAGTGAGCTTAAAATGCTGTTTGTAAATGGTAATTTCATTTATTAATGAAAAAGCAAAGCAAAGCAAATTTATTTATGCAGTGCATTTAATACACAATGCGCTTTACATGATTGAAAGCATTTAAAAACAAAGAAACAAAACAGCTTATAAGCATTTAAAACAAAGAGAAAAATAACAGTACAATTAAAGCAGCGTACAGTGTAAGAAATATCACTTAAAAGTGGAAATGCTCTAAAAAGCTTGAGAAAAAGCAAGAGTTTTTGACCTGGATATAAGAACATTCACACTTGGGACTGATGTCACTTCTGTTGCCAACTTACTCCATTTGTGTGCAGCATAATAGCTAAATGCTGCTTCACCATGTTTGGTTTTGACCAGAGTCTGTCTATCTCAGAGCCCGACTGGATTTATATTTCATTAGCATTTCATTCATGTATTCAGGACCTAAACCATTTATTGATATATAGACCAGTAGCAGAACTTTACAATCTATTCTAAAGCTGACTGGGAGCCAGTGTAAAGACTTTAGAATTGGAGTACAAACTGACCTCTTTGTTCTGGTCAGAACCCGACCTGCAGCATTCTGAATGAGCTGCAGCTGTTTAATGCTCTTTTGGGAGAGTCCAGTCATAAGACCATTACAATAGTCAAGTCTACTAGAGGTAAAAGCATGGATGAGCTTCTCCTGGTCTGCTTGGCACATGCAAGCCTTCACTCTGGATATGTTCTTCAGATGGTAGAAGGCAGTTTTACTCATTGATTTGATATGACTGTTGAAAGTCAGGTCGGAATCTATCAGTACACCGAGGTTTCGGACTTTTTTTTTTTAAAGAGAGTGACTCCAGGTATTTACTAGCGGCAATCTTATTTTCTTTATTGCCAAAATATTATTTATCATTTTATTTTTATTATTATCTCAGTTTTGTTGTGGTTCAATTGAAGACAATTTTGGCTCATCCAGTTTTTTGTCTGTTTTAGACAGTGACACTGTCACTTTCTCAACAATCTTGGCTATGAAAGGAAAATTTGAGATGGGTCTCCCGCTTGCTAACACGGAAGCGTCCGGCGTTCTATTTTTTAGCAGAGGCTTAATGGCAGCTACTTTAAGAGCTTTAGGAAACTCGCCTGACTGAAGTGAGCAATTGATCACTTGCTGCAAATCAGCTAGCACAGACTTCGCAATAGCTTTGAAAAAGTCCGATGTTATTGAGTCAAGACAGTTGATGGTTTCAGCTGCTGAACCGTGTTCTCTACAGTTTTTTGGTCAACTGTATCAAATTCTGACATGGTAGTTTTTCCTGGGTGGCTTGAGATTTTGTCTCATTTGATCATTTTGCTGATTTGTGCTGTTAATTTAACCTGATGGATTGTATTTTTTACTCAATAAGCAATTTCATTGCATTTATCTGCTGTTAAGAGTTCTGGAGCTATCTGATTCGGGGGTATTGAAAGTTACCTGGCCCAGTGTGAAAAAGACATTACCTCCTTTGTTAAATCATTCATTTAATTGTGGCTAATCACAACCTTTGGTTGCTTTTCACCGATCACACCCAAGTCTGATTACCTCCAGACATGTTCAATCAAAAATCACTTAAACTGAACCTGTCTGACAAAATCAAGTTGGACAAAAGATCTAAAAAAGTTGCAACAACATGACACAATCCAAACAAATTCAAGAACACTCAAGAGATAAAGTAATTGACATCTATCAGTCTGGAAAGGGTTACATAGCCATTTCTAAAGTTTTAGAATTCTAGCAAGCCATTAACTTTAAATGGAGAAATTATGGAACAAGGGTGAACCCTCCCAGGAGTGGCCGGCCTGCAAAGATTACCCCAAGAGAACAGCAATGACTCACACAGGAGGCCGCAAAGGAACTCAAGACAACTTCTAAACAACTGCAGGCCTCCCTTGCCTCAGTTAAGGTCATTGTTCATGACACAAAAATAAGGAAGGTCAAAAAGAACTTAAAAGCACGTCTTCCCAAAAAAAAACCATCTGGTTGATTCCCAAGACTTCTTGGAGCATATTAAATGGACTGACGAGATGAAAGTTGAGCTTTTGGGAAGGTGTGTGTCGTCACAATCTGGCGTAAATGTAGCACAGCATTTCAGAAAAAGAACATCCTACCAACACTCTAACATGGTAGTGGTGTGATGGTGTTGGGCTGTTTCGCTCCTTCAGGACCAGGACAACTTGCTGTGATTGATGGAACCATGAATTCTGCTCTTTAACAGAAAATCCTGAAGGAGAAAGTACACCCATCAGTTCGTGACCTCAAACTGAAGCGCACTTGGGTTCTGCAGCCGGATAATGATCCAAAACACACCACCGAGTCAACTTCTGAATGGCTTTAAAAAAACAAAACAAAATTAAGGTTTTTGGAGTGCCTTAGTCAAATTCCGGACTTGAATCCAATTGAAATGCAGTGGTATAACCTTAAAAAGGCAGTTCATGTTTGAAAACCCTCCATTTCTGCTGAATTCAAACAATTCTGCAAGGAAGAGTGGGCCAAAATATCTCCACAGAGATGTCAAAGACTCATTGCCAGGTATAGAAAAGGCTTTATTTCAGTTATTGCTGCTGAGGATGGGCCAACCAGTTATTAGGTTTAGGTGGCCATTACCCTTGCACACAGGGACAGGTAACTTTGAATGAATAACTTTAAAAAAAAAAAAAAACTCCTTAATAAATGAAATCACCATTTAAAAACGGCATTTTAAGTTCACTTGGGTTATATTTGTCTGATATGTACATTAGTTTGATGATCTTAAACATTACAGTGGGGAAACTATGCAAAATATAAGAATTTGAGAAGGGGGCCAATCATTTTTTGTACATGTTTGTTACTTCAAAGGTTTTTGTTTTGTTACGCCTTGATTTGCAATGTGAATTGTAAATGTCTGCACGTGGATATATGTGCTGCATAATAAATTGGACTGACATAGAAAGTTGTACTCTAGCTTTTGTCCAGTCAACTGTCACATCTGATTAAACCATTCCATTTAATTCTATTGACAGTCGATTGATGAATCCCAAACACTGTATAAGCTGTGCTCCATAACTTGTGAACATAAGACCGTAATTGTAATAATTTCTTTCTGAATCTGAGTCAGGCCTGGACCCCTGAGGTGGACAAAACAGGGCGCTGTCTCTTGTCGAGCTATACTATGGCCAGCCTGGTTTTACTCTGATTTTATTTAGTTTGCTAGCTCGTGAAATTATGTAGCTGTTACTAATATTTCCCTGAAAATTCAACACCAACCACAACTGTGTAATGGGCATCCATCTATAAACAACAAAAAACTGTAATCGTTGACTGATTGCTGATGTTTGAGGTGTTGCTTACATGAGCCAAACAGCACCAGGTTCAACATAGTCAACTATAAAATGGTGCTTTTGGAGTGAACACTACATTGAGTGTGTGCAGAGGCTGGGATTTTCCTTTGCTGCAACAGAGCATGGAGACTCCTCAACTTTCCATCTACGTGTCGTCCTGCTCCCGCTCTGACTCCTTATAAAACGTGTGGTGTGTTCTTTAAGGCTGCAAGATGAAATTTTATGATGGATAACAAATTAAGTCATGGTTTTATTGGATGTCTATATCTGTTATGGATCTACATTCATTAGATTGTTACTAATACCATTAATGCATAAAATGGGGTCTTATTTTGTTTTTTTTTAGATGAGACACAGCACTGCATATACCCGTAGTCTGACTAAACCGGTTACAATTCTTCGTCAATGTTATGTTTTGGGAATGTGCCCACTGCACCAAAACTGCCTGCTCACATTTTTCTCCCCACTCCGGAGCCACCTTATCGCAACCCCTCGGTCCACCATCGGTAGTCATTGTAATGAAGGCCCAGAAGTAGAGGCGGTGGGGGTGAGCAGTGGCTCATTTTTATGTGACAGAACTGCCCTTTTAAAACAAGCTAATTTCAGCAAGGCTTAAATAATAGGATGTAAAGTATTCTGTACATCATATGGACGTTATTAAGACAGCCTACGGTTTTCCATTGTGAAAACAAATAGGCATCTTTAACAGTGTTTTGCTTTGTCACGACTCAGGTAGAAGCTCATAGTGGAGAGTGCAAATATAGTATGCATCCCAGCTGGCCTCTAATTGCCCGACTGGGGCTGACAAAATTAATAGGTAATGTTATCCTGTCCTAAATGAAAAACAAATGTCATCTTCTTCATCTGTTTTTACCACATACATCTTTGACCTAAGACAGTAGTTTAGGCTCCACTGTTGTACTTAATGAAGATAATAAATAATTACATGAAGTGGGATTCCTTATAAAGACAGATTAGCACCCGAGCCACTAGTTGTTAGCACAATACAACAACAAATTCCATTTCACCCTGTGGGATTAAAATTAGCGCAATGAATGAATATAAAATACATATAGTGTTGAAGCAAATCAAAGTCTTGATGGATGGGTGAGGTTCTTTTCAGAACTGGTGTCCGTTTATGTGTATCACAATTAATATCTTCTTTTCACGTTTGAAAATTTTGGACTTGGTCAGCTGGGATGAAAATATAAATAAATGCAAATCCTCAGTGGAAAAGTGCGCGCTGGTCACAGCATCTGCCACTCTGAACAAAAACATGAATGGTAGCACTAGACATAGAAGTGATCATCATTGGAAAAAAATATATATAATATCAGATTTTCAGTGGGCTTCCCAGTCTCGGCTCTCTGACTCCCAAAAGTACATGCGTGTATTTGCATACGAGACTTAAACTTGATTAAACAGTTTGGTATTTTAACTGACACTTATTCCACGAACCTGTGCAGGATGTTTGCTCGCAGGAGGAAGCCCACATACTGGGAGTTCTCCGTCAACTGTACTGGCAACGAGGCCCATTTGTCCAGCTGCAAACTGGGGCGGTATGAATCCTTGGAGTCCAACGGAACCTGTGCCGAAGGGTTGCCGGTGGTAGTGAGCTGTGTCCCTGGGAGACCTTTTGCCCCATCAACTACGACTGGATTTAGGAAGGCCTTCAGACAAGAGGTACAATTTCACTTAACCTCTGCTCGTGCTTGAAAAGCACTTTGGTTTGCGTCAATGAAATAATAAATTAAAGCAACAATATGAAGTATTTCTCCTTTCTTACCACCGTGAAAAGCACCAACTACCTTATGGCCACAGCTTCCGGTGGCCACCTCAACAACGGAGGCATGGAACATGGTCCACTCCAACTCAATGTCCGTTCCTCTCCTCCTTTCATTTGAGACGGAGTTTACATTTACGAAAAAAAGATTGACGTCAAGATAAAGGTCAGCTAGCGTGTCAGCAAAATAAAATGAGAAACACATCTGTCAGTTCCTGGAAGCCCAAGCATCATGCCTGGGAAAAGAGGACTCCTAGTCCTTCTTTCAGTGATGCCCCTTTCATTTCCAATGGGAGTTTATTTATCATTGTGGAGGAATTGTGTTGTGGATTGGGTTTTACATTTATGTTATTTTATATTCTTCCCCCCCCTCTTTTTTAACCTGTCCCATTTGGCTGATTGGTCATGCAGAATGTGTATAACCTTTTATACCAGAACAGTTTTTTTCTGTGCAACTGGGGAGTTTGATATATTCCCACTTTAGTTATTTAAATTGTGATGGATATTTAATGCAGTCTGACAGAACAAGGTTTGAGTGGGGATGGACACAAAGAAACGAGACAATAATCAAAAACATCAAAGACAAAGTACATCAGTATAAAAAAAGAATTACTATAACAGTACACAGGAGTCTTTATCAATCTTATTATGCAGACTTGGAAGGTAATGCTACATATATGGATCATTATCTTGTTGCAAATGGTGTTGCAAATCAGCTTTCAGATTTTTATTTATTTTTTAACAAAAATGATTGCAATTTCAACAGTATTATGAATCAGGTTTTCATTTTCACGTGCAACTTGTGGATCCACCAGCATGTGCCTTATGATTGTATTCACTAACTGTCAGCTTATCCGTACCAATATTCATAAACAAACACCTTCAAGGAACTTCAGTGTGTTTAAAATTACAAAATGTTTACAAATATTCAATTATATATTTTTTACATGCCGTTTCTTACAGTTTTCTTTTGCTTGACACATCGTCCAGTATGAGTTAATTATTAAACCATAAACACTTAGTCTCACGTTCCAAAGAAATAGTCACTTTATTTTCGTTTTAGAATAAATACGTAGTCTTTCTGTTTTTCTCGGGAAACGATGCATCCCTATACCATGTCCGTCACAACCATGTGATGCCGATTTAACCAATGACACGGCAGTGCGTTGAGGCAGTGAGTTCACAGAGTGACCAGACTTTCTTTAATATACGACTTTGGTAAGGGGTCATCGGTGCACCCTCCAGTGGACAAAACTAGAAACAACAGTTACTTTTATTGAAAAATCGCAGCGACTGTGTTTGGATTGGACCCCAAGACGGGCCGGTTCTGGCTCGTGGTCCATACGTTTGACACACCTGTTTTAAAAGTTTATACTGTATACTATTTTACTGAATGATTGTAGGATGATGAATAATTTCAAAAAGTTGACAAAGCCACTTTGTCAGGTAGTGCTATTCCGGTTATAAAAGCATGTGCGAAAGGCCAAACATTGAGATCTCTGTGAATGCAGTGTGTGCTTTTAGTATAAACTGTGCTGCACATGTATTTACATTACATTAAATACTTCGTTTTCCCCCAAACTGTTGCTGGGAGATCTGCATCACTGGCATTCTGTCTGCTTTCGTCTGCAAACCCTGAGCTGATTTATTTAAAAAAAAAAAAAAAAATGTCCTCTTCAGCAACCGTTGGTCCGTGTGCGTGGTGGGGCCATAATAGGCGAGGGCCGTGTCGAAGTGTTGAAAAATGGAGAGTGGGGCACCATATGTGACGACAACTGGAACCTGCTGTCTGCCACAGTGGTGTGTCGAGAGCTGGGCTTCGGTACAGCCAAGGAGGCCCTTTCCGGTGGTCGCCTCGGGCAAGGTAGGTTATTGTATACTGTATATATGATGACACTCTCAAATGCATCAAAAGAGAAAAAAAACTTCCAGGAATCAAATATGTGCAGTACAAGCATGTTCTGGGACGGAACAGAACTTTTTTGTTTGTTTGTTTTTTGTGCTGCCAAGCATCACCCCTACATTTGTAATGGGGTAACTTTTAATTGCAGTAAATTTGCTGTTTGCAGGACCTAGTTTTGAAAATGTGTCTATTAGTGAACAGTTATGGACGTGAAATTGCATTTGTGTATTGAGGCAGTTGCATGGTCCATCCGTCCATCCATTTTGCGTACCGCTTATATTCACTAGGGTCGCGGGCATGCTCCCAGCTATCCGGGTGAGAGGCGGGGTACACCCTGAACTGGTCGCCAGCACAACCACTTCTCACTCACACCTATGGGCAATTTAAAGTCTTCAATTAACCTACCATTCATGTTTTTTGGGATGTGGGAGAGAAACGGAGTACCTGGAGAAAACCCACGCAGGTACGGGGAGAACATGCAAACTCCACACAAGCAAGGCCAGATTTGAACCCGGGTCCTCAGAACTGTGAGGCAGATATTCTAATCAGTCATCCACCATGCCACCCAAGTTGCATGGTCCGCATGCAGAAAAAACAGGCTAATTTCATTCAGATTGCAAAATAAGGGAAAGTATTAAGTATTTCCAAAATGATGGTATGTAATGAGATTAATTCTTTTGAATTGTTAAAAAATACTACTTTGATGCATTATCTTGTGACAGTCTGCAGTGAATCTTCAGCACTGAACGGAAGGTTACAGCTGTGACTGAAAACCTAAGGTTTAACCACTTCGTCCCTTACATTATCATGAACTCACTGACACCAATCAGGGTCATTTAATTCAGTGGATTTTGTCCCTTATCAAGTGTAAATTCAGAGAGGTACCTACATTTAGAAAACATACAGTTCTAATAATTTCATCTTAATCAGTGTGGTTCTATAAAAGAAATAAAAAGGTGAGGTAACCAAACATTAGCTACTGCTTATAATTGCGTGTGCCACCCATCGCCACAACCAGCATACCAAGAGATTTTGCACACTCAAACAGTTTGGGGATTAACCCTTCCTGTTCCAACATGTCTGTGCACTGGTGCACAAAGCAAGGCTCATAAAGATATAGATGAACTTGACTGAGTCCTGCCCTCAACCTGATAGAACACCTATGGGGTGGATTTCAAGTGGCCAGTGAGCCAGGCCTTCTTGTCCAACATCAGTGTGTGACCCCACAAATATGCTTCTGGAAGAATGGGTAAAAATTCCCATGAACTCAGTCCAAAACCTTGTTGAAAGCCTTCCCACAAGAGTTGAAGCTGTTATAGCTGCAAAGGGTAGACCAACATCATATTAAACCATATGGACACTTCAAATCCTATGTGAGTCAAAGCAGGTGAGCCCATACTTTTTGCAATATAGTGTAATTGTGCAATCATCTAATAATATGGATCATATCCACTTACTGTATATTTCCAAGGCCAAAAAGTCAAATAAGATGGGACATTTTGATTGATGTGAATTATAATGTAATGTAACATTGAGATTTTATTTATTTTTTTTTTTTTTTTTAATTTCACGGGATGTCTGGGCATATAATCAGTGAACCACGCAAACCAGCTGGTGGGGAAAAAAAACACGCAGAAAAGACATACCGTATTCCGTGATCTCAGAAAAGACTTTTGTAATCATAGCTTCCACTGGAAGGACTTCCTTTCCAGACTCCACAAATGTTTACACCTCTTGCTGCATGAAGTGTTTTACATCATCTTCATAGCACGTTTTACAACAAATGTGGGTTGCCCCATTGGAAAAACTGAAATGTGCTGCTGACTCATTGGAAGTCACCCACTCAGCACTTATGTTTTATAGAGTTCACCTGTCATCGGAATATACTGTACAATGAAAATCTAGATGATTGGAAAAACTAAAACAAAAGTGTTGAATTGTGCTGGCTGCTGCAATTTGTGTCCCATAGAAAACATTGTTACATTGTTGTAGATGGAAAATTTGCCAGCTCGAGCAAACACGGTGGTGCTTTGAGATATGAGTGACCTGACCAATGAATTTTCGCGATGCAAGCTGTTATTCGGACAATTTTTTATTGATTTTTTTTTGCTTTGACTTGAGAGCAAAAACTCGATACAACAAAACAACTGTTTAGTACATCTGCCTCACAGTTCTCGGGAAATCCAGCCTCCCCTGTGTGGAGTTTGCATGTTCTACCTGTGCCTGCATGGGTTTTCTCTGGGTACTCCGGTTACCTCCCACATCCTAAAAACATGCATGGTAGTTTAAGTGAAGACTAAATTTCCTGTAAGTGTGAATGGTTGTTTGTTTATATGTGCCCTGTGATTGGGTGACGACCAGTTCGGGGTGTACCCTGCCTCTCCCCCAGAGTCAGCTAGGAGAGGCTCCAGTACGGCCGTGACCCTAGTGAGGATAAGCGGCGTGGAAGGTGGACTCGTATCCCCACAAAATTTGACATGATTTTACAAGTGCTGTTTGGTGACAGTGAACTCAACTCAACTCACTTTCCAACAAACAGCTGTTTGGCAAATATTGAACAATTCCTTAAAAATGATTGTCACACCCCGTTGAAGTATATTTTCAAACTAAACATAAAACTAATAAAATTATAAATGGTGTATTTAAAGCAACCACATGCATAGCTTTGGCCTAAGAGGAGTGGGCTTAGCTTAATGCTAACAAGCAATGCAACACGTCATAGACGAGCTAACGAATAACATCGGTTTCCCGCATTATTATAACCGTTTAAATAGATATTTGGACATAAATGGCAGAGCAATACATGTAAGACAGACAGCATAAGAATACTCACAGACATATTCTTTCTCCTGTGTGTGTGTGGGTGTGTGTGCGTCTTTATTATACGGCCCTCAGGTGGCCAAGTTGCACACACCATAAGGAGCAACACAATGTCCATTGAATTGAAATACAAATGTGTCAAAAACGGTTTAATTCTTGACATTACTGTATATTTTTTATAACTACTGCGTGCTGGAGCCTATCCCAGCTATCTTCGGGCAGGAGGCGGGGTACACCCTGAACTGGTTGCCGGCCAATCGCAGGGCACATACAAACAAACAACCAGTCGCACTCACATTCACACCTACGGGCAATTTAGGGTTTTCAAATGTAGCGAAAGTGTCATTTTCAAGATTTTCTTTTTTTTCTTTTCGTTTGCCAGGTATGGGCCCAGTACATATGAATGAAGTGAAGTGTTCTGGGTTTGAGAAGTCCATCACTGAGTGTTCCTTCAACAAGGAGTCTGTTGGCTGCAGCCACGAGGAGGATGCAGCTGTCAGATGTAATGTCCCTGCTATGGGCTTCCAGGAAAGGGTGAGCGTCTGTGCAATGTAATAAGATGGGCAACATAATGCTTCCATACTCTATCCTTGTCTGTTGTATTGATTGTGCTCAAATATCAGACAAAACTTACAGATATGAGCCTTTAAACCGTGTGCCTCTCCTGTTGTCCATATCTCCAGCTGCGTTTGAGTGGCGGTCGAAACCCCTTCGAGGGTCGTGTGGAGGTTCTGGTGGAAAAGAACGGCTCTCTGGTGTGGGGGACCGTGTGCAGTGAGGGCTGGGGAACCATGGAGGCCATGGTGGCGTGCAGACAGCTTGGCTTGGGCTTTGCCAGCAATGTTTTCCAGGTAAGGGCAAAGGACCCAGATGGAGTAGGAAGTTGTTATACAGAATAAAAGATGTAAAATTACTTCACCTAAATTTCCGCCGCCTCTGGGAACCTGCTTTTGGTTTCCACTGTCCTACTTCTGTATCACTTAGCCTGTTGATACGATGAGTCAAATTTCATTGTTTTGTCCAGTGATTTAGAACAAGCTACAGTATATAGTATACTGTATAGTGAGTTCACTGATCTGGCCGGCTGGTTAAAGCTTCGAAAGCGAAAAAATACCAGAGTTCCCTCCAGTGGTCACAATTGGTAGTTGCACAGACAATAGTAGTAGTTACATTGTTTCCCCAATGTCTCATCCTTCCATCCATCCATCCATCCATCCATCTATCTATCTGTTTTCTACCGCCTATTCTGTTCAGGGTCACGGCTGAACTGGAGCCGATCCCAGCAGACTGTGGGCGAGAGGCTGCTGTTGCTGTGGTCACAGGGCACATACAGACCAGCAACCATTCACTGACTCACATTTAAAAATATGGGCAATTTAGATTCTTCAATTAATTAGATACCAGTATTTTTGGAATATGGGAGGAACATGCAAATGCCATACAGAAGGCTCAGAGCTAAAATTTGAACACGGAACCTTTTAGGTGTGAAGCAGATTTAACATGCTTCGGTGTGCTGCCTTCCCCGATTTAGATTTGTTTTTTGTTATTGTCAGATAGATTCAAGTTATTACAGTTAAAATAATTTTTCAGGTTGAAAACATTATCATTATTAATAACTATGTCAAGCTTTTGACCAATCCATGTACAGTACACTACACCCTATTATATATTATTACTTTTAGAAACAACTGTCCTTTTAGTAAAGTCAAACAAGGAAAGTTGGGTTTATTCCTTCTGAATTATTCTTCATGTTTTTTTTTCCCCTGTAAGGAAGTTGCACACTTACTGTTTCACTGCATATTTAGCTAACTTTTGATGAAGGAAAATATCCATCCATTCATTGTCAATGCCGTTTATCCTGTTCAGATTTTGGGTGAAAGTCGGACCACCCCCTGAACTGAACAATTGAATTTGGTTTTGTAATTATTATATGTAGTATTGTCGTATAATCACGAAAATACTTTCAAGTACTCTACATTCAATGGTTATGCAGTGTGTGAAAAACACTACAATACATTTTGTTGCAATATCACCGCTGTGGAACGAAGTGACCTTGAGATGGATGGTGTGTATTGTTTTTTTTTAACCTGCTGTTTGTTTTCTCAACAGGAGACATGGTACTGGCAAGGCGAGGTGAGTGCAGAGAGTGTGGTAATGAGTGGCGTCCGCTGTTCTGGCACTGAGATGTCTCTGTCCCACTGCCTGCATCATGGAGGCCACCTCAGCTGCTCTCGAGGAGGTGGACGCAATGCCGCTGGAGTCTCGTGCTCCGAGAGTAAGACAGCCAATTTGGTTGGTTTGCTGTGGTCGTTTTACCTTACCAGAATTTCAGAACACATTTCATATACAGGTACATCTCAAAACATTAGAATAGTGTCAAAAGCTCAATTTAGTTAAGTAGTTCAATTCAAAAAGTGAAACTCATATGCTAGAGATGCACTACACACACAAATATTTCATGATTTTCTAAATATACATTTTTGATCAGTATAGCTTCGAACAAATGGAAACCCAAAATTCACCATCTGGAGAAACGAGAATATTACATAGCAATCAAGAAACAATGGAAGTGCTTTTTAATATAGAAATTAAGCAGAAATTTGCCTTCTGAAAACTAGTTTCCCCGGTGTTTACTTGTGAATACTGAAAGTACCATATTGTATTTTATTGAGATGTACCTGTACACTGTTCCCCCGCATATTCGCAATTTCGAAGTTCATCTATTTTTTTATTTTATTTTATTTTATTTTTTAATAATTTGCTGAAAAACTCATCTATTTGTTGTTTTGTGTTCAAGCCCAAGCCTGTCTATGGTTATGTTCACACTGCAGATCAATTCGGATTCTTTTTGCCGATTTGTGACATGTATCAGTCTGATATTTTCATGTCAATGTGAACTGTACAATACAGTTTTTTTTTTGCAGTGTGTTTACTTCCGTAAACTTGACATCTTGTTTTGTGCACATGCGTGTCACTTCGTGGACGCATTCTATTCACATTAGAAGTCACATTAGTTTTTGTAATAGTAATGTGTTTCGTGTAATGTGTAGCTGTAATGTGAACAACTACATAAAAAGATCGGATTTGACAAAAAAATCTGAATTGGGAATTATACCTTGCAGTTTGAATGTAGCCCAATATATGTGGTGTATGTGAAAAGTTCCAGGACTAATGTCACAAAAGACACTGTGCATATGTATTATATATATATATATATATATATATATATATATATATATATAAACACAAACTACTAGTTTTCCCCTTCAATGCAATCGCCCTGGAGTGTATAACTTTGACCTGAGCAGCTATTGAACTTTTTTCCCCCACATGCTTTTATATAAATATCTTCTGTGTCAGGTCATGAAGGAATGACCACAGAGCAAAGAACAAACCGGAAATTGCTGCTCTGGTTGGCGGAAACTCAGTCAGAAGCACTGGGATTGTTGCCGCGAGTATACAGAGAGGAGACTCACGTGTTATTGAGTGGTGGAAGAGGTTTGAAGAAGGATGTGAGGACGTGGAAGACAACCCCAGGAGCGGAAGGCCTTCAACAAGCAGGACTGAGGCCAATGTTGAGCGCGTCACCCAGTACGTGGTGATCGTCGGTTGACGGTTCGGTTGAGCGCAAATGAGCTGAGCGTGAACCGGGGAAGCATCTGGAAGATTATCAGTGAAGATTTGGGAATTCTGCCCAAAGGTGCTGAAACTGACCAGAAGGATGAACACGTGCTAGTGTGTCAGGACATCCACAAGCGTCTTGAAACCGAACCAAACATGCTAGGAAGAATCATGAGTCTTCAAGTTCGACCCGAAGACCCAAATGCCTCCAGTAGAAGAATCCAAGGCCAAAGAAAGCAAACTAGTCGAACTCTACAGTCCAAGTCATGCAAATGGCATTTGCCGATGTGAGGGGCATTGTCCAATGCGTGTTCTTGTCAAAGGGGGAGACGTGAAACCAGCACATCTACAAAGAGATCCTGAAGCGTTTGCTTCGTTCAGCGTGTGAGAGTTGAGGTAGGACTACTCGTGGCTGCTTCACCATGACAACGTGCCTGCTCACGTTGTCCTGAGCATCCGGCAGTTCCTGGCCAAGCAGAACATCTCCATGCTTGAGCAACCTCCCTACTCACCTGAACTGGATCTGTGTGATTGATTTTTTTTTCTCCCTCTTTCCCAACCTCAAAGGAGTCATTCACGGGACCCGTTTTGAAGATGTGTGTGACGACGGAGCTGGGGAGGATCCCAGAAGAATCCTTCCAGGAGTCCAAGGGTGGCAGAGAAGGCTGGGAAAGCGTGTTAGATAAACATCAAAGGGGAAAACGTGTAGTTCGTAGTTTGGATTTTGAATCCATATTTTGTGACATCGGTCCAGGAACATTTGTTACACACCCCAGCAAAGTGGTGCTTGTGTGCAACCTTGTGACATCGTTGTACCAAGGAATGTTGAAGTGAGCGGAGGAGCTTTATTGAGTTATTTTAGTCATAGCGCTGCCGAATAGAAAAGTAGTGTTTTGAAGTCATCCTGTAACAACAATGGGCAATGATTAACTTTATTTTTTTTACTCTTGGCAGGGAGCAGTCCCGACTTTCTGTCCCCTGCAAATAGCGTGGGAGCGCTCTTCAGCACATCCTAAACACCCGTTAGTCGATGAGCAAATGATCACCAGCAAAACGTGGGCTGAACCGAATTAGATTTTTCCTTAGAATCAACCAATATGAAATTCATCTAACATTGACTTATGTATGCTTTTATAGTCGAATAACAGAAGCGTGTCAAAAGATCACTTTTGCCTCCAAACATAGTTACTCTGCTAGTCGCTTGACAGCACAGGTCGTCACAACTGCAAAAACGATTCGAATGGCACACCACGCTAACTGCACGGACAATGCTACACATTTGACTCGCTTACTTACTTTATGTTGCGACGCTGTTCCACTCCAGTTTTAAAGTGCATTACAAAGCGTGTAATCCACTGGACCGGTTCGGTGCTCGAGACGCCGCTTGTATCGAATCACATTCAATTGTGCAATTCTGTGCGTGCATCTTTCCTTCTTGTCCCACCAGCGGCCCCTGACCTGGTGCTGAACCCTCAGGTGGTTGAGCAGACCACCTACATGGAGGACAGGCCCATGTTCATGCTGCAGTGTGCGTTTGAGGAGGAGTGCCTGTCGTCCTCCTCCAAAGAGACGCCCGCCAACTCCTACCGCCGACTGCTGCGCTTCTCCTCTCAGATCCACAACAACGGCCAGTCCGACTTCCGGCCCAAAGCTGGCCGACATGCTTGGGTGTGGCATGACTGTCATAGGTCAGTCCCCAATTCCGGATGTCTTTGTTTACTTGATGAAGCGCGTTTGATTTGAATTGTGTATGCCGTGTAAGTCTCCATGATATATACTTTTTACATTTTGCTTCTTTTCTCGAAAAACACATTCAACCTCATTCCTTCTCTCTTCATTTGTGCTACAAGGTAGCAAGAAGTTATTCTTATATTCTCGTGCCCCGGAATGGATCTTGAATTGGAAGCAAAACATTCTTAAAACTGCAAAAAAAAAAACAACATTTTTGTGTTTTTTCTTGACAGCTTGAGTTCAGAGTTTGAAACCTTTGTTGACGTCTTTTGCTTTGATGCAGGGTATTTTTGTACTCACAATGCTGCATTACAGCGCTTCGGCGTTAAAACCCTGTGTATGTGTTGGTAGGCATTATCACAGCATGGAAGTGTTTACTATCTACGACTTGTTCAGTCTGAACGGTACCAAAGTGGCAGAAGGACACAAAGCCAGTTTTTGTCTAGAGGACTCAGAATGCGATGAAGGTAAGAATCTCGTCTCAATAGGTTTTTTACTGCAGATTGACACTTTTGTGGAGCTGCTTTATAAATACATTATTGCCACATAGTCACGAATAGATGAATATTTAGCCATTGTTGTTGACATCCCAAAATAATTCAGCTCAAACGCCTTGTTGAGGAGTTGATGAAGGTGCAGGGGCGGCATTGTGCGGGAATGGTAAACACAATTCCTGGCCTAATGAGGACAAGCGGTTTGGAAAATGGATGGATGGTGCTGGCCCCAAATGGCCACAAATACTATTCCACTGCAAAATCATTTGGAGAAAATATTTGAAAACTAAATAAATGCATTTTTTAAGTGTCATTTTAACATTTAACACAGTGTAACAAAGTTAACCAGTGTAAATCACAAATAACACTAACTCTGAATGTGAGTCTCCTCACTTCATGTAACTTGCAGTGAATGTGTTTCTTAAGTCTCTTTCTCTTCTTTCACTCGTTACGGTCACCTTCTTCTTCTCTTAAGACCTTTTCTGAAGTAAGTGTCTCAAAAGAGGCAAGAAAGCCAAAGAAGAGGCTAAACATATGCAGTTTAATGATCGCTGAACTCGGGTCATTTGTGTCAACCGCTGAAGTTTTGTGTGACTTTAGAGGCCCATTTATTCTGTATTCTTTCCCTGAGGGTTTGTCCCCATTGATTTTGCTCTTGCCTTCTTGCAGGCATTGAAAAGCAATATGAATGTGACAATTTTGGAGAGCAGGGCATCACCGTGGGCTGCTGGGATACGTACAGGCATGACATTGATTGCCAGTGGATTGACATCACTGACATAAAGCCTGGAGATTATATTTTCCAGGTAAGTTTACTGTCCACGTTTGTCTCTTTACAGCTTTTCATATTTTTGTGCTGTAAGAAGATTCTTCATGTATCCTTTCTCGCAGATTATAATCAATCCAAACTACGAGGTGCCAGAGTCTGACTACACTAATAACATCATGAAATGTAGATGTCGATATGATGGTCATCGTGTGTGGATGTACAGCTGTCACAATGGTGAGTCTTGGCGATATTCAAACACCGTCTGTTCTCATAACGTAAGGTTCAAGACTCCAAGAGTATCATATGAATCCATGTTTAAAAAAAATGCCCGCTAATTTACCAGAATTTAAGAAAGAGAGGCCTCCCAAAGATATAATGACCATCACTTCAAATTGTCCTCCGCTGCCTTTTGATGCGAACAGAGAAGTAATAATTTCACAATATGTTTATTGTTGTAGTAGTTTGTGGCAGGTAACTCATTGGCATACTGATGTAACGTGCTTCTAATATGTTGGTTACCTTTTTAACTTCTTGGAAGGGGTACTTCCTATGCTCCATCTCATGAGATGGAGGTCTACCTGATGCTGTGTGAGTGCATGTCATTTTCAAGTACATGTAGTGGGAAGTATTATTGCATGCTGTTTAGAGGACATATGAGAAGTACAAGACATTTAGTATTGAGCTATAAGTGTGCGGACTGAACACAATTTGACTGCTTTAATAGAAATTCTTTTCAAACTATTATCTTTTCTGCCAGACCTCGCGCTCTTGCGCAGACCTTTAACACATGCTCTATAGTCCTGGAATATAAAGGTTCTTGCTCCTCCACAAAATTATGTCACATAAATAATCCTTGAAGCTGTAGGGAGGTAAACAAGCATGTGTGTCTGTTTCTGTCTGGGCGGCACGGTGGACGACACACCCACCCGCGACCCTAGTGAGTATGAGCGGACCGGAAGATGAATGAATGAATGTTTCTGTGTGTCCTCTGTGATTGGCTGGGAACCGGTCTGCCTTTTCGTCAACTGGGATAAGCTTCAGCTCCCCGTGACCTTGTATAGAAAATGGATGAATGGATTAAAAACAGGCATACTTGTATTATGCTTTATAGAATGGCCCTCTGTGGAAAGCAGACCTTCTCCAAGGCTGAACAATCGTTATAAATTCTCATCCTACATAATGTGTGCACATTTTGTCATTACATTTGATCGCCTTTGCTGTGAAATGAAGCGCAATCTTGAAGATTGCTCCCCTTATATTAAACAATTGAATTTGGCTACTAATGCTAACAGAAGTGAAAAAGAGACCGCTTGAATTTGCATCCTCATCAATATTCACAGCAAAAATGGAATGGGCTCTTACATGGTCCATGTGCCACCGCTCAACCAAAGCTTATGGAAATTGGTAAGGTAGTTTACTTACGTCTTAACTTTTAATAAGCAAGCATTACCTTACCGCCTTGGCAGTGGTCAAATTTATATTAATGCCTATATTTTAGGGGAAGCAATGAAATAATCGGTCAGATTACTGATTACTAACATAAACAATTGCCCTCATTAGTAGCGTGCAAACCATCCGTCGGTAGCAATCGTCGAAATATTGAAATCTTTATTCACACTCTGATTAAATGGCTGCCTGGTAATTTGGTCGCCTCCCCTCCTTAGAATGCCCACCCCCCTTTTGCAAGCCACCGCCTTCATCATTTCTGTAAAATGCCTTCGACATCAATCGATACAGGATATTTGCATGAGATGCGACGTGAGGAAGAAAAAGGAGTTGGTGGTAAAAGTGTCTATGCTTCCTTGCTAGGTGGCTCATTAAGCACTGAGACGGAGCAGACGTTCCCAGGCCTCCTCAACAATCAGGTCACTCACAGGTAAAAAAAAAAAAAAGAAAAAACGCAGTCGTTCACCAATCCGACAAGGAGAACCTCTGAAGCCCACAGCCACTACACGTCTCCATCTGTGGCGCAAACCTCCTGCCAGCCTTGCCCCTCGCAGCTCCAGCTCCATCGTTACCATTCTGCCTGCAAGAGAGATGCTTAATGAATTGAATGACGGAATTTGATGAAAAGTGTCATGGGTTGAACATCGGGGAACCTCTTCATGAAAATGTGCAGCACTGGAGAAAAAGAACCTCCTGCAGGGTTCTCATTTGAAAGCTTTTCTGTGTCATTTATTGTTGAGGGCTCAGTGGCTTTCAGGCCTGCTGTGCTTCCTTCCGCACTTGTTCAAAAAGTACATTTTCTATACCCTGCAAGGACTGTGGTTATGCCACTCGAGCAAAAATGATCAGTGCACTAAACTGGCAAAGCAAACCAGTTCCTCCTTTGTCTTTGCTTGCTTTCTTTATAGAATTATTTTTCCATCTTCCACACCTCTTTGGGTGCTGGGTGGTCCACTGACATATGTTGGACTACAGACTAAACTCAAACTCTCCCTCCACAATAGATGATTACCGCAAGTTGCCGAAAGCAGCAGGAAGCACTTGTGGTTATTTTATTTCATTCTAATTTGTAATAAAACCTTGCTTCATAGTGTGAAGATGTTACAGAGCTGGAGTAGAACATCAGTGTGGATTCTTACGTGTGGCTATTTAAAGATTCAGAAGTGTGGATGGGTGTGGTTTCTTCTTTAGTTTAATCAGGTTTCGCTTTATTGCTTGTTTTAAAATGTCGTTTTGTACAATGGTGTGTGTGAATTCCATGTTATTGTACTTTTTATTATGATGTGCTATCAAACTGGCCCTCTGTTTTCTGAGGGTGCGGTACGTGTTTTACAAGCTACATTATGTATACTAACAGTATACTTGATCTAAGCATTCCAAAAAAAATTGACTTTTTGTTAAATAATAATAAAGATACGGAGCAAACAAAGAATTTGATGCTCTCTCTTTCTTGCACTAATATTTTCCATACCAAAGGACAAATTTGTTGGGGTAAATATTGAATTTTCAGTTTTTAACTGATCTGTGAGGCAGATGTGCTAACCAGTCGGCCACCGTGCCGCATATATATATATATATATATATATATATATATAGAGAGAGAGAGAGAGAGAGAGAGAGAGAGAGAGAGAGAGAGAGAGAGAGAGAGAGAGAGAATTTATATATATATATTTTTTTTTTACCAAATCCTGTTTTCGGTGACGTGGTGGACGACTGATTAGCACATCTGCCTCACACTTCTGAGGACCTGGGTTCAAATCCGGCCTTGCCTGTGTGTAGTTTGCATGTTCTCTCTGTGGCGACCAGTTCAGGGTGTACCCCGCCTCTCGCCCAGCACCCTCGCGACCCTAGTGTGGATAAGCGGTACGGAAGATGGATGGATGGATGGAAGTTCTCTTTTCCAATTTGTCTACATCCACTCCTCATTCTTCTTCAAAATCGTCTGCAACTTGAGAGCAGGAGTCTTATACGTGACACAGCAGCGTTGCAAGCAATAAAATGGTGCACGACTGACCTCCTGTGGCCTCATACGGATACTATACTCTTCAGAAGACACTAGACCAGGGAGTGGGCAAACTAGTGCTCAGTTAAAATGTGTTTGTAAAGTAGTTCATTGTAATAATTATTTGTTTTAATTACATGGTTTATACTTAATTGAATTGTTATTATTTGGGCAATACATAAAACAAAATAAATGTAGATGCAAATATTTTACTAATATTTTGTATTTTATAATTTAAAAGAAATTGATGAACCGATTATTTCATGAAATGAACACAAATGAATAAATACATTTTAACTCAACAATTTAAGGAAAAATGGCTAACCAGCTCAAAACAAAAACGACAGGACTCCTGATAATGGATTTGCTCGGTGGGCCAGATTACATAACGGCGTGGGTGCTAGCAGGCCTGCAGGCCATACTTTCGTCTGACTCTAGACTCAGCTGCAACGCGATCACGTAACCTTTAGTGGTGCTCAGCTACCAATGATAAGATTAATAACAACAATTGACAATAATAAAATGTCGTGCTTGACAATAACGGGGATGCGTATTTTGTGGAATGTGCTGCATGCTGACGCCTTTGAATCATAGCCAAATCTCAGTTCAATGAGGTACAAATGGCACTGTCTGCTCTGCAAATGGCTACCACCAGTCCGAGGTGTGTGATCCCACCTCACGCCCAAAATCAGCTGAGTTACCTGCGACCCAAAATGGGACAGGAGGTTGGAATAATGGAGGGATTATTACAGTCTTCATACTGTAACAATACCTGTTTCGGTCTGAATTGAAAGGAAGTTTCAATTGGAAGTTAATGAAACCCGAAGCAAAGAGACACCGTGACTCTTACAAGAGTATCCTTCTTTTTCTGCTCCGTTGGGAGAATGGATGATATGAATGAAAATGCATATTTCAGGTTTGTCTCCATGCGGGTTTGCATTACAGTTCCACTCACTTCCGGTTCAATGCAGCCACTGACAGTTGTGATATTGTGCTGAAGGGTACATCGTAAATATTTGGCACAAAATAGGTCCAGTTGCCGCCAGCCGCAAAACTCTTTGTTTAAATGTCAAACTTCCATTTGGTACAAAATTAAGGCTTAGAGTTTTCAGTGTTGTTCATGGAGCACAAGAACGCGATCGTGTCAACTTTATTAATATTCTGTTGTGTGTTGCAATCATTGTGATGGTATGTATAGTTTTGAATGTGGTTATAGTTGCACGGGGGGGTTGAAAAATCTTATTTTCTGAGTTGGCATGAACTGTTGTTTTTAGAGTGTCTGAAAAACATGCATTCTCTTCTTTGACACATGAAATAGATGTCAACACTTTCAGAACATTAAACAATGCCTCAGTAGTTCCGCCAAGTTATTCAGGGTTGCAAGTCAAATAAAAGTTAAAGGCCCTAATTTGACAGAATTTGTCATTGCAAGAAAGACTTGTGCAAAGTACATTGTGAGTTTTCAACATGTACTTTTAAATGTGTCTAATATCTATATTGTTGCCAGGCCACCGGGGCTGAGCAACACCAATATACATACAGTAAGTGTCAGCTCAGTTTATCCTAGGAGGCTTCCCAGTTCAATATGAAGTGTAAGAAAAGACACACTTGAGTACAATTTGTGACTGTAACGGGCACAAAGGAAATATACTGTATACGCATCTCATCTTTTGCACAGTACTGTTTCTACCGCCATCCGTCCATCTTCTAATGCTAACGCTTGTGCTCATTAGGGTCATGGGTGAGCTGGCAGGGCAGACCTCAGACCGGTACCCAGTTCCTCCTCGCCAGTTCATTTTGTCTGCTATTTGGGGAACCTCTCATTCGATAAGCTGATAGGCTTCAGTTGAAAATATCCACCAATCGCTCATATGGGCCGAAATTCTGAGACGTTGACGTGTCAAAATCGCTGTAACGTTTCAAACGGCATCACCTGCCCTAAAAACTCAACTAGTGCAAATGCAGCGTTATTGGTGAGTAGAGCCATGGGAGGCAAAAGAAAAACTCATGTACTTTGTCAATCAATATTTTTTTCTGTGTGAATTTATTTGGAATGGAGGATTTCAGAAGTGCTTTTACGATGTGTTTTTTTTTTTAGAAAATTCCACAAAGATGGCTGCCATTTGTCACGATACTTTCATTACACACGCTCTCAGTCTTCAATGAAGCTAACATGCATGTTTTGGTGTGTGGGAGGAAGCCAGAGCACCCAGCGAAAAGCCACGCAAGCACAGGGGGAATGCTCAAACGAGACACCGGAATCTTAAGATCATAACGAAACCCAAATTCAAACCCCCACCCCCACAATTGTGAGGCAGGTGTGCTCACCTCTCATCCACCCCTCACCTCTCCTAAAACAACAATTCGGGTAGACAATACCAGAAGTTGGTCTGTTGTTTGACAGAATATCTCAGTGCAGCGGGAGTGTTCTGGAATCAGTTTGCAATGATTTATTCTTAAATATGCAAATTGGGTCCAACAGTTTAGAGAGTGATCGTTTTTATGTTTCTGCCTTCATACACAACCACAATGGATTTGAAATAAAACCACAGTTAAGCTGTAGCTGAAGTGTAGACTCTCAATCTAAATTTTAGAAGCTCCACGAAAACGTACTATTGCTATTGGGGGTTCTACATTTTATGTCGCATACCGCCATTTTCAGAGGCTTAATGATGTTTGGGGTCTGGAGCCCATGGACAGCACAAACTACTGAGTTTCCTCCCCGGAGATAGTTTGTCAGGCCCTTATGATACAGTCACAATCACCTTCTGCTTGTTTGTGGGAACATGTGTCTTCAGTAGCCAGAAAAATATTTGTTTTCGCAGTGGTTGTCAAAGTGTGGAAAGCGGGCTCTCTCTTGTGGTAGAATTAAATCCAAATAAAACTGACATTTAAAACATTCAATTTAAAGTTGTTTAACCTTTTATTTATTTCTTTTAAATCCAATAGAGTAGTTTTTACTTTTCATGTAGGTACAGTTAAGTTTCTATTTAACATTTAAATACAATACATCTTGAACTTTTTTTAAGTGGATTTTTTTAAATTAAACTTTCACGTGCGATACATTTTTACCTTAAGCATTTCCCCCTATTTTTAAGCACTGTATTAAAGCTCACAACAATAAGAAACATACTTTTCTTCCTTGTTATGGATTCCTTGCTACGTCACTGTATAATATTGGCCACTATCTATCAGCGAGTCGAAGATCATCAACTTATTTGTCATGGTCTTCGAGGCCTTTGGAACCTGTTTGACTCAGGATGGTTTTGAAGAATGTACAAAATTGCAGATTAATCACAACTAAGGTTTTTGCTACCAATCTGTCCGGGTCTACACATCCACTGCAATAAAGGAGGCGTGGACATGTTTTTATTACATTTATTAAAGCACAGTTTAAAAGAACAACAACAACTAAATATTTTTTTTTGTAATGGTAGTGTTTGGGAGACTTGAAAACAAATGTACCACAAAATTCACAGCAAAAGGGAACAGCCAATGATTTTAAATCATCTCCGCAACTAATAACAACACAGCACTTAAGCATTTAATCAAAAATTTGGAAACCCACAATATTTAGCCATGTGATATAAATCCAAACAGATGAGGTCTCAAAACTACAGGGGTTGTTGCTTGGTTATGGGTCTGTGAGTATATTAAATGGATTGGGTTTGAGAAGGGAGGTGGCAAACAGAAAAAGGAAATAAGGACAGCGGGAGCAAAATTGCTGTAATACAAACCAATTATCACAATTGACAGTTTGACATAATATACATTATACATGCATAACAAAACTACCTGCTAAACAATTCTTTTTTTTTTCCCAGATGTGTTCTTTCAACCAGGATAGTTTCAGACAGAATACTGCGAAATGAGTATTTTTGTTTTACGAAAACGATCAAATTACACACTACAACATTTATACAGGGGTCATCAACCTTGTAGAAACTAAGAGCTACGTATGTTATGCTTTGGTCATTCTCAACAATACTGACCTTTGACTACACCTTTTTTAAATACACAGTTTGCTTTTCAAACTAATAATGTTTTTTAAAAAAAGGAAAAGCTGCAAAAATAATGTTAGCTGCAGCTCATTGGTAAATGGTGCTATTTTGATTTATTGAAATAGCAACACACATAGACACACAAAAAGACACCTCACTGGTGAGCTATTTTCAGAAGAGGCCCTCGGCCAACTCATGTGGTCACCAGGTTTGGCCAGCCTTGCTTTTCAGTGTTATGACATTGTACTGTACTGTACACATGGCCATAATCAAAGTCAATCAGAAGTCCGAGAATGATGCGGAATCCTTCTGTTCCAGACAACACTACTGGTCACAAATATTGCCCCGAGTCTGATCAATATGCATACAGTACAGTACCAGTACGCTGATTTTGAAGATAGTCTTTCTTCTTGGAACGAAAACAAGCCTTGATACAGGCGGCACAGCTCAGGTGGTAGAGTCGCAGTTGGTTCGATCCTCAGGCCCTGTGACCGTGTCCAATTATACTTGAGCAAGATACTGAACCCACAGATGTTTTTTTTTTTTTCTTCGCAAAACCTCAGTTAAATGAGGTAAAACAAAATCGAAACTTCGAGTTGCCTATTTTTTTATTTTATATTAAAGATGGTTCAACAAGTATTTGAACAATATCAATAAATGGATGCAGTGAAACATTCAGACTAGTGTGTTCAACAAATCGCTCTTGCACTTTTACTTTTTTGAACAAGAATTCTAAATTGAATGCACCTTTCTATACCCAGTATTACATATACACATGGCACATTTTAGCATTGAAAACATCACTTCGGTTAAAGAGCTCTACGTACCAAATAATATAATATCCATAATATTGGCATTATCAGTGTTGTTAATTTATGGTAGCGGTGACACCAACCTTACATTGGAAGGTGATCTAATGTGTTTAGTTAGCACTGTACGTCTATTCACCTCAACGCTTGGCTTTTTGGTGCAGCTTGCACAAAGAAACAAAGTCGAGATCATCGATAAGCTGGTTAAGGGGGGGTGGGACACACACACCAAAAATAATAATAATTTGGGTTTCAATTAGGGCTCACCTTGACCTATTGTATAATAATAATAATAATAATAATAATAATAATAATAATAATCAGGCACTATAATCAAACATTTTTTACATTACATTTCAGACAAAGTAAATCTAACAATAAACAAATGATGCTTGTTAAACACTGGTACTAACAAAATGCTTTGCAAGGCACAGTATCCAAAAGATAAGAGCTTTAACATTTCATGCACACAAAGAACAGAGCACAGACACTGCATGTTCGGAGAGCTACAACTTAAATCAAGGCTGAAAAAGAAAACATTAAGATCAGAAACTATGGCAGTGTGATTGGAATGTCTGAGTCTGACAACAATCAGCATGTCAGTTATCCTTGGAGAGATTACAAAAAAGTAAAAATAAAAATGTTCAACAAAACAAAATGGATAGCAGACTTCCTGAGTCATGGAAAAAAAGAAGTCCCGTTGTGTTTTGGTTTTGGCTTCATTCTTCAAATAGGATTCATAATTGCACAATTCTTGTCAAAACCAAACAAAAGCTAAAAGGCTTGAAGAGATTTAGTGCAAATTGGGAAACGCTGTAGTAGTGTGACGGAGTTAGGGGGCGAGGCTGTTGAGTGACGTTGACTGCTAAACAACAGAAAATAATCACTAGAATACCGGATTTAGACTTTGAGGGCAGCATGTGATCGATAGAATAGATTGTTGAGATGCGGTGGAGTACAGATGTGGGCGATCCTTTCGGGAGGGTGTGGTTGCTGCTCACTCTGATACAGAGGCTCTGCCCAAACAAGCAGCTCCTGCAAACAAATGAACACGAGGGGTGACATCATGGAAAATTACCTTCTCTCTGCACGTGAACTGCTCTGATGACATCGAGTGCTTCAGACAGCTCATAATGCACAATGACATCAGGCTCGTACACTGTATCAACAAATTAGTATTATGACACCTGCCCAGGACGGAAAATTGTAGAAAATACGGAGCTGGTCTCCTCCTGCAGATTTAAACTTGGGCATATACAGTGCCATGAAAACGTATTGGCCCCCTTCTCAAATTCTTGTATCTTTGCATAGTTGCCCCACTTTCAAGTTTAAGATCATCAAACAAACGTAAATATCAGACAAATATAACCCAAGTGAACGTCAAATGCTGTTTTAAAATGGTGATTTCATTTATTGAGGAAAATAAATATATATTCAAAGTTACCGGGCCCTGGGAATTGATGAGAAAATTGATAAGGAATCAGATCGATAAGTAGTATTGATATTGGAATCGGAATCTTAGCAATTCCCATCCCTAGTACTTAGTCTACTCAAACCCCCGATGGACTAATTCACTGAGTTTTGCTCTCTGAGGCCTGTTTGTATGATCAGCCTGTTGCTCACACTGCTTGACCCTCTCTATGTTCCAACATGCTCTTTTCTCAGCAGCTTCCAATCAAAGCGCTTTATTTACTGTCTTCTTCGGGACATGTTTATGAAAAATGTAATCCATGCAATTGTTTGTTCGGCACGAGGGCAACAGTTTATCCATCTACGTGGGTTTGCAATTGCTGCTGAACGAAATGTGGCACATGGGTAAAGTACCTTTGGATTGGTATGATGCTATTGTTTCTCCAGTAGATTGCAGACTGAGCCTTTGTCTTTGCTAAGTAGGTTTTGGTCTAGAACGTCTGGAGAACAGTATGACCCCTGTCTTATCCAGGACGAAGGAGCAGAATGAATTAGCTGTCGCAAAGATGGAAATTATTTATAACAGATGATTCACTCTTGAGGCAAAACAGATGGTGCCAGAGTGGAAGATCAGCAGATATGGCAAAGGCCATCTGTGGTTGACAATCGCACTTTGTTGTTTCCAATGGTTTCACATGCCCCCCAAACAAATTAAAGTGTCACTGATGGTAAGGCGTGATAACACACAAATTCCTTGCGTGTGTTTTGGACATACTTGGCAAATAAAGATGATTCTGATACAGAATGAGCTTGGCCAGAAAATGCAAAAGAAAGGGTGGAATAAGATTTGTCAGTCGTGCAACTTTCCCCTCATATTTGGAATTATTGAATTTGTGTTGAGTTGCTATGTCACTTGGTCTTCTTCAGCTTTCATGTGCAAAACAAATCAAACAAGATCATAACGCGGGTTTTGGAGTTTACAGCAGCAAATGAGAAATTAGGTAAGAGATCATCTCTGACTACTAACTCAGCACATATGGTCTTGCACATTATAACAACAGTTGTTGTGTAATAAACTATGCTATAAAACAAAATTTTAAAAAAAAGCATGAAACACTCAATCTGTTTCAATTTCTCCTTATATACTGTATCTGGTCTTCACTGGGTTACAGCCGAACAGAATACATGTTAATGTCACTATGAGCAAAGGGATATATATATATATCGTAGTTCAGGCCTTTTCACACCCTCAACTTTGCCGTTCATTGTGTATGCGCTTAGGGGGCGGGACGACGGAATGCCGTGTCGCACAGCGGGCGGCTGACGCTCGGCATCGCGGCCTCGCATAGAAACATTTTCTATTCTGGAGTGCCGTCAGAAAGCGCCTCCAATAGTAGAGGGGCTGGCGGAGAGATTTCTGCGTGCTGTTATGGCGGAGTCGTACTGTAAACGGCAAGGAGGAACTGGAGGACGGCATAATAATTGCGGTGTCTCACAAACTGTGGGCCAATAGAGAAATAATATACAGAGACGTCTTTGTGGGAGGCTTTCAAACTGCTCCCTGCTCAGCCTGAAATGCCCCTCGAAGCGCTCTTTGTGAAACTGTCGCTCACAAACGAGTTTCTAAACTCCCAAGATCCTGCCGTGAAATTAGTATGGGATGCCCACATTCCTTTTTTTTACCTGCTGCATCACCCCCTCTGTCACGGTCTGTGTTTTGGTGTGGGTCGGGGTTAGTTTTGTTTCATGTTTTCCTGTGTTCCGCGTCGTTCGTGTCTTTGCTCATTTAGTTATTGTGTCCACCTGTTCTCGTCAACCTTCTACCTTGTGTCGACCAATCAGCTCCCTCCACCCGCTCGTGTTCCTCGTTCTCTCGTCAATCTGTTTGTATTTAGATCCCTGGTTTCTTTGAGTTCTGTTCGGTTCATTGTCGTTGTCAGGTGTCATTGTCTCTGTCTGTGCCACATCTTAGTGACCAGTCATCTTTTGTTTCCAGTTTCAGGTTTATTAAAGTGTTTCTTTGTAACTTTGGTTATCTGTTATTAGTCTGCTTGATCCATGTTCCTTGTTTGCCCCTTTTCGGAGATGAAATATTATTTTTTGAGACTCCTGTCTTGGCTCCCTGCTTCCCTGCACTCGGGTCCTCCACGTTTTTGCCTCGCCTCCCTCTCCTACGAAAACCAATCGTGACACCCTCCTCAAAATAGGCAAAGCCAGAGCTTTCGTTTGCAATAATGACAAATACATATTGCCAAGTTGCGGTCTCCGCAGCAGGGAAAGCCTCCCGACTTCCTTGTAGATCGCTACGTCAGCGCTTCCAAATTTGGCCATGGTCAGCATTGGCCGCGCCGGGTTGCCGTCATCCTCGTGCTCTGCCGTGCGGACCTTTTACACTGAGCAAGTGGGGTGTGAAAAGGCCTTTCCACTGCTTTGCTTCCATGACATTAGACTATCTGACAGATACCCGGGGCATGGAACTGCACTGATTTAAGTGAGTCCTGTTCAGCTCACTTGGCCAAGCCCTGATTGATTTACTTATTACACGAAGAAGTTTGCTTACATAGCGTTTCTTTGTTAACAGCATTACACAAAACAACTTCATTATCACAAAACCTATTTAACGAAGCTGACATGTGACAAGGAGATTTTAAACTCTAGATAAAAGAGGATACATTTTTTTTCCCCATTTTCCATCATTTCTCAACAAATCAGGTGCAGGAGTTGGAAAGCGTCTATGAAGGCGTACAATTTGGTGCTCATACAAATATCCCCCCCCCCCCGTGTTCTACGGACTGATGCGTTTTTTTTTGTTTTTGTTTTTAAATTGGATTTCGATGGGGGAATTTGTTTTTTTTTTATCTAGGACATCCCTCAATACTTACAAAATCGTCCTCCCATCGAATTTCACAAGAAGCCAAGGTGCTTATTTCCTCCAATATGCAGTAAATTCTGGCATGCGTTTGTATTATATGCTGCCAGTAAAAAAAAAAGGGCAATTTCACTAAAATATGATAATTGTTTGACCATGACTGAGACATCAGTACGGAGCGAATGTTCGTGTGCTGAGATGACATTTCATCACTTGTTGGGTTCAGCTGCTTGGTTTGGCTCCTACTCTCAGACAGTGGTCCTCCCAGTGAACTACATTTGCATATATACACATTTGTAGTCCTCAATGAAGTGACAAGCCACTGAGCAGCAGCCATGTGAATGTCATAAACCAGGAAGAATGATCCTTTAATGCTTTATGGAAGCGAACCCAATGATTATAAAGCAGTTCACTAAGAGTACAACCAGATGGAAAAGACTTAAGCTTAAATGTGTAAGGCTAGAGGCTCTGGGTGATGGACTTGACCCTGAACGGTATTACTTTTTGAACTCGGATTACCTTAACCTACCATGCCATATGATTTGTTTCATGAATCCATCTGGGAAAGATTTGATAGCTGTTTTTAAAAGGGCAGAAAACAGTGTGTATGTGTCTGCAAGTGGGCAATAGGCTTCCAAAATGTAATACTGTCTAGTATAAAAGTATTATTAGTTGCTGTCATTTGGAAGTAGTAGTTGCTTTTTTTGAATTATCATTCATAATACTTTAATAACAATAATAATAATAATAATACAATACTAGTAATTTTCATTGATGAAAAAAAAAGCTGCAGAATTGTAACATACCAGATTTAACTTGAATCTATAGACAGCCTTGAATGAGAAAATCCATCCATCCATTCTTAACACCACTTATCATGTTCACAGTCACAGGGTGCTGGAGCTTATCCGAGCCGACTTCGGGCGAAAGGCGGACGACATCCTGAACTTGTCGCCAGTCAGTCGCAGGGCACATACAAACACGGACAACCACTCGCACTCACATTCACACGGTCACTGAGTGGGAACTGAACCCACGCTGCCTGCACCAAAGTCAGCCGAGTGTACCACTACACCATCGGTGACTTCATGAGAAAATGCCAAAACAAAGTGTACAACAACTGGTTACTTGGGTCGATACGGTTAGCTCAATACTGTAATTTCTGGATGTTCTGGTCACAGTAAAAATACTAAATCTTTGAGACTCACCTTGGAAACTTCTATCTAGCCAGGCTTCTTTCTTCAAAGATAGTGACCTCAATCTTTAATGAAATCAGTCAAGGAAGAGCATTTAACGACTTTTGGCTTCCATTTAATCAATGAGGGCCAACTGAAATAAAATGTCACATTCGTTAGTGGCAGGAAATTTCACAAGTTACAAAAAGATTGTACAGGCTTTTTTTTTTTTTTTTTTTTTTTTTTTTTTTTAAAAAAAAGATCCTCAAACTATTTTCGGGGTGAAAATCTGATCTGTGCTCTGGCTTCTAATGACAGCAGTTGAGTGACATTTGAGGACTGATGTTGCGAGGTGATGAGCTGGCAACTCTGCTGTTGATGTTGATATAAGTGTTCCGGTGATACATTCCTGTCAATCTCCACTAGACTCCCTTTGCCAAACACAGCACAGCAGCTCCCCAGCGTCGGCGAAATAATCCATAACACCAACGTCCCAGTAAACTCAGAGGCAAGGGTAGTTACAATGCTCAGCTGTGAACAATTTTATTCATATTTTTGCTATCCCTAATCTCCTATTGCTGCTCAGCTCCATCTAATTAGAAAGTTGCATCAGTCTGCGACTTCCTCAACACATGCGGGGAAAGCCAATCATTTTAAGCAGCTGCTATGGACTGCAAACAAATTTTGATTCGTTCTTTTTACTTGACACCTCTATGTACTGCTGCATTTCTTCTAAATTGCCAACACTGAAGCTTTTTATAATTTATATTCAGGAATGAAAAAAAACACAGCAACATGCTTAAGTAACTGCAGCTATTGGGTAATTGTAATGTGATGCCACGCCATACAAATTGAGAAATTGCATCTTGTTTTCCCGCTGTGCAATTCATAGTAAATTTAATTTATCCGCATAAATACAGTATGTTTCAGTTTTGACACATAAGCCCTGCTCTTCCCATGCTGATGATTTATTAATACATTTTCTAAAAGGAGTTGAAGTTGAATATTGTGGCCATTGTCTTCCACTGAGAAATTTATCCGTTTCTTCATTGTTAGCCAATCATTTTTAAGTGGTTAAACATGGCTTGAGAAATATTTCAGCCAAGGGAAAAGAAACAGAAGTGTTCCGTCTCAACTCATATTAGACAATGAGGAAGAAGATACGACTCGAAGGCCTCTCTCGATGGGGTCGGTGAGCAAGAGGCCTCTGGGTACGTAGATCTTGTCATTCTGCTCTTGCACATACTTTGCAATCTTTTTTAAAACCTGTAAGGGAACACACCAGGCAATTAAAAATACTGTACAATTCGCACGGATGCAAAATTGTGATAAAGTTGTTTCAGAAATTTGAATTTCAAGAAAAATAAGCTGAGATGTTGCTCATAAAGCTTTTGAAGCTGCAGAGCCAATGTTCAAATGAGTTAAAATGTGGCTTTACATTACGGCTGCATGATATTGGAAAAAAAAAAAATGACACAAATTTCAAACCTGCGATATATATTGCGATGTGAAATAATACAGAATCAGTGTTGGGAATGTTCATTTTCTAAGCGAACTTGTTCTACTTTCAGTTCATCGTCCCAAAAATGAGCTAGTTCATTTCATAGTTGAACATGAGAAAAAAGCTTGTTGCTTGAATAGTCTTTTTTTTTTTTTTTAAGGACAAAAACAGGACTTTTGTCCTTAATGTGCAAACAAAACACACAACACTGTATGACAGCAACGATGGTGAAAGGCTATTGATAACTTAGCATTCCTCCCAGCTGATTGACTATATTAACAAAATAATTTATCTATTCTTACATTACAAAACAAAATTATTTCCATATTATCACAGTGTTATCGTACAGTACAGTAAAGCCTTCTGATACAAATAATAATTTTCCTAGTCATCCATTTTTACAATAATGTACGATATTACAAAAGAACACACTCCCTCCCATTTACGCAGTGTCCTTGAACGCTCCTCGCGCACTCACGCAGCTGCAGCGTGCCTGCCTAGTCTCATTCTGAAGAGCACAATAGGAAATGCAGCAGGTGTAAATTTTTTCCCGCGTCCTCATTCGTAGTTATAATACAAGGAGATAGGTACGCAACACTCTGGGCTGCTCCGTGTGTTGTTTTCAGCATTATAATTTACCGTAACATGGGTGCTAATCTTATTACCATGTCCAAACAGGTTCATCTGCAGTTCAGTTGATTCACTGTATGTCACAGTACAGCGACATTGCAGCAGACCCTGCGATGTGACTATTGCGCACACGTACATCGCGATGACGATGCTCGAACAAAATATCATGCAGCCCTATTCATTTTTAAAGATGTCAGCCATGACAAGCCATATGCCTGAAATCAAAAGTTACACCTGTACACAAACTCTGTATTCATCTTCAAACTTAGACATCGCTGTTCTGTCAGGAAAATAAATCCTTTTCACACTATCCAACTTAAAATGTGTGCGGCAGTTTAAGGCACCTCGTCTATGGTCAGAAAGGTAGTTTACATATTGTACGTAGGACTTTCCACTATCTAAGAAAGGTGGAAAAAAACATACTGATCATGAATAACATTAACCAAAGAAGACAGAGTTGATAGAGGGAAAGGTAAAATGTTTTTTAAAAAAAACAAAAAAAAAAACAAGTTTGTTTCCACATAACCCTTTCAGTTTTTTTTTTTTTTTTTAAGTCAGCTTAGTGTCAATTTTCTTCACTGCTAATCACTGGCCCCTTTTAAAACTGCCTTCACATTCTGGTCGGAGCTTCCCGCTATCCCCTCGCTGCGCCACCTCTGTTACGCTTCTAACAGCTACGCCGGAAGTCGGCAAATTCGCAGGTCGATTTCAACCTCCCATTCCACATGGGTACCCGACACACATGGCTGCGAGCTTCTTTTTCCACACAAGTTCCACTCACCTTCTCATAGTGTGTCTCCATACACAAGAACACCGTATAAGCTGTGAGGCAGGCAAGACAACCTTCAATATATGAGTGGCTTCCAAGTTTCTCTGCTTCAGCATATAGGTTATTTAGAGTCCGCACCGTCTCCTCAAACTGCTGTTTGTCCATCTTTCACACATCATGGAGGGGAAACACATCAAGAAAAAGGTTAAGACGAGAAACGGCGATAGTAAGCAGTAACATTCTGCATGTGTAATTCTCATTGAAAATAGCTGAGTGCAACCTATACTTCTGATTCTCCAGCTTCAAATATGCTTTGCCCGAGACACCATTCGAGCACAGATTAACTTCATTTTGAAAGAGTAACTTCAAAGGGATGACGAGTCACTATCAGGTATGATAAACCTGGACAGGTTAAGATGCCCTAAAAAATGTGTTCTTTGATTGTCACCACTTAATAAGAGACTGATAGCGGAACACACACTGTAACAATCCAGACATATTAAGGCTCCAGTCGTATTTACACGCCTTGACTAAGATAAATACCTCTAAATCTGAGCTGCTCGGTAGGCTGCCCGATTATAAACCGAGCCAAGATGAACTGTTATTTAAATAGGCTGCTTGACAATTATGTCAATATTCGACAAATGCACAGAGTGTCCAGAACAGATTTGGTGAGCCCTCATGTGATACTGGGGAAAGAAAGGAACCTTCAGACCAGACAAGGAGGCAGCTCAAGGGCGTCTTGCTTTTCTGACAACTTTCCAAAGTTCTGCTCCCGTGTGCCCGAGGAATGTGGCAACAGGCTCCGAACATCAGTGGTCTCAGGCACATTTGCTACACGCTTTGTTCTTCCTCTAATTTTCCAACTCGGAGGCAGCGATTCAAACCGCATTTCTCTGACAGGGCATCTGTCCATTACACTTGGACCTGATAGTTAGCATTCCTTCAAGATTACAACTGAAGAGGATATTCTCCTTATTAGAACTGTCAAGAAGACAAAACAGCAACCTTGTAAACAAAAACTCCTTAGACAAATTCCATGAGTCAATTTTATTTCATTGGATAACTCTTGTGTTTTGTGAGCTGCAATTTAGCTGTCAAGCTGTCACTTGTTCTCTTTAATGCTGCATAGCTCCTGTTCAGTCACAATGACCTGTGTGTTTCCACCCCTTAGATGGTTACACACAATTGCTCTTCACGCAACACCTCACTCATATCCACATGAATAGAAAATCTGACGCCTATCATAATAAAAATGGTGCTTTTATGGTTGTTGTGTTTACCTTCATTAGTTACAAAAGAGGAGCGAAATAAATCTCAACACCACTACAAACTACAACCACAATAACAAACTGGTTGTTCGATTCTACTGTACCATACCCCCCTGACAGTGTTTGATCAAAATGAAATGGATCTGATTAGATTGGATCATCCTTTCCAGAATTTAGAGTCAGGACTCAAAACATGTCCGCCTTACTTATTTTATTGATCATCAAGCAGGCGCACATTTTCCTGGCAAATGGCTTTTAGATTGAAGGAGTACACCCTGGAAACCAACCACTTAGCCACCATAATGCAAATCTGTTTCATAGCACACATATTGTATTTTTGTCAGTGTGTGTCCCGGGTAGTAACCACATTACTGATTTGGGTCTTGAGCTGAACCCTGGATTAGACAGAATCATTTTCATTTACGTTGTCTTTTATTTAGTTGGCACTGACTGGACAAATGCTAGAGAAGGGAGCATCACCACAAGAGAAATACATTACATTTAAAATACTTGACTCACTGTAAGCAACCAAACAACCACTGACTTTTTAGGTAAAATAATATTCGACATGGAAAAAACTATCAGTCCACCCTTGTTTCTTCAGTTTTGTGTTCATTTTTAATGTCTGGTACAACAAAAGTAGCTCATAAGAGCTATCGAGCTATTTTCCACAGTTTTCTTGAAAATCACTGGGAATGAAATTAAGGTTAAACATGTCAAACAGGACAAAGTATTATGGAATCAGCTGCATTTTTGTCATGTTCATTGAATTCCTCAGCTAATATACCTAAAGTGGTAACAGGCGTCCAATAATTTCTTCCATGACTACAACTATAGGCGGCACGGTGGCCGACTGGTTAGAGCGTCAGCCTCACAGTTCTGAGGTTCGGGGTTCAATCCCCATCCCCGCCTGTGTGGAGTTTGCATGTTCTCCCCGTGCCTGCGTGGGTTTTCTCCGGGTTTCCTCCCACATCCCAAAAACATGCATTAATTGGAGACTCTAAATTGCCCGTAGGCATGACTGTGAGTGCGAATGGTTGTTTGTTTCTATGTGCCCTGCGATTGGCTGGCAACCAGTTCAGGGTGTACCCCGCCTCCTGCCCGATGACAGCTGGGATAGGCTCCAGCACGCCCGCGACCCTAGTGAGGAGAAGCGGCTCAGAAAATGGATGGATGGATGGACTACAACTATCATAATCAGTGTGTGCTATGATGGCACTCAATTCAAATAGCAGGTAACGATACACCAAGTAATTAAACATCATTTAATTTAAAAATTAGTATGATGATGGCACTAATTGCTTTATGATTTTCATTGTACATATTTCTACAATTAGTGTTGCAAATATTTTAACGCAAAATAAACACTTAAGTCCCAAAATTAAGTGAGTGCTTGTATTTCAGACTCTTCATATCAAGCAACTCCTCCACTCCTCAGTAATAAAATTGAGTAAATATAATGTAAGGGACTGGGTTATGTGAGACGTGACAGTTATGGGTCAGACAATGAGGCTGTTGGTCACGTTGGTGTCTGTGAAGGCACTTTTAATGTCACTCGGTGTGAGAGTGATTTGTGATTGGTGGAAAGGAAGGAAGTGAGAAGTGACTGTGTACTGTGTGGAGAATAAATGCAGCAATAATTCTTTGTTGCTTCTGTTGGCAAAAAAAAGGATATACTCCCCTTCAATTGAACAGTGAGGCCAATTGTTTTTTTCTGTATATAACATAAAACGTGGCAACGTTTGTATGAACCCACCTATTTTTCTTGTAAGCAAAAAGTATTGGAACATGTGACCGACATGCTCCCCGTTGTGTCAAATTACATGGATGATTCAAACAATAAATAGTGCTGATGTCTATGCTCACTGTCAGATTTGAGTTTTACCTGTGCAGACTACAATTATACCAGTTTTGAATGTAACCAACATGAAGATCATAAAATTATCTTTGGGAGAATAACATGCAGTTGTGAAGCTCGGAGAAGATGGAAAGTCAGAACCATTGCACCAACATAGCCAGTACAATAAATAAACAACAGTAACTCAAAACAGGACCAGTTTGAGCGCCATAAAGAAACAACCAACAGCAACTGTTAGTGGCAGCAACAACAACCTCCCGAGGGCAGAAGTCAGAGTTTCCCATATATACAATTATTTGTGGCGGTTCTAAGTTCGTCATTAAAATAATTTTGTTGTAATTTTATGTACAGTACTGCATGTTTTGAAAACAACTACATTGTTACCAAAAAAATCAAGTTCTGCGAGTTTGCTAACAAATAAATGTTTTATTTTCAAATCACACTCATTCTTTTTTTCTCCCCTAATCCAAATCCCCCATGTATGCTGATATTAAATGATGCTGCTGTTACGTCAATTTAAGGACAGCATTTATGAAAATTCAAAAAACAGAATACATAGAATACATGTACATACATACATGTAAACTCATGCGTGCTTTACTTTTATCTGAACAAATAAACATGCTTATGTTTACATTATGTCTTTTAAAATTATCTAAAAGAAATGACCTGTTTAGTCAGCTACTGCTTCTTGCAGCCAAACGTCATATAATATTCGTAAACTATTTTGCAGATAAAACTTGAGTCACTGTCAATCTTTCCGGGGAGACAAATTCCTTGTGTGTTTTTTGGACATACTTGGCAAATAACGATGATTCTGATTCTGATTATATACACAACTACGGCATGGCAGTCACGTAAGACTACACTACATCATGCTTGGTCCAGTGGTATCGAGGGAAACGTTAGTGTCGTGTAGTTAGTGTAGAGCTTTGATTTTACATTTAAATTAATTCCTTTGTATTTATTGACTTATTTAAGTGATTGCATTTTGTATTGAAATATTTTAATTTATTATAAATGAGTGTTCGTCTAAATTTAATCCCTGCCTCAACCCCCAAAACCCCCGGCCAGCCGGCAGATACCAACCACCACAAATAGATTCTGGTACTGTGGGAAACACTGCGAGTGAAGGTATCACAATTCTACTGTTCACAGATGACTACGTGAACAAATAATAGAGGCTACACAAGAAGATTCAAACTACTCAAAGTCAGAAAAATGGGAAGGTCAGGCTGTAATTCGCTAAATTTGGCCAAATACTAAAAAAATTTAAACGTTAGGGTCTGCTCATGACCCCAGACATACACACATAGACAAGATTATTATAAAACAGTACAATGCAGGCAGACAAAGATTGACACAAACAATATAAAATGTTATCATTAGAATATGCCAGAGGCCAGTAAAAACTGTGCTGTGGGCCGGACTTTGGACGTGCATTTGGGATCTTGTCCACATGCAACAGACAAAGAATTCATCCCCAGTGTGTTCCATTAAGTGAAGTTAAAGTGATTGAATTTTAAGAGTGAGTGACTTGCACCTAAACAATTGCTTCCTGGGCAAGCCCATAATGGCGCTATTACTGGGTGAGTCTGGACCAGAGAGATTGCAGACTGTGCTCATAATAACTTTATTTGATTAATGACTTCAACTATGGTTTTTTAACATTGAGTTTTTCTGGTTTATCTTCTCTAAGTTTTATCTACCTTTGGATAGAAGTGTATTAAAGCTATTGCTATTGGCAGACACACACTTTAACTGATGCCCCTCTATCATACAATACTCAAAGGAGCGTTCTAGAACTGTCCATAGTTCCTTCACACAATTAGTTCCCACAAGATTACAAGAGAACAATCACAGACAGATAAATATAACTACCTTACCCTGGTCTCCAGCTCAGAAGGGAACTTGGTTTGAAATTGGCACACAGTACCATTAGCATAATCCCTCTGTATGAAGACTTTGGCAGCAATTGCAGCCTGTTGCCTAATGGGATGCAAACTATGCGTCTGTGAAAACAAGAGATTGAAATGATAAAAAAAATGAATTAAAAAAAACAAAACATCATATATGACAAAGTAGTCGTAGCAACACATTTGTACACATTACTTCCATCATTGTACCAGTTTTGACAAAGTTCTGGTTGCAGAAAGATGTGCTTCTGTGATACAACAGGTTATTTCACTGAAATGAAACATAGCTATATTGAGCCACACACAAATGTGCAAAACTGCGCACAGTGTTCTTTGGCTGCTGATAGCATTATCAATGTCTACATCTTGTCTGCATAATTCTTAACAATGTCATCCAAGCAGCGTTTTGCTCACAATTATAAGCAGGGCACACGAAGACAATTGCACAAGCGTTTTCATTAAAACAATGCTCTATTGTTTACGTCATTACGAGGATAAAACCCGGTGATCTGAAGCCCCGTGTCGAACACTTACGGATGGAGAAGAAGAAAAAAAAACGTCACTACATCGATAAATTACATCCTAATAAATCATATTTATCGGTAAGGATGTGGGTCAGGGTTTCTAAATGAAGCCAATATCGACTATTAGTAAGGTACAGGGTGATCGTAGTATTTATTTATTTTTTTATAATCCCTGTTACGAATCAATAACAAACCAACAAACGTAGAACAATTTATTAAACAACATTATCTCACTTACCTCTGCCATACTGACTGTCACTGGGCTTTTTGTTTATCTTTTTTTTCGATCTTCTGTGGTTCGTGCACTTGATACAGGTTTCCGTGCGGGAACATTTGCGACATAACGACGGTTCCGAATTTAGAAGCGGCAGTAGTTCGGTACGCAGTGAAAGTGCGCGACATGAGCCTCGACCCCTCAAATAACATAAAACAGCATTTCACATACTTTAAGAATACTCAAAGTGACACATATATCTACTGAAATGGACTTGGATTTTAATGTAATTTATCACCCTGATGAGCGGCGATTCAATTTAATTTACATTCAAGAAACAGAAGGAGAGCACATACAGGCAGGCGCAAGCACTGCACTGCTGCTCAAAGGTGCTGCGGAAAAATCAACCAATTTCACATAGCGTGTCTGAAAATTATGATTTATGAGTGACAAGTACAATTAAATGCTCTGCTTTAGACAACATAATACAATCAACCTCTTCCCATCATAAGACAATAAATAATGGTTTCCTGTGTGTATATACGCTTTGTGTTCAATTAAGAAGGCCCAGATTTCAAACTGAGTAAATTTGTGAGTAAATTGAGACAAGATCATCATTATCTCAGTATTCATACTTTTTGTGAAGTTTTTGTTTGGTGGTGTGACATGAGATTTTACATAATAAACGTTATCTAACGCTAATCTTTCACCCAACACAACTCATTTCAGCTCTTCTTGCCTTGTACCAAGCCACCACCATGAACCCCAGTTATGGAACAGTGGGGTGGAAGTGCAGAGCAGCTCACTGACAGACATATTTTCAGAAATAGGCAGCTAAAGGATTTACTTAGTTGCTTAATTTCACACTTGATGGATGGACAGGCATTCTAGAAATCCAACTATTTGTTCCACATTGAAAGGTATATTTTTCCCATAATATTTCACCTTTAAGTCAGTCAGTATTTATTTATTTATTTTATTTTTTGCGTGCACAGTTCTTTTTTTTTTGAGTATTACAGTCTCAACAGCTTACATAAATGCTTTTTGATATCTGCCGTGCATCATGAATGTACTAAATGTGTCAATAACGTTCCTCTGCAGCTGCAACTCTTACCGTATAAAAGACACACAAACAAACCTCCTGTTGCTCAGTCAACAAACTAGAGTGTCTGGTCAATGTAACGCCAGAGTTTGTATGATCTCATGCATCATTAGCAAACAACACAGCGGCAGAGAAAATCTAGACCATTCCACAGACGTCCAAACTTTAAATAATCATGGTCATACTTTTTCCATGTTCAGCTCACTAGCCCAAGTCTCACCTCAACTCGTGCAAAAATTACAAATCAACAGTTTAAGAACTTAACGGCTGGGGGGGGGGGGGGGCTATTGGAATGTTTCCGGTTATTGTGTGCATTGTTAAATAGCGTCTACCAGAGGGAAGGAGCTGGAAAAGGTTTTTCCAGGATGTGGTGAATCCAAGAGAATTTTGCATGTACTTAATTGTCTTAGCTCTTGCAGTGTGCAAGTTCTCGTGAGTGGGTAGAGGAGTACCGATGATCCTCTTGGCAGTCCTAATTGTCCGTTTCAGTCTGATTTTGTCCTTCTTTGTGGCAGCGCCAAACCAGACTGTGATGGATGAACACAGGATTGATTCAATGACGGCTGTTTAGAACTGCCTCAACAGCTCCTGTGGTAGGTTTTGCTTCCTCAACAGCCATAAAAGTCTATCAAAAGTCTATCCTCTGCCTTTTTGAGGATAAAGTTGATGTTTACCTTGCACTTCAGTTCACTTTAGAACTTTGAAGGTCTCAGTGGTTGAGCGATTGGGTCAATTTGATGTTTCCTGATGTCTACAGTCACCTCTATGGTCTTGAGCGAGTTCAGCTCCAGATTGCGTTGGCCGCACCAGAGCACCAGCCGCTCGACTTCCTGTCGCGCAGTTGAAGTCCAGGAAAATGGACAAGAACATTAGTCCATTTACTATACATGACACACACACGAGCAGTTATCTCACCTTTTTTTTTTTTTTTTTTTTTTTTACATCCATTGATGTTACTTCCATTTGCAATTAAAAACCTCTACTCTTCTAGGCTAGCAAACGCAGCACAGAAAGGGTTTTTTGTTTTTTTCGTACGGTTCCCAAATAGTTGGAAGCATATGACAGTCCAAAATATGCTGCACAATTCCGTCACGAAGGAAATGTTCTCCTCGTATTTGCCAAACAGACTTACTCATCGGGCTACCTGCTTGAGAAGCTGTGCGAGTGCGCATTGCTGGCGTACCTTTCACCGCTCAGTTTCGACACCTGGCATTGTGCTTGGTGCTGTAGCAGCAGCTCAGCCATTGAACATGGTGCCATACAACTGCTGGCACACAGTTTGACCTGATGGTAATGCCAGAGAAGGTTTGAAACACCACTATGATTCAACTTCAATAACAAAACTTACAGTTAATGATGGAAAATCCAGGAGGACATTACATTATTGTGCTCGAATTCAATAAGCTCTTTTGAATCACCCTTTGACAACCATTTATCAAGGCTGACTACATGAATATGTGCTTGATTGTATACATCTGTAGAAATGGGACAAAATGAACCACCAGAACTCAAAGATTAAGGGTTATGGTGCAATATAAACAAATTAATCACAGATGTACATGAACCTCTAAAATACTTGTTTTCACATTTGGTAATGTAAACACAATATCAACATCAGTTTGCAAAGCCACATCATGACATAATAACTTAAAGCGATATCAGTATGGGATGGACAGTGTCATGATAAAATGAAGAATTATAATACACCCAGTACGTACAGTCTATGAAACTGTTGATATGTGTATTATCGATGCAAATTCCCTTCTTGCCTCCATCATGCATGAACTAAGAATTTTGTTACAGTAATATTAGATCAATGTTGGCATTTCCGATGGTCTATTTTTCGTTCTATTTAGTAAAGCCGCTTGAGTTGTCAGAAATGTGACTAAATGCAGCAAAAATGCCACTAATTTGGCAACACTGTAGACAACCAAACACAAATCATAGCTCTTACTCGTATGGACTCTCTACATGTGTGCACATCAAAATAAAAGCACCACTCTCAAAATAAAAAGAACCGCATATTTTACGTTTTATTTTGAAACTCTGCCAGGGCCGGTCAGAGACTGAGGATGGGTCGGATGTGGGCCGTAGTTTTCCCAGATCTAAACTAGAAAGATGCATCTTAAGCTCTTTCAACACCCACTTTTGAATTTGGCTGTGAAAAAAGTTATTAACAGCAACAACAAGATTTTTGAGGATGCATGGATGCAGTATTTGGAGTTTTGATAGGCTTTGCTAACAATGAATGCAGTTTTCATATCTGTTCCATGCATCAAAAGGCCTGGGCGCAGTTCAGGTGGAAATTAGTGATTTGTACAAAAGTCAACTCTTACTATTGCTCCACTGTGGGTTTGCTGGCAAAGGGGTGGGCCTTGGAAACCACACTCCCCCATGAGGGCTGGTGGGGGAGAGACCACTAATGAGGGCCATTTGGGTCCTTCATTTACAACACATGGGGGTAAATAACCTACGACAATGGTTTTACTGCTGCACAGGCAACTCGTGCTGAAGTTGGACTCTCATGGAAATGCTTTACATCATCCCTTCTTTCTTTTTAGGAAAAAAAAACAACTGTCTGATCACTCATCCAAAGGACTTGTCCTTATTACTATGTTTATAAAGATTAAACAGTATTGTGTGAAGATTTGGGTTGGAGATCTACCCAAAGAATTCTGATACTTTAAGGTTCACACACCTACATCAGCCACACATTTTACATCACTTTTTGCATATCCAGGGTAGGAAAATAAACTATGAACATTATTAAAAATTATAAGTAGTACATGTAAATAAACAATCACAGCACCAAATTCATTGGTAGATTACACACACAGCATTTATATAAAGGTCAAAAGATAAAAATCCTGTCTAGCCAGATCTGCTACTTTATCATGTTGAAGCAATCCAGATCACATTAAGGCCTTTCATAACTTGTCTGAAGAGCCAAACAGGGATTACTGGAATTCATAAAGACACAAAATGGTTCCATTTAAACCGCAGTTGATGACCTGCTATGTCTTGATCTGTGTTAATTGTAGCAACCCTTCTGCTCAGCATGTAATTATCCCCTATTTTCAATTATATATTGATTGATATTGCATTGATTGTACACTCCAAAATATAAAACTTAAAATTGTTAACATTTAGTGTCATGTCAACATTATTCCATTATGAATAATCTTGCTACCACAGTTTACAATGCTAATGTTAGCTTTGTATTGCTAGAAGTGCGATTTTGTTGAAGCTGGATAAGCATGCTTTGGGCTATATTCTTAAATCAGAAGAGATGCGCAGCTCCGCGCATTTCCAATTGCGCCCATTCTGCCGTCCACTTAACTGTCACTCGCTTGTCTTCTGGCCATATGTGGGTGGAGTAACCTTAGAATGTGGGCGTTCCATTTCATATCTGTCCTTGCGCGTATTCTGCCCAAGACTTATGCCTGGATAAGTCTACAAGACAAATTTGGTCTTTCCCGATTGCACTATGTCAGACTACTGGCATAAAATCTTGCCATATCTCAGGCAGACAGTGGCAACACGACACAACATGTATTCAGATACCACCGCATCCTGTCTTTTACGATCACTGGGCTTTATCTTGTCAAATCAAAGACTGTGGGAGAAGTGGAACCAGAAAACCTTTCACTGGTCAACGCGACCGGATACACTCTTTAACATGGCGACGACAACAACGCGCCGCGCCAATGTATCGTGTAGCTGGAAAAAAAGAACTAAATGAGGAAAAACGTGTAGTGGGCTTGGGAGAGGACGTTAATTCAAGGATTGCTTGAGGTATCTTCATGTATTTTTAATACGATACGGCTCACAAGCAGGCAGCAAAACGTTAAGTAGCCTAGCAAGTTAGTGCTAGCACTAACGGTTGTACATAAACATGCCGGTGTACCGTCGAATCATGCTCTAAAGCTGCGGTAAACATTGTTTTTTGCGCGTGAATAAATGTTGACAACGTTGTGCAAGGGGTGTGTCAGAAGTCATTATGGCAAAAAATGAATGGCCATGTTTGAGAATTGCAGAAATGTTTGAGAAAGGCGGGGAGGGATTAGTAAAGTCAGGCTACATTCAAATCTTGCTAGCAGTTTTAACACCGCAAACTCGCCTTTTATATGGCCACACCACCTCTTCTTTAAGCTTTCCCAGTACGTCCGGACACTATTTACTACTTATTTTTTGACACCTTGTTTTCTCCTGCCTTACAAAAGCAGTATCCCCGAGTGTCCATGACAAGCCTATTGCAGCCAAACTTGATGGTGAACATTATGAATGTTATTCAGTGCTTCTTCATTTAGTGCATGATTCAGTTTAGGTACACGTTCACTCTGAAAACACGTTCACTTACCGAGGGCCAATGCATTCATGGACCCTAGTGCGTGGATAATAATATGTATGCGTACAAATATATACATTTGTCATTCATCCATCCACTCGCTGTACTGTTTAAGCTCACTTTATAAATTTTACCGAGAAAAATCTTTATCTAAATCTAAATCTGTGTGTTTGTGCCTTGAATCAACATTAATCGTTAGTTTAGGGAAAAGGATGCCAATGAAAGTGTATCCCCGTAAGAAGGAAAAGGTTCGAATCACTCGGGGCAGAATCCTTCACTGAGTGATACAACCATATTAGAATCAGATGGTGTCATTAATCGAGTGACATACAGTATGTCTTCATTAGCAGGGAACAACTCACAAGTCATTCTTCAGTTCAGTGCCTCATCTGCCCGCACGCTGGCTGCGCCATTGGTTCATCGCCAAAGATTCGTGAGTGACAGACAGAACGCGTCAGTTCTACTTCCAGCCAGCGTACTCTTGGCAGATCTCAAATGAACTGACAAAGGAACGAATTCAGTTCATGAAGTGATTCCATTCTGTTTCTTCACGCACGCAGATTCATTCATCTAAACAAATTGCCACATCACCTACAGAGAGAAACTACCAGCTGCAGTCATGATCACTATTGACAAGCTAATAGAACTTGTCAAGTTTAAAGACAATTTAGAATGTTCAGCGTCACTTATTTTCAAAACAATTATAGATTTGAGTATATAATGTACAATGTTGAACCTTTGCGAATTACAGTGAATCCAAAATGAACTCAAAGTTATGCACCAAATTTCTTTTTCATTTTTAAAAATCATTGCAGATGTTTGTTTTCCACTCTGGAAAACAATGGTTCCCAAAAATAATTCATAGCCCCAAATTAAGGACATGCATGACCATGAAGAGTACATTTCAAATTCTGACCACTATTGTTATTGGTACTGTTGTAATCATCTGGCAGCTATTTTTTGACTTGCACTGAATGCAGGGCGATTCTATCACAGCCACAGCAAATGAACCATGTTCTTGCACATATAAAATTGTTTACTCTTGGACTCCCTAGACCATGTATGAGCATGCCATCCTTTATCGATCACTGATTAACTAGTCCAGAGGAACGCCTGTAAAAGTCCAGCGTATTTATTCAATAAACCCAGACAGCTTTTAGCATCCATTTTCAAAATAAGAATTGGTTTGAAATGACCCTCATTTGAGAAAGCCATCACCTGCCACCATATTTTTCTGGAAATGTCATTCATTTCTAATCATTTAAATGGCCAGTTAATGCTATTGCAATTTTTATTTTAAAACTGCATATGAATAGAGCAAGTCGTCTGTATGTGTCCGTCACACATGGGTTTCGTGTACCACTCACTAGTCCATGCCAACCCAAATTACATCTGTAAGGACATGACGTTATTACCTCACCTCCATGTGACTCACTTGCATGAGATGTGGGCAAAAGCATGCATTCAACAGCAAATGGAAATCAGAACAGTTACATTCCTCAAGATGCCAGTGAAGGCTCTAGGGAAATATCCATCCCTCTAAATGTTTATTAGCTGTTTAATATCCTGTTAAGGCTGTCTTTTATCAGTGCTGTGAAGTACCACAATTGAGTAACCGCTTCTGGTAGGTACCACTTCCCCTCCATTACCATCATAGGATCTCTTACTCTACACTTCGGGTGTACTGTGTGATTTCTTAAATATAGTTTCATTTGAGGATTCCCACAAACATTTTTGGAATTGTAGTAAACTATACTGTATACAGATCCTCCTATTCATCCCATCAAGACATGGCCTTTTCTGCTGGGCATGTTTTGACTTTGATTGGGGAGTCAGATTACCTCATATTTCACTCAGCTGTTTGAGGTGCATTGCCATTTGCCATGCCATTTAAATCAAGACAGTTTTACAATGCTGTGTGTGAGTGCTTATGACCCACTGACTTAAGACCAATGAATCCAAATCTCCAATTTAACAACCAAAAATCTTTGCAGCTGAGCATTCCTATGGAGTTCCAATGACAAAATGTTCCTTCACTAACTCAGCAGGCTTTCTGGCTGAGAGTCATTTATACTGAGGTCACCGAACGTACACACACACACACACCCACACACACACACACACACGCACACGGGCAAACGCGCGCACACACACACACGCAAACGCGTGCGCACACACACACGCGCACACACTGTAATTTAATTTCGTTTAACATTGTGTTTCACAATACATTGGTACCACTTTACAAAAAGGGTATCATTTTGTAAAGAGGTTGTACAATAAAAATAAAATATATTTTCAATGCATTTTGTTAGTATAATGAACACTCTATCATATGGGACTGGATGAATGGACTCTATCCATTCATCCATCCATCCATTTTCTTCCACTTATCTGGGGTCGGGTCACAGAGGCATCAAGCTAAGAAGAGAAGTCCAGACGTTCCTTTTCACACCCATTTTGTCCAGTTGAGAGACTTCCCATCAGGGAGGTGTCCAGGAGATATCCTGAACAAATTCTCAAGCCACCTCATCTGGCTCCTCTCAATGCGGAGGCGAAGCGGCTCTACTTTGGCCCCCTCCCGGATGACTAAACTTCTAACCCTATCTCTAAGAGAGAACGCGGATACAGTGGAAACTCATTTCGATGGCTTCTAGCCGTGATTTTGATCTTGTTATCAATTAGTCAATCGATAAGCTTGAGACCATATGTGAGGGTGGGAACGTAGATCGACGGGTAAATTGAGAGATTCCTGACCTGAAGAGGGTTCACTAAGGACTAAGGACAATGGCCTCAGATTTGGAGGTGCTGATTCTCATCCCAACCACGTCACACTCAGCTGCAAACCGATCTCGTGAGAGTTGAAGATTACCCCTTGATAAAGCCAACAGTACCACATCATTTTTAAAAAGCAGAGACGCAATTCAGAGGCCATCAAAGCAGACCCTTTCAACGCCTCAGCAGCGCCTAGAAATTCTGTCCATAAAAGTTATGAACAGAATCGGTGACAAAGCGTTGCATTGGCTGAGTCCAACTGTCACTGGAAACAAATCTGACTCACTGCCGATAATGCGGCCCAAACTCTAACTCCAAAGAGACCATATCACGGTGTCCATTACCCTTTACCGACGGAGCAGCCTCCACAGAACTCCACTCCTCATGGGACATGGTCTAACGTTTTCTCCAAGTCCACAAAGCATACAGTACGTAGACAAGATGCACAAACTTCCATGCACTCTCTAGAACCCTGCTGAGAATGAAGAGTTGATCCACTGTTCCACAGCAGGACAAAAATCACACTGCTCATCATGAAGCTGAGATTTGACCTACCAATGGACCCTCCTCTCCAGCATACCTGAATAGACCTGACCAGAGAGGCTTAGGAGTGTGATTGCACTGCAGTTTGAACACATCCTCCGGTCCCTTGTTAGAAGTAGGAACACAGCCCGGTCTGCCAATTCAAGGGACTGGATAGAACTCCTTCTTCAGCATGGCAGCATCCCTCAACACTGATGTCCACCATTGGATTTGGGATTGCCGCTCTGACAAGCATTGACCATTTTACTGCCACAGCTCTGGTCAACCGCCTCAACAATGGAGGCCCCCGCCTTCCCAAGTTCTCCTGAAGATGGGAGTTGAAAGTCTTACGGACAGTGGACTCTGCCAGAGGCGGCACGGTGGCCGACTGGTTAGAGCGTCAGCCTCACAGTTCTGAGGACCGGGGTTCAATCCCCGGCCCCGCCTGTGTGGAGTTTGCATGTTCTCCCCGTGCCTGCATGGGTTTTCACCGGGCACTCCGGTTTCCTCCCACATCCCAAAAACATGCATGAATTGGAGACTCTAAATTGCCCATAGGTGTGAATGTGAGTGTGAATGGTTGTTTGTTCGTATGTGCCCTGCGATTGGCTGGCAACTGGTTCAGGGTGTACCCCGCCTTCTGCCCGATGACAGCTGGGATAGGCTCCAGCACGCCCGCGACCCTAGTGAGGAGAAGCGGCTCAGAAAATGGATGGATGGATGCACTCTGCCAGACGTGGCCAGCAGACACTTACAATATGTTTGGATCTGCCAGGTCGGACGGGCATCTTCCTCCACCATTGGAACCAACAGACTACCATTGACTAAGTCATGTGACACGTGAAAGGGCTGACACAGTTGCAGTGCGATCAAGATTGCACATGTAGTACATGCCATAAAGCATCAGTCCTGGCAATGTAGATTTCTTACTGATTATGAAATAAATCTCCTGTAATATGTGATACTTCGGCAGTAAAGGTAGTAACCTGATACATGAAGTACATGTGAGCAAGTGTACACTTTGGTTGTGTTGGTCAATAGCAGCAGACTAGAGGTTTCCGAAACAATCACCTTGACTACCGTTGAAGCGTCATAAGCGACTGCCACAACAGTTAATACAAGCTGTGCTTGTGTTCAAATGTCAGGCCTTGCCAACGAGTTCAGTTGCAGCAAACAGTGCTATTGGAGCATTGCAGTTACACACTTTTGAGCCTCACAGAGACTTGTGGTCACATAAAAAAAAGTTATTCTGACTAATGAGGGAATATCCATAATGGAACTGACATTTAATGTTAATTGTTTTAAAATTCAAATTCTTTATTTCCGAAAAAAGGGACAGTGTACATTAATTAAAATTCTTATAAATGTTAATGACCCAGGTTAGATGATTACATGATTCCATAAAACCAACTAAAGAAAACGTTGATTTGTCCACCAGCTCCTAGTGAAAAACTTTATTAAGACAATGACGTGACCAACATTAATTGAACTGTGACTGTCAGTGCTAGCATAACTTACTTCTTACATTTTCTTTTGCATTTAGAGAAGAGTCTGATTCTGATCTAATACTGTATTCATTATATATATATATATATATATATATATATATATATATATATATATATATATATATATATATATATATATATATATATATATCTTTCCATCCATTTTCTTTAAAGCTTATCCTCACTAGTGTTGCGGGCTACTGGAGCCTAGCTCATCTATCTTCGGGCGGGAAGCAGGGTACACCCTGAACCGGTCACCAGCCAATCGCAGGGCACATAGAAACAAACAACCATTTGCACTCACATTCACACCTATGGGCAATTTCGAGGCTTCAATCAACCTACCACGCATGTCTTTGGGATGTGGGAGGAAACCGGAGTGCCCGGAGAAAACCCACCCAAGCGGCGATGGGATTTGAAACCCGGTCCTCAGAACTGTGAGGCAGATGTGCTAACCAGTCGTTCCAGCACGCCCGCGACCTGCGTGAGGAAATGTACTACAGAAAATGGATGGATGGATAGGTTCAATATGGGGAAGACTGCAGACTTGACAACTGGCCAGAAGACCATCATTGATACCCTCCATAGGATGGGTAAGCCACAAAAGTTCATAGCTAAGGAGGCTCGTTGTTCACAGAGTGTTGTGTCCAAGAATATCAATGGAAAGTCTAGCGAAAGGACAAAATGTGGCAGGAGAAGATGCACCAGCAAAAGAGATGACCGTGGGCTTTAGCGGATTATCAAAGAAAGATTGAATAATTCAAGAATCTAGCAGAGATCCAGAAAGAGTGGGAATGAGGCAGGAGTCACAGCTTCAAAAAAACACCACTTTCAGACGCATCCGGGAGATGGGGTACAACTGTCGGGTTCCTTGGGTCAAGCCACTTCTGAGCCTGAGCTAACGTAGGAAGCCTCTCAAGTGGGTCAAGGAGAAGAAGGAATGGACTTTTGGCCAGTGGTCTGAGGTCCTCTTTTCCCATGAAAGTAAAGTGTTGCCTTTCATTCGGGAATCAAGGTCCAAGGGTTTGGACGAAGACAGGTGAAGAACAGAAGCCAAGCTGCTTGAGGTCCAGTGTGAAATATCCACAGTCAGTCATGATTTGGGGATGCAATGTCCAGTGCAGTTGTTAGTAAACTCTGCTTTCTTAAATCCAAGGTCACCGCAACAGTCTACCAGAATGTTTTAGAGGACTTCATGATTCCTTCTGCTGAGGATCTGTTTTGGAGATGCAGATTTCATCTTCCAGCAGGACCTGGCCCCTGCCCATACCGCCACGAAGCACCAAAACCTGGTTTGATGCGCATGCCATCACAGTCCTTGACTGGCCAGCCAACCCGCCGGATCTAAACCCTGTTGAGAATGGGGTATTATCAAGAGGAAAATGAGGGGCACTAGACCCCAAAACAAAGAACTGACAGCAAGCATCAAGGAAATCTGGGCAAGGAAACTCCCAGGCAATGCCACAGGCTGATTGCCTAAATGCCAGGGTGCATTGAGACAGTGATTAAACCAAAGGGATTCCCAACCAAGAATTGAAGATTAACATATTGTTTTGAAAGTACCATATTTTGATTGCTTCAATGTGACCTTAATTTCTTTCTTTTTTTTTCGACAAAAACTGAGAATTAAATGGTGATTTTTTTCACAGTATTCAAATTTTTTGAATTCCTGATTTTGTAGGTTTTTTGAGCTGGAAGCCCAAATTATGTAAAAATAAACAAATAAATACTTGAAATTATTTAAATTGTGGGCGCTGAATCTATAATCTATGACAGTTTAACTTTCTGAATAGAATTATGGAAATAAATAAACTTTTCCATGTTATTCAAATGTTTTTTTGGAAAGGGCCTGAATATACACACAAATGCCGGCAATCCAAAGTGTGTACTGGCTTCGGAGGAAGGAGAATTCCATAATTTCAGTTCTTTAGATATAATGGCCTGCTGTCCAAATACTCTTGGAAGCTGTGTGTGTTGCTATTTAGAATTTATCATGTAACCAAGTCTCCCAAAGGTCTGTGTGTTCAGATTTTTGCAGGTGAAAGAGTACCTCGGTGGCCAGTGGGAAGGAGAAAGGTCTCATTGATCAGTCAATGGTTATGGAAATGCTATGTACAATGACCCTGAGATCAGCCCCCAAACAAATCTATGGGTTCTGCTCATGGGGAGCTGCATAGAGGACAGGAGACCAGGGGGGCAGAGGAGGGGGAGTTATATCCATGTGAAACCAGCCCAAACAAAGACTCCCTGTTTCTGGGGCCAGACAACCCCCAACTCTCCAAGCAAGATAAATAAATAAATACAAATGGAAAAAGAAACCATATACGCCCACTGAAAAGGCCTGTAAGAGAGTGACTGACAGACAATTGAAAAGACAAATTGTTACATTGTCTTTGGGTGGGGGTGGTTGAGGAGTTGATGTGCAAAGGTAATTACAAGAATACGTGAACCAGGGGGTCAAAGGTCAGCCTACATTTCGGTCAGGGGTCAGCCTACATGTCTGACCCCAAGTTTTAGGCCAACACTTGAGAATAAAGAGGTTCTGAATTGGGCCAATGTCTCTCGTATCTATTTGCTAAGACCCGCACTGGTCACCACCACTGAAAACAAAATGTCCGAGCTGTTTTAGTTATTTTTATTTTTTTTTTGGAGGGGGTTGGGGGGGTCGGGTCGTTCAATACTGTCCTTCAATACCACTCCTTATGCAAAAAAAAAAAAAAAAAACCTCAAGCTGCTTTTTCTTCGTGAGCTGAAAAACGCTGACGCTGCATTTGTCTTGCAGCTACTCACCCATGTTTGATTTAATTGCATTTCCAACCCTCTGTGCAGCAGCTCACAGCGGCACGGCTCTGTCAGGCAGTGCTGGACGCCTGAGGGGAAGGTACTGTTACTTTGACAGTCAGGCAAGGAGACAAGCTTGACCTGACCCACACTCTCTGGTCTGGCTTTCCCATGGCGCTTGGGCAACTGGGAACTGGATATCTGGAAATAACTCCAGTTCCACTCATCTTACATTCTGTCTTGTATATATCTAGATAGATACAGTATACTAAGCTCTGGTTGTCTTATCACCAATATTGCAGTTTCATAAAGGCAGAAGTCTGGATAAAGTCGAGTTCCAAAATTATTACTGATAATTATAAATGAATCATTTGCACCTGAATAATGAAGAAAATGTTTGCTGCCTTTCCGAGTGACATCAACATATAAGCCCATGGTCACCTTACACAGTTTTTTTGTTTGTTTATAGAAACACAAGGAAAAGTATTAATTGATGTATTCTAACCACAAATACACACATTAAAGGGGATGTAACAATTATTTTGTCACGATTCCAATCCAATCATGTTTCGTGGTTGCTGAGTCAATTTCAAGGACGATATTGGTTCATTTAGAACGATACAATCTGAAACAATGCGGCACGGTGGCCGACTGGTTAGAGCGTCAGCCTCACAGTTCTGAGGACCCGGGTTCAATCCCCGGACCCGCCTGTGTGGAGTTTGCATCTTCTCCCTGTACCTGTGTGGGTTTTCTCCGGGCACTCCGGGTTCCTCCCACATCCCAAAAATATGCATTAATTGGAGACTCTAAATTACCTGTTGGCATGACTGTGAGTGTGAATGGTTGTTTGTTTCTATATGCTCTGCGATTGGCTGGCAAACAGTTCAGGGTGCACCCCGCCTCCTGCCCGATGACAGCTGGGATAGGCTCCAGCACGCCCGCGACCCTAGTGTGGAGAAGCGGCTCAGAAAATGGATGGATGGATACAATCCGAAACAATTTAGTGGCTGAAAATCAATTGAGTAACTTTTTAGCCACAAATTCATCCAGTGTGACTGTGAAATACAGTAAATACCTGCATATTGGACAGTGCAAACGAAATTTCTTAGATTCTTGTTGTTTCTTGTAAGGGAGTCAGGTAAAAAGTAATTATGGTCATTAAATATAAAGATTTCCCTGTTGTGCTTTCCTTTTATGTGTCTTATTGTGTACCATACTGCATGTGTTTTTTAATGGACTATGAGTCTGCATAAATAATGGTGATTGATTGATTGATTGATTGTTGGCTTCCATTCTCTCCAACGTTGCTCTGTTGATTTGGGTGACTTCTACATGACTAGCTTCCTTCAACTCCTTCAGTGTACGGGGTCTATGGGCATACACACGACTTGAGGTGTCCGCACAAAAAATAATCACAGAAATCGTGGTACCGAGGGGGCCAAGGAGTGTCAGCAAACCTGGAAATTAGGTGCTCACCGAAAAGAGGATGAAGAAAAGCCATTGATGCGCTGGCTGTAAGTATGCCCACAACTGCTTGCTGGCTACTCCAGAGTGGAAAAGAGCAAATTTAAACACTATTGTCACTATTTTCATGCACGGTGTAAATCCGTCGTGGTGGGTGGCGAAATAACAAATCTGAGGGTGGGCGAGCTGCGCCACTGTAGGAGGGAGTGTTTACAGCCAAATTAATTCGCCGCCATAAGTGTAATTTATGTGTGTGACACCGGGGACTTGTCCCCTGCACTTTTACAGAGGGCATATATATATGTGTGTGTGCGTGTGTGTGCGCGCGTGTGTGTGTTTTGATTTTCAAATGCATTTTTTATTGTGAACAAAGACTATTTGAGCTTTATGATCTGATCATAAAGCGCTATACAAGTGCAGTCCATTTAGTCCATTGTTGTGTGTAAGGACTGCTCAGTGGTGTTTTTCATTTCCTCTGTTTTGAGGAAATAGTTTGTGAAAGAGTCTGGGATTTTGTGAATGTACCGGTAGTTTGAAAATTTGGTTTTGCCGTTACAATTTTGAGAAAATGATGGCTGGTTTTAGGAAACGTGTCTTAGCAATTGAGAAAAAATGTGTAATAAAATAAATGTGTTCTATGTAACATGTAGGTTGTCGCTTGTCCATTTACTTACATTAGTTCACAGATAGCTCTGCCACATCCAGTATGGCAGATGCGTCTGTGAGTGTGTGTGTGTGTGTGTGTGTGTGTGTGTGTGTGTGTGTGCGTGAGTGTGCGTGTGCGTGCGTGCGTGGGCGGGTGAAACGCCTCCTTGGTGTCTTGCGACTAACGTTCCACCTCTCTAAGAAACCTAATCCTGAACGAGAATAAAATCCAACAAAAACGCACATGGGATGGCCATGGTTGTCAGTCTAAGGTGGCCACGACCACTCCAGGCCAGCCAACACTAGGGGTTATGCGAGATCATCAGCTGTGTTGCGGGAAATGTTCCAATTTCACTTAATTTGTCAGAAAATACTTTTTTCATGAAAATTCGATTTGGTTCACTTACATTTCCCAGCGCCCTCCAGTGACAGGCAGACAAATTTAATTATCTTCCGTTTGATGGTACAATAGACTTGTGTATCCATCTGTTGCCATTCATACAACAGAGATCATCATTATTTTAGTATTCATACTTTTTGTGACATTTTTGTTTGGTGGTGTTTTCTTAAATTCTTCAAATGGGTCCTTTGCTCAACAAAGGTTGGTTAAAAAAAATATCAATGTAGTGCCTCAAAATCAACCAGGTTTGTTCATACCATCAAATTGTCAGCTTATTTAAATTAAGGTGGTGTTTAGTGCTCTGTACTTTGGTTGCCAAGAATCACGCAATCGTACCCACTTATGTCATCACCACAGATGCCCAATTAATTTAAAAAATTTTTTTTTTTCCGTGGCATCTTAAGACACATTTGTCAAAAGCTAGGTAAACTGTTGACATCGACATTCTACAGTGGATACTTTAATGGTCGACACACCGCTGTACAAATGCAAATTTTTTTCAATAGAAAAATGAGACAACGATAAATATTTAAAAAACTGTTTCCACTATCAATAGAACATAAACTGTACAAGTCAGTTAAAAAAAGAACATAATAAAATGTTTTTGAGAGGGAAAGGAGAAATAAACAACTGAGATAATGTGGTTGCAAGAACGTGCACACCCTCTTATAAATGGGGATATGGCTATACACAGAATTAACCAATCACATTCACACTTATATAAATGGAAATCAGCACACAACGGCCACCATTTAAACTGCCTCTGATTAACCCCGAATAAAGTTCAGTGGCTTTAGTAAGCTTTTACTGACATTTTGCATTTATCTTTCTAGCAGAAGCGTGAAGGTTTTGTGCTAACATGGACTGGTATTTGAAATTGTTTATAATTCCTTCCACCTTTTGACTTAGGCCCCTGTTAAAGTTGAAGAAAGACAGCCCAAAGGCAAAATTCTGCCACCACCATCCTTCACTGTTGGTATGGTGTTTTTTTTTCTTTTAATGATGAGAGTAGAGTTGTGTTTGCGCCAAACATACCTTTGGAATTATGGCCCAAAAAGTGTTATCTTGGTTTCATTGGACCATTACATATCATCCCACATGCATTTGGAAGAGTTTGCGTGTGTTTTTTCCCCTTTGTTAGACAAAAAGCTTGAGACCCCACCCAATGGCATAGACACATGAAGACGTATGTACATTTACTAAAACGCCAGTGCTTACTAAGAATTTCCAAGACTACAGAAATTTCAGGCAAAGCCTGATAGAACAGCTCAACTTTATTTGGGTTTAATCAGAGGCACCTGGAAATGGTGGCAGATGTGTGCTGACTATGAGTTTGAATTTGACTGGTTAACTCTAACCACAGACACAGCCTCAGTTATAAGAGGGTGTGCACACTTATGCAACCCCACCTCAGTTGTGTTTTTTTACTTTCCCTCTGCAAAATATATATTTTAAAATGAAGTTGTACAGGTTATAGGTCATATTGATGGTGGAAAGAGTCTTGAAATTATTTACCTTGGCCTTAGTTTATGTCCCAAAAATTGGGCATTTGAAGAGGGGTGTGTAGACTTTTTATATCCACTGTAAATGCTGCAAGACTCCTTTCAAGAGAGGTTTATACTTCTTTATTCCCCCCTGGTGTTACTTGACAAAAAGCAGGTGTGCTTGTTATTTTTATATTTCACATCGGTTATAACAGAGTTTTTATTCGGTGGTGATGTCATTCTCTGGTAAAGGTCCAGTGTTTATGCAGTGCTTGGTGATGACAGAGCCCTATGGAAGTTCTGCCATTGCCAAAATGCCCTTTCATGGCAACATATGTGAATTTAGTCTTACTTCTTGTGGATATAGATGTTTGTCATTCACACACACTATTTATCTTAATGGGGGGGGGGGGGGGGGGCAACAAAAAACTACCAGTGTAGTTTTTGTCACAGGCTTTTAACATTTTAAAATGAAACATGATGATAGGGGGTGACATCTATGGCAACATATTATTATTATCAGAATTTTAAACCTCACTGTCCGCCCTTCTCTGTTGTAAACCAAGATAGAAACTAAGTGCAGGCATATCTACTCTGGAGGCTTTTTGTGACTGGACTTGCTTGTTACTGTCCTAAAATATGTTTGAAGCAGCCCTTCAACTCCAAACAGGCAGTCCATTTGAGTAAAGCCAGGTCTGACCCAGAGGTGAAAACCACCGTCTGTCCTGGATGTTACGCGTTTGTTTTAGCAACCATCAGTTTAATGTCATCAACACAGACACACAGTTAAAGCTTATTAAAGCATCACTGTTAATTTGAACTATGCCTCTGAAGTAGTTTGGGGAATGTGTTGGCCTCTGTATCGACACACATCAGCACTTTGGCACGCAGACTCCTTTTTTTCACAATTAATTTGCGTGACAAGCGATTTGAGCTTGTATTATTTATACACATTTTAAGATGCCTTCTTCCAATTTCATAATAGTTCCAAATTGATTTACAGGCATTTTTGACATTTACTCACTGTACCCAGTAGCAATTAGAGTTACATTCTGATTATGTTGTCACTTTTCACCATCCTCATGCATTACATAATGTTTTTAAAAAGCAGTATGTCTTCTCCTGGCCTTTATTCAAGAAGTAAAAAAAAGTCAAGGGGAGTGTAGCAATCAATTGATAAGGGTTGTAAAATGCATTAATTTAATAAATACATTCGGCAAAGCCATTATTCTACAAGGACTGCGTTTGCTATCCACACACTTAAAATCTAATTAAAGGCTTTGTTTTGTCAAGGCTCTTGCAAGATGTGTTGACAACACAATGGAATGCAAATGTTTCCACATTTAAATAGAAGTATTTCACACCTTTAATCTTATCATGGCACTAGGCACAGCTGTGAGGAGATGGACACTCATGGGTCAGCAAATTGACTTTAGCCTCGGGTTTGTAATTAGGCTGGACAAACTTAACCAATGTGGCAGCCACAAACAGCACTTCATTATGGCAACTACTTTGTATTTGGTAAGATAAATATGGCCAGGGACTCCCTGTCGTATCTGTATATCATCAAAAGAGCACCGCTCAACTTTATTGCAACCTTGACTTTTTTTTTTTTTTTTGTGATCCAACATTGTAAAATCTCAACATTAATAGTCTCTGTGTGTTGGAATCTTCTCTCAGCACACAGATTTACAGTCCTTGATGAACACAAGAAAGAGCCATAAAATATTGCTGTTCCTCCAAATGTGGCAATCTTGCATTCTGCGCGTATTCTACATCAATATACAGTATGACTGCTGAATAATCTTGCAAGAAAGTGTGACATAAATGAGATGTACACTTTGCTGAAGAGGTTGTACATCCATTGGCACACGTGTGCCTGTGTGCTAAAGAAGTTCCTGTGAACAGTTTTTAAGATATCAACGTAGATATTTTTGGGGGTAATAAGTATGGGTATTATATGAAAGATGTTTGTATTGGACTTTGGTGAAATTTCTCAAACTGAAATGATATCAATTCCAAACATCTTTTCGAGGCAGAGAAAAGATTTCAAGTTTCATGTATTACTGAGGTGCAAGAAAATTCAAATTCTTCATATCTGATCCACGTTGTGCATTGCTCCGTTCTCCGTTTTTTTTATCCTCTCTCAAACTTTGTTCTGTCCTGACGGCATTTACAATAAACATTCATCTCAATACAAACTGCAACTCTCCTGTTGCACGGCAGAACTGACCCGACATGATAAGGAATAGAGACCCACCACAGTGTTAGAAGTTCCTGTAAATTCAAGTTATTTACCACATACCTTACAGTAAAAACCTTAAAAGGTGATTTTACAGTATACAGTTTCCACTGCATCATGGGATCTTGGTTGACATCACACAGAAGAGTTACTGTATTCAGCATGCAGCAGAATTGTGGAGCCATGGGCTCCCAAGCATGCACTGCGCCACGAAATGTCGAACTGTTGCTGTAATAAAGACGTTCATCCTTTATGTTCATGAACGATAAGGATGAACGTAACATTGATTATGTGTGTTTATGCTACCTACAATTGGCTGAATGTGTGTCTTAATTAACTCTCGCATTACATGTATGTTGCACTTTTCTTTTTGTTGTTGTTGTTTTTGTTGTTTTTTTTTTTTTTTTTTTTTGGTCATGAAACCCTGACTGTGGGTTGTGTGCAATCGAGTAAAATCCCGGTCAGATATGCATGCCGAGGTAAGCATTACTAAGTCTACTTCTTTGTGTCAGTTTTTGCAGCAGCACCGCAATGAACAGAAACATTGATTTGATAATTGTCAAAATTTTATTTTGCGGAAATTTACTGTGAGCAGCATTTGCTAGTAGGGTAACTGTATAAACTCTATGAAATATCTACCAGTGCATGTATGCTTTTCAAAAGAGCAGGTGGAAAAATAAAGTCAGTTACATTTGTCAGCTAAGTGTGTTCAATGCGAAATGTTCAATTTCTGCTTTTATCCCCGACAAAATGAGAATGGCAAGCTGTGTCTGCAAGTCACGATGTCAAATCAGACTGTACATTGGGCAGCAATGTAAATCTCACCATGAAAATCCAATCGAACGTGATCAGATGCTTCTATAATCTAGCTGGAAAATCTCATTATATATGATCAATACCGTACAGCCGATCAGACCGTCCCTTTATGTTGGCATGTCAGGTCAAAAGGTGTCATTTCAAAGACTCAAATTGAACCGGAAATATTTACATCGGAGTATATTTCTATATATTATATATTATATATATATTTCTCGAACGTCTGCGGCAACCACAATGCCTACGATGCCATTCATTTGCCGTTGAGAGATGGATTTCGGCATTTCTAGTCTGCATTTTGGTTTGACAAAGAAAGGCACTCCAAGTAAAAGGAAGGGTAGGAAAGGCTCCCGGGGAGTTTTTCCACATTGGGTAATTAAGCCCTTTGACTGACAGCCCCGCAGTGCCAAAAGGCTGAGAGACGCGCTCTCATTGGCCAGTGCGCACTTTACAATCACCTCTTGAGCGCTCGTGTCCGAGCTGCGCACCAGTTGAGCGCCAAAGTCTGCAGCGGCGACACGCTCGAGGAGCGCGACACGTGGAGGACTCGACCGAAGCGGATCTCCCTCGTGGTTTCTGGTTTGCTTTTATGAAGTGAGCCCACTGGTCGGAGCTGCAATAGCGTTCGCGAGAAGTTCACAATGCGGGCTACTTCCCAATCAGCTTTTGGGACGACGATCCGTTTGGCTCTGACCATGGCGCTCCTGGCGGCATGCAGAGCGTCCGAGTACGAGTATCTGAGCTGGAAGTCGGACTCGTACAACGGCGGGCGCAGCTACGGAAAGCCCCCGCAGTGCGTGGACATCCCGGACGACCTGCGACTGTGCCACAATGTGGGCTACGGTCAGATGCTGTTGCCCAACCTGCTGGAGCATGAAACCATGGCCGAGGTGAAGCAGCAAGCCAGCAGCTGGGTGCCCCTGGTGCACAAGAACTGCCACCCCGGCACGCAGGTATTTCTCTGCTCGCTCTTTGCGCCCGTGTGCCTGGAGCGGCCCATCTACCCGTGCAGATGGCTGTGCGAGGCCGTGCGGGACGGCTGCACCCCCATCATGGAGGCCTTTGGCTTCCCCTGGCCGGAGATGCTCACCTGCGACAAGTTCCCGCAAGACGACGTGTGCATCGCCATGTCTCAGCCCAACGCCACCGAATCCACAAAGCAGACAGGTAACATCGGTTTGGACTACTTTCTCTTCTCCCCCCCTAATTCGTACGCGTGTGTTTCCCAGTTGTTGTTTTGGGTTTTGTTTTGCATTTTCAACTCTCATCGACTTTCCAAGTTGTTTTACAAATCCAAAGTGCTTCAAAAATAAATATATTAGATGTATGCAACATTATCCTTGAAAGTTCCAGTCACTGTTTCACACGAAGGCACACAAAATGTGCTGTACTACTGCACATTTAACAAAATAAATAAACAAATCCAAATCTCAGATCACATCATTGAGTTTGACTTTAAAATCATCATCGCCCTAATCAGCAATCCAAATTGTGTCACGCGGTTACCAATTACTGTGCGACCGCCAAGTAACTAAGATTAAAAGAAATTAAGTCAAAGTACCCTGCTGAAAAAACAAACAGCCGCCACTTTTGCCGCCCAGCAAAATGTGACACTGGTGCGGATAAATTGGCTTGATACTGTTGTTTCAGGGGTGAAGGTGCGAAGATGTAAATCCCAACACAAACAAAGTGAATACCACCTTTTGGGGAAAGCGCATTCTGCTTTGCAGTGTCAACCCACATCTCACATGGTTGTATTTTCTTTTTCGTTAATAAGGGGATTTGGAACCATGACCACCACGCAACGCTGTCTGCATGCTTTTTACTTTAGTGTGATGGCTCGCTGAAAAGCTCTTTTTCATGCAATGTGTTTATGGAGCAGCACAAGACAATGCTGGGTAGAAGCCCATGGAAAAAAAAAAAAAGAACTGCCCAGTCTATTGAGACAAATAACTATTCAGTGACAAATTAAGTAAAACAGCAACAAGATGCACATCTTATTTCAATAATGCTTCTAGCGTGACCTTAAAGTTTGGAGGTTTGTGAGTTTCTTAAGCAATTTTCAAACAAGCTGCTAAGACAGGGCAAGAAAGAGCCATCATCCTTTACTAATGTCTCTCTGGCTGCTTGTTCCCCAAACCTGCAGAGATTCCTTAGTGGGAGGCTGATTCACACACCTCACACAGAATCAATGGAGGGGAGGGAAGTGGGTTCTGTTTCCCGCCCGAGCCAAGCTGACAAATACCAGAGAAACCTTGAAAGATGGCCAAAACCAGCAAGTCTGGGGAAACACAAAGTGTGGGTTGATTATAAAAGCAGGTTTGCTGTTGTGTTGCTGTGCCCCTGCCACACGCCACAAGTGAGGTCCACACCTGGGGAGGGAATGTACAGCCATCTCATTCATTTTCAACTTAACATCGAGGGAAGTTTCCCTCATCACATCATCAACTCACTTAGATTCCCATCTGATGCTTTAACGACACCACTTGAAGGCTTTTTCGCGCTACATGTGAGCAATAAATGGGGCGACTGTGCATCTTCCAGCAATTACACAGTGCTCACTGTATGTGAAGAGAGGACATGGCTTGTGTGTGTCAAGGGGGCGGGTGTTATTGGCAGACACGTTGGTATGGATAGGAAAAAAATTCAAAATAACACCCATTTCAAAGTTCAGGGGACCACACAGATGTTCCCACTCTACAGACATCACCTGTTATAATTTGTTTTCACTCAAGCAGGGCACACTCAGAGGCCTGTTTGATATGAATTTAAAAAATCTATCCTCCCAGTATTTCTTCATTGTTGTTAGTAGAGGTCAGCTAACAGTGCTTACCCCTCTCCCGTTGCTCCATACAATTTGGTGATAGTTGATTTAAAAGGGGAAACCATCTCAAGCAAGCAAAGGGACTGTGAGACTCCGTAAACAATATGTGTTTTCACAACCTCTTTACACCAGGGTGTCACTTTGACAAACCTTTGTTAAACACGTAATGGACAACTGGCAATGGAGAGAAAAGTATTTGTTTACCCCCAGTTTTACCCCGGTGTGTTTGTGCCGGTAGTTCGGTTCGACAGAAAGCACACGTTTAACCACATGTAATCAGAATGTAGAAAACTTTCTGCTTTCTACCTTTTTTAGTTAGAGCAGGCCATAAAAGTTGAAGACATTCTTTGCTGAGGTCAGTTTAACCCTAAAAGAGAAAGACCAGAGAGTTTAATACGCTAGACGTGAGCTGGTCATTCAGCCAAAATGCTGCGTAGTGATAAACTATATAGTAGAAAAATAGTGTTGATTTAAATTCTAAGGACAGGACAGTGAGTTATGTTCTATATTTAGAATTAATATTCGGACTGTCCTTAACCCTCAAAACGATGGGGATCACCGGAGACACCGCGGCGCATGTGTATTTCAAATGAGCGTAACTCCTTGCTACTTTGGGCTATTTGAATCATTGAAACTGCCCCTGAAGGTTGTGAAACTAATACATATATGTATTATTATTGCGGCGCTAAAAGGGTTAACTAAGTTTTGCTGTCATCACACTGTTTGTGAGCACCATTAAATGAAAAGTATTTAACCCATTGCCAAATCGTTATTGAGGCAACAGAGAAGACTGACGACGGATTTTTCACATTCTTCATTTCCCAAGGGATAACGCATCCATGATAAAACTTAGACATCTGCAGGTGATGGGTAGGAAGGTGTATACATTGTATTTTTCATGCCGTTATGCTTTACATACTCTGTCCTCTCCATTTCTCTACAGGTTACTCTCCCATTTGCCCTCCATGTGACAATGAAATGAAAACAGATGCCATGCTGGAGCACATGTGTGCCAGCGAGTTTGGTGAGGATGCTGTGACAATCAGTCATATACACACACATACTGTACAGTATAGAGTGTTGGGAAGATTACTTTGGAAATGGGTTTTTTTTGCAATGAGAGGTTAACCCGTTGAAAATGTAATAGTAGCGTAACGAGTTCAATTAATTTCTCAAAGTAATATTATTATTATTTTGCAATTAACCACATGTTTCGTCTTTACACAAAAAATTAACTGATAACAAAACATGATGAAATTTAAGTAAAATAATTTTTCAAATGTGTTTGTTGCATATATGTACAGATTGTGGAAAACCGCCACACCATACCATGTTGACCTAATGACAAATGTGCGCAATGTAGACAATATTGCTTCATATGCCAACCCAGATAAGTGACTGTTCCATAAAAATGTCCAAAATTATGAAGATGAAACTGTTCAAAAGTGTAATGATGAGTCTAACCTTTTCAAAATCTCTGACAAACTAATAGATTGCGCCAAAAGTCATATTTGAAAAAATATGTCATGTTTGAGACTACAGCAGAATTTCGCATGACCAGAGAGAGACAATCACAATTGTCGACTTTAGAAGGAGGAAGTGATATGGGGGGGGGGGGGAATATATAAAATCAAAGCTTTTGCGCTATTTTTAAAATGTGAATACAATTGTCATCAGGCAAACTTCCAAAAGCAACTGTAATTTACGGGCACATTTTCTCCCAGTAATATAGTAGATTACAATTACATATGTTTTGTAATACAGTTTTCTTTATCCAGTTACATGTAATTAGTTAGTCCCCAACACTGCTTTTATAAATACACATTTTCCGGTGAGCAGCATTTGTTTGTCTGACCTCTGACCAGCGCTCAAGTTTTATCTTTTGGTCCCAAGTCACAATTTGTCTGGATCTGAAGAGGATTGTGTTCAGTGGCTAATGAAGCGGTGTCGTTAAAGTCTTTATGTGACGTCTCTATACAGCAGTAAAGTGGAATGTTTGTTTTGCTGTCTGGGCCATCTGTTGGTGAAAATTTCACTATTCTGAATCAAATCAAAGAATAACTATTAAAAGTCATACAGAGATAAATAGCTCAATAAAAACACAATGCATAACCGAAACAGTACTCGTAAAATATGATCTAAATTACACAATCGGTAATCAGTGCCGTTCTCGTGTTAGTAAATTAGAATAATAGATATGTGACAATATGTTTCCATGAGACCAAATGACAAAACAAAAAAACACAACACATTGCTAAAATGAACATGTATAGAGTGTCTGGCATGAACTATAGAACCTCCCCTTTTTTTTGTTTTTTGTTTGTTTTGGTGTAACTTTATGGATTTTCACCTTGTTGGACCAATCGGATAAAATCTGGACAGGAAATCAGTCTGTGAATTGCAGGGGACACATTGCAATCTTAAAGATAAGTATTGAAGACCGAGAGATGTGCACATTCATTGCATTGTAGGGTCATCTGCCCAACTGGAATGGAAACCAGATGGAGCACAACATAAACAAAACCTTCAGAACAGGAAGTAGAACTGAAGTCATTGATTTTTGTCAGTAAAAGCATCTACAAACTTGTATATTTTTTTTCACTAGCTGCTCCCCAAAAATCTGGCAAGCCAACTTCCACGTTCCCTGCCGAGGTACCATGCATATTAAAAACAGACTTTCTTCCTAGTCCCATCTCAGGTTTAAAGTTATTCTTTAATGTTTACTGTTTTGCCTTGCTGTTTAGATTGTGGCGACGAGTCTGGCCTTTCTGGCATCCGTGTCGTCGTTTTCCAAAAGGATGGTGGCAAAATGAAAATTGGTTATGGTTCCGAGTTAAAAGTTGTCATGTGAGTTGACGCAGACAGATTAACCCCCGGTGACCTGGATGAGACCCTGCCGTGCCTGTGTACAGTTTTAGAGACAGATGAACTGAACTCTTTGGGACGGCTCAAAAGACCACTGATCCCAGTGTGGCGTGCGTTAATTGCGTTACGGTATCGAGTAATGTGCAGCATGACTGCAGATAGCATTTTTGCAGCATCTCGGCCAAACATCTGTTTCTTCTTCCAGCTGGCCAACTGAGAGTGTTTCTTGTAGGACGAGCAAAGTGCAAAATATTTCCAACTGTGTTTGAAGCCAAGCATGACTTCATGGCATGTATTCAGGAAACCAATTAAATACACGCAAATTAGAAAAGACCCACACTAAGATTATGATGTTTTTCACACCCAAGGCATCTGATTGTGCTCAGTTTTGACGAGACAACAGGGACTGGGGTCAGAAGGATTTGGGACCTAGTTTACAAGCGGACTTTACAGACAGGCTTGTCTATTTTGTTTGGAGCGGACCATAAAATAGATATGTTTTAAAGACTTCCTGTTCGTTTCTGTGCAACAATGGGATGGATAAACATGGTGAGGTTTAAGGAATGAGTCATTGACTTTTTGCAGAAATCCTTATTAAATATACGCACTCTGGCAGTGAATTGGCCTGTTTGTCTGCTGAAAACCTTACTTACTGGAAATGGTTGAAAATCTGTTCTCATTTAGAAGTGGAGGTTAAATTGTTGTTGTTGTTGGTTGTCTTTTTGGTATCTGCTCAACGTTTTTACACATGCACATTAATGATTCCTGCTTAATGCACATGGACGTCTGCATGTGGTTTGACCTTGGTAAAAGCAGAACATAACTATCCAAGTCAGCTGTTGATTCAAAGCAGCTGAATGTAAGGAAGGATTCTTATACTTGCCCTGATGCCAACAGATCCAAATGATTGTTGAAAGTAACACTTTTAAGTCATTCCCCCAACACTATAACACTCCCTAATGTCTCAGGGATCCTGATGAATTTCCCTCTGTCAAACACAAATCCGCACGGCACTCAGCCCGTAACAGATTTACGGCCTGTCCCACTCCACACTTTGTTCCCACCGCAATTTATCTCTTCACGCTTAGAGTTTTATGGAACTTCATTGCCCCCAAAACTCCCAAAACCCTTCAATTAAATCTCTCCTCTGCTTTGCACAGCTCACTTTGTTGTCATTGCCAAATTGCTTTTTTCCCTTGCTGAAATAGTGAACAACTGTACTGCAGGACTGATCACATAAGCCACTTGGATGAGCTACGGTGCCATTCGTTGTGAATGGGAAACAGCACACACCCTTCTGTTGACTTTATGGCTGTCTCCAGTTTAAGCCAAACTAAACTACCAGAAAAACTCATGTCAGGCAGCAGCAGACAACAATAATAAAACAAAGCACGCCGTGATGTGATATACAGTATGTTTAATGATGTATGTATTGTGAAAATATCACTACATGACACTGATATGAAATTACTGCTCACCCCTGTTAACTTTTTAATGGCAATAGGCCAATGTTTGTTGCAATCATTTTACATCACTCTTTAATTATGTGAAAGTGAGAATATATTGGAGCACAGATAAACTTTGTTTTTTTCTTTCTATCCCTTATGTCTGTGTTCCATGTCGCAAATCGTGTCTTTACAAAGTCGCTCAGTTTTAAAATCAACTATTCGTTCCTCTCTACATAGTTGTATGTAGGATATACATGTAGTGCTATCATGCAGTCTAGTTCTATACCACTATACAACACCTGTCAAACCCAAGATCCAGCCCGCCACATATATTTTTGTGGCCCTCAGCAGCAAATCAAGTGTGTCTACTTCAAGTTTCATGCTCAAAGAATTTGTTCTTTTCATTTTGGCACAAACAATTTACTTCACTTTTTTTTTTTTTACAGACCGTGAGCATTTTTTTTTCACCAAATCCCATGACTTACAGTATATTGAACAATTGGACTCATATTTGGTTGTCACTGTTTTCTATGACTTCTGATCTCAAACGCAATTTGTTAAAAACAAATGTGGATACAGTAGGTAATAATACAAAGACATGATTATACAGTACATTTACGGATATGATTAGGTGATTTTCAAAAAAAATAAATAAAAAAAGGCCCTCTGAGAGGCAACCATGACTACAATGTAGCCCTCGCTGCAAATGGGTTTGACACCTCTGCGATATACAATAACCACAAAAACAAACATATTCATGAAGAACAGCAAGCTACTGTCACTTGAGAGCGTTATTGTCCTTTGAAGAGCAGAATCTTTGATGCAACACTTATTGGATTTCATTAGATTGGGTAGGTGTGAAATAATTAAGTGGCCCATAATGGATCATTTTTATCAAAACTGCTATTGTACTTGTAGAACACCTGAACACGAGAACACACAGTATGACTTGCAATTTAGTATTTTGTGTTTTTATGGCTATTTTTACGGTGGCCTGGAAGTGCAAAACAATATAAAAAATGATCAAACACTTTTACATTTTAGAAAACAAATGAACAAAAGCCAAAACGCTTTGACATTTCAGAAAACACATTAACAAAAGCAGAAACACTTTTACAGAAGACGAAACATCCGGAAAGAGAACGTCCCATTTCACAGACATTCTTAGAAATCCAGCAGCCTTTCTCGGCAAGACCCGCCCCACTTCAACATGATTGGCTCCTTCATCGCGGGAAGGGTAGGCTACGCAGATGTAACGAGATGTCCATCCCAAATATAATTTCAAAAAAAAACTAAGAAGTCTATTATGGTTAGGTTTAGGACTAGGGTTGGGGTTAAAGCAGTTTAGGATGAGTTAAGGTTAGGATTATGGTGGTTAAGGCTGGCGCACACCGAGCACCGCCGCCGAACCCGACTGAACTATTGCGCAGCGTGCGTGGTTTGGCAACTGTTTCCATGAGTGGCCGATCGGTCGGCCACTGATTTTGATACGATTCCGTTGCACGGCATCTTCACGTCCCAGTTTACATTCAATCCAAATGCACAGAAGCTTCCCCCTACCGTGAAAATACATTTCCGGGTTTGCGAGCCGTGCCGCTGCGTTGCCTCGGCTGAACCCATATAAATAGTACGTAAAGTTGCTTTTTACCATCATTGCTAAACTATATTCAGCATGTATAATGTGCCTGTTGATGAAATAGCGTAGCTTGTGACCAGAATGTATGCAGGGTAGATCCCTCGCTCGCGCGCTACGTTAGAAAATGAATGCAGCTGGCAGCTTCCTTGCTAATATCCACACTTTCCCGTTAATTCTCACCAGCATCCTCTTTCTTTAACAACCTGCTTCTTCCTTAACTCTGAATCTATCTTTTTTTGGTTTAAGAAATGTGATCAAGTACAATATATTGTATATAGAGCATCAAACGTCCATACAAGCTCAATGTTCAGGGCGTCCACATATACAATCGCTAATTGAGATGGATATTTCGTTACATCTGCATAGCCTACCTTTCCTGTGATGCAGGAGCCAATCATGTTGAAGCGGGGCGGGTCTTACCGAAAAAGGGCGTGGGATATCTAAGAATGTCTGTGAAATAGGACGTTCCCTTTCCAGGTGCTTCGTCTTTTGTAAAAGTGTTTCTGCTTTTGTTAATGTGTTTTCTGAAATGTCAAAGTGTTTCACAATTTGTTATATTGTTTTGCACTTCCAGGCCACTGTATATTTTAGATCCACAGACGTTTTGGCAGATTTACACCATTTTGTATACATATTGGTCATCTACCTGTTCACTGGAAAGAAAACCCAGAAGGTGTCCAGTGGGGTGCATTTCTGTTTTCTATGACCATATATTCATTTTCCTACTGCTATTCTATAGGTGGACACATATTTAACAGGCTTATCCCATGCCCCCAAAATCTGCACTTTTACTGGAGAGACTTAACTATCAACTAGCACAGTGCAAAGAAAGTTCAGAATGTCAAAGGATTAACAGGACAAAACATTTCTCAGGATGAAGTTGTTCAGAGGTGGGCTCGACCTCGCTTTATGACTCACTAATTATGAATGGGGTCCATTTTGACTTCACTGCACACTAAGCCTCCTCAAAGATTGTTTCAGAGGCCAGTGACTAAGGATAAGGGTCCTAAATCCCTACCATGTGCACTCTTAGTACGGAGTGAAACGGTGCATCTGCTTTTGAAACATTCTAAGTGACGATAGATTTGTGTGGAAAAATCTTTTGTTGTGATTTGCGGGTTTTGATTTCAAGTCTGCAGCCAGTCAGGATGGTATTTGTATGATTTTGTATTTTCTTTTTAAAATCAGAGTATAAACATATTATGGGCACTGTCAATTGCAAATCTTAAATCCCTGAACTTATTTGGTGTAATTTATCAGATATATTGTAAACCATGTGACTGAGTGAGTATAGCTTGTCAGGTGCCATGTCCCAAGGTAAACATTGTAGCACTTACGGTACATTCAAGAATCGAAAGACACAACGTGGTGGTTTAAATCCCAAAGAGATTAGACCACCATATTTTATTTAGGCTGCATTTTCGAAGGGAAGCAGATTATACGTCTGAAAGAGATTATGGGATTCAGTACATGAATACAATTTTAACATTTTTTGCATTTGTAATTGAAAAAAACAATTGAAACTCACAAAACCTCAGATCAAGCCATTTTGGTGGTGGTGGGGAAAAAAAGTGTTACGTCTAAATGTTACATTTTTTATCATTGTTTTTTTTTCGTTTATTTTCTCATATTTCAAGTGTTTAAATATAAAAGGCATTCTCCATGTACAGTATAAGTAAATAACTGATGTATGTAATTTCTTGTCCTGCAGCTTTTAAGACCAAGATCAAGGAGGTGAAGCGAGAGAACATGGACCGCAAGGTGATCTTTCAGAAGAGAAAGAAGATGCTGAAAGCAGGCAACCTGAAGAAGAAAGACACGAAGAAGCTGGTGATGTACTTGAAGAATGGCGCAGACTGCCCATGTCAGCAGCTGGACAACTTGGGGAACCACTACCTTATCATGGGCCGGAAGGTTGACAAGCAGTTCCTGCTCACTGGCATCCATAAGTGGGACAAGTCCAGCAAAGAGTTCAAAAAGGCCATCAAGAAACTCAAGACCCACAAATGCCCCGCCTTCGAGAATGTCTTCAAATAAAATGACCTCCCTCCACAATTAGTCACCTCTCCTCCTACATATGAACTTGCACAAGCATTAAACTCTGAAACTTTGCTTTTTTATTGTCTTGTTTATATCTATATATCTTTCTATGTTTACACATATCATTTGAAATGTCCCTTTTACTGTTTTGAGTGAGTGATGGCATCACAAATTGAAGTTTATTCATTTCTTCAGCTGAGAAAACTACTCTCCTGCATCTTAATTTTGGCAACGTATATGTAGATGCTTTCTCAAATTTTGATATCCTACAGGTCAGCCTATTTTGCTTGAAGGTAAACATTTTGTAAGATCATTTCAACTGGGCGGCACCCGTTAGCACATCTGCCTCACCATTCTGAGGACCGGGGTTCAAATCCCGGCCCCGCCTGTGTGGAGTTTGCATGTTCTCCCAGTGCCTGTGTGGGTTTTCTCCGGGTCCTCCAGTTTCCACCCACATCCCAAAAACATGCATAGTAGGTTAATTGAAGACTCTAAATTGCCCGTAGGTGTGAATGTGAGAGTGAATGGTTGTTTGTTTATATGTGCCCTGTCGCTTGGCTGGCGACCAGTTCAGGGTGTGCCCCGCCTCCCGCCCGAATTCAGCTGGTATAGGCGCCAGCACGCCCGCGAGGATAAGTGGTACAGAAAATGGATCGATGGAATTTCAACTGGCTCTGTCTTCGTTTATGTTAAAAGAATGCAATGATAGTTAACATTTTGTAATGATCAAGCATGGGTAACAGCTTGTTTGTTGTTCATTTCCACATTTTTTTTGACACCCAAAAGGGAGCCTGTTTTTTATATTCACATCCAAACGATCAAAAATAAACTAAATGATTAGTAAATGATTATATTGTTTGCATTTGGAGCTCCAACAATTCAGAGCACATCACACGTTTTCTAAGGAGAAAAGTGAACAATGACCGATGCCATGAGAAGATTCTGTTGTTGAGATAAAGCCACTTAGCTTGTTTTCATTGTCATGCTTCTTACAAACTCTCACAGAAACCTTAATTCCAATCACAACATATTTTGCCAGGGTGTCACTTTTGACCAAATATTATGTGCCTCTAGTGCAACTTTGTATTTGTAGTAATCATTATTAAGCTGAATTGAAATTGTTTGCAGTTTGACATGTTTTCACCTGAAAAAGTGTAAACTGTTGTCTGAAGTGTTTTGTTTGATATTGTTGGTCTGTTTTAGCACTATTTTGTGTGCATTTCTGACTGTTACGTGTACATACAAATTTTACATAAATAAGGAAACCCTAAATTGTGTTGTGTTTTATTTATTTTCTGCTTTGTCTTATTTATACAGTGCTCATCTGGACAGTAGCGATTGGTTCCATTACATTTTCATGGTTGGAAAATAAGGAGTGATGGCAAGTAACATCCAAATTGGAATATACTATAGTCACCTCAAATAATACTGGAACATTGAGATTAATTCCTTTATTTTGTTAGGGTTGACTGACAACATTTGGGGTTGACATCAAACATGAATCTGAGACAAGTGATCAACATTGCCATTTTTATTGACAGACGTTAACATTTGGATTTGATACACAACTTTGACTTTTTGTTTGAACCCACCCATTTTTCATAGGGGGAGGTATTGGAACACACGTTTGATAGGTGTGTTTTGCAGCCCAGGTGTATCCAATTATATGGACTACATGTCACCGTTCGTTTTTGACTGGACCCAGAAGCAGGCAGAGGCTGAGGGGTTATGATGAAAGGTTTATTAAAAGAGGAAATGGAGATGTTCCTTGAGACGTGCTGGCGAGTTGTAGAGGCAGGGAACGTGTGGCAGGCGGCTGGCATGGCGGCGTGGTGGAAGATGTCAACTCGGCGGGGGACACAGAGGGAGCACTGAGGACAATGAGAAACATGGAGTGAGAAAGATACAGAGGAATGGCGTAGCTCACGTGAATGCTCTAGAGCCGTTGTACCACAGAAGAACGTTAATACTCGAGCAGTGGAGTCTTGGAACTGGCAGGCTTAAATGCAGATGATGAAGAAGGCTGATTGGTGTCAGGTGCGTGGCCGAGGAGGAGGTGCTGATTACTGGGAAAAAAAAAAAAAGAGAGAGAGAGAGAGAGAGAGAGACGCAAAGGGGCCACCCAAGCGCCAACAAAAGGACTGCAGGGCTCAGCTCATGACACTACAAACAATAAATAATGCAAAATGTCTACGCTCGGTTTCTTGTTAGAGGTGTAACCACTGTGAAAACCTAAGTATTTTTTTAATGTGTGAAACACAAACAATTGTGAAGTCAACAGAAGATGGCAATTCTTGAAGAAGAAAGAAAGCAATAACTGTGGCCGTATGACCACACACTGTCACCGTTCTACACTCTACACCAGGGGTGTCAAACTCATTTTTGTCTCGGGCCGCATTGTAGTTATGATTTTCCTCAGGGGGCCGTTGGAACAGTGAAACCAAATGAAAATGTTTAATCACCAAATTATATTATTACCATTACACAACAAATTGAGGGATAACTACTTTTGAAATCAGAAAACAAGGATAATAATTTGTTCAAGTATTGTTTAAGTTACTGTAGAAGAAGGGTTTGGTAACAGAAAAATTTAATACCTCTACATTTTTGTTTATTATTATGACAATTTGGAATTTGGGTATGGCGGCACGGTGGCCGACTGGTTAGAGCGTCAGCCTCACAGTTCTGAGGACCGGGGTTCAATCCCCGGCCCCGCCTTTGTGGAGTTTGCATGTTCTCCCCGTGCCTGCGTGGGTTTTCTCCGGGTTTCCTACCACATCCCAAAAACATGCATGAATCGGAGACTCTAAATTGCCCGTGAGTGACTGTGAGTGCGAATGGTTGTTTGTTTGTATGTGCCCTGCGATTGGCTGGCAACCGGTTCAGGGTGTACCCCGCCTCCTGCCCGATGACAGCTGGGATAGGCTCCAACACGCCCGCGACCCTAGTGAGGAGAAGCGGCTCAGAAAATGGATGGATGGAATTTGGGTACAGATTTTAGTCAAGATCACGGAAGTTGACGAGCATGATTTGCTATCGCGGGCCACATAAAATAATGTGGCGGGCCGCATTTGGCCCCCGGGCCTTGAGTTTGACACCTATGCTCTACACGCTCCGAAAGGTTGCACATTATCAGGCTTGTGTATGGACACGCAAATCCTTATCAAAGTCTTTATTCAAGATGATGACCACAAAACATTTACTGATTTCGCTTGTGTGTACAGAGGGAAAATGAATACAGTATTTAATAAGTATAAATCTTTTTACAATCTGAAAAGTAAAGGTTGACTTGATCTAATTCTAATGAACAGAAGAGTAGAAGTATTTTTGTCCAGTGGGTGAGATCATGGAGTATTTAAGGGATGTCACGTTGCCACTTTAGAGATGTGAGGTTTTGAAAACCATGGTTCATAGCATTTTTGTTGAATTTCATTTATGCATCATTTGATGCACTTAATTTTTAGAACTGTTTTGTTTTTACAGATAGGTAATGTCTTGTTTCTGTGACCTCGACGCATGTCCAACTGCTCAACTGCGTGTCTTGCCAGCCTTTGGTTGGGTCCTGTCCGATTAAAAGGTTATGCACTCCCCTCACAAAAGACACGGGGTGTGACGGTTCCAGATGTCGAATGGGTAGACCAAGGAAAACAACAGCAGGTAATGAGAGTAACAGACAACTGTAGCCTAAAAGCCTAGCCTAAGAGCCTAAAACAACTGTTAGATATCAGCAAAAACTTCCAGATGAAGGTATCAAATCTCAGACGTGGCACCAAGTCATTGCGTTGCAAGTCACATGTAGGTCTCAAGTCTTTGCCCACAAGTCTCGAGTCAAGTCCCAAGCTGAGACAGGCACATTCCGAGTCAAGTCGCAAGTCTTACACTTTGAGTTTCGAGTCCTTTCGTAACATTTTAACAACAAAGTAAGAATATATTTTAATATACATAATATGTATAATTTAATTCATATTTTTATTTAATATATAATATTTTGGGACGGTGGACGACTGGTTAGCACATCTGCCTCATAGTTCCGAGGACCCAGGTTCAAATCCAGCCTTCCTGTGTGGAGTTTGCATGTTCTCCCCGTCCCTGTGTGGGTTTTCTCCGGGTACTCCGGTTTCCTCCCACATCCCAAAAACGTGCATGCTGGGATAATTGAAAACTCTAAATTGCCCATCGACGTGAATGTGAGTGTGAACGATTTTTTTTTTTGTCGATGTGCGCCCTGCGATTGGCTGTCAACCATTTCAAGGTGTACCCAGCCTCTCGTCCAGAGTTAGCTGGGATCATCAGCACCAGCACACCCGCGGCCCTTGTGAGATAAGCGGTATGGAAAATGGATGGATGGAAGTTCATTGCACCTTTATAAGAAAACGTGAACGTGTTTTCCCCTTCAAAACCGAACAATAGTACGTTTTCAGTTGTTCTATGACATATGCTATGCTTTGAATGACTTTTTCTCACTTTATTTATTTATTTGTTTATTTTAACCTGCCTTGTTCAGCTGCATGGCCTTGCATAATGGTGGATCCGTATGCCTTTTGTGCTGGAACATTTTTTCTGTGCAACAGGGGAGTTTGAAATACTCCCTCTGCTTATTTTAAAATGTTTCTAATTATTCTAATGCTTATTGAAAATACAGCTGGACACAAAAGGGTTTTAGGGTACAGACAGAGGGACAGAACGGACTAGAGGAATAGGGGTGCGAACCACAGCAGAACGATAGACAGACAGTCTAGATATATGACTACAAGTAACATTACAAAGTCAAATCGCGGACGGGGTGGACCCCCGGTGAGGACGTGCAACAACTAACCAATAGGACTAGATAAGAAAGGACACGATGTGGGAGATGAGCGCAGCAGTGCAACAGATGAGTGGTGTGGTGGAATGTTTTTATAGTGTCTGAACTTGTGAGTTGATATCTTAACACAACCTTTGTTATTGTTAGTGTTCCCTGCACAAACAATTAAAGCCTATAGTGTGTCTATGGAACCTATGAGTGAATGAAAATCATATCACACGCATGTTAGTCAACTGGTGTCAGCTGCTGAGGCGGCACATTGAGGAAGGGTGGGACCAGCCCCCTCCCGCCTCCGCAAGGGGGGCCAAGCCAGTGAGCCCATCCCATGGGGGACCCAGTCAGGGGGACGCCACCCACTCTCCAGGACCCAGGGCGATCCCCAGGGCGGTCCCCCAGCCCAACCGAAGCGCCCCGACCAGTCCCAAAGGGAGGGGCACGGGTATGGGACCATCACCACCCACGCCTATTCCCCCCACCCAGCGCACCCCACCGCCGCCACCACCCCTACCACCCCCGGAAAGTCCTTATTGTTATGTTAATTGTCAGCACTTCGTGGAATGTGGACAGTAATTAATATATTATTTACTGTTGATTTATGTTACACTGTGTGTGTGTGTGTGTGTGTGTGTGTGTGTGTGTGTGTATGTTTTTAACTAAACCATTACTTTTGGTAGTGTGGGAAAGAGTGACCTCCTGGTCAATTCCTCCATATGTATGTTCCCTTCTGGGTGTTAACTGTTAAAAGAAAATAAGCTTGAAGAAAGCTTTCGTCTAAACATTGTGGGACCTTTCTAGCTGAATGATATTCATTAAAGAACAGCAACGTTATAGTTGCATCATTCATAAATTCCTGTAGACCACTAGTACATGGCAAATGAAACAATAAAAAGAGATGAAGAGCATGTGAGTCTTCGTGCTTTTGTAAAAGTAGCAAGTCTTTTCAATCAATAACGGGTTCAAGTCTGAGTGAAGTCACGAGTCATTGCTGTTCAAAGTCCAAGTCGAGTTACAAGTCTTGTATCAATTTTTGTCAAGTAGAGACCAAAGACTCAAGTCCAACTTGTGTGACTTGAGTCGACACCCCTGCCAAGTCTACTGTTTGCTGAAGACTTTATCAAAAAAAGTTAACAGAGGTTACGTCAGAAGATGCAAACCACTTAAAGACTAGGAAGGCCAGATTGACCAAAAAGTACAGAGATGTAGTTAAAAAAAGAAAATAAACAAAACAATTTTGGGAGAAAGTTTCAAAGTTGGCTGAGACAAAGATTAACCTTTACAAAGTGATGGAAAGACTCTAGGTTGGAAACGGAAAAGATCTGCTCATGGTCCTAAACATACAAGCTTAGAGTACCTGTGAAACTCAGTGGAGGTAATGTCATGGTTTGGACATAGATGGCTTCTATGGGATGAGCTCATAATATTCATCCATCCATCCATCCATTTTCTGAGCCGCTTCTCCTCACGAGGGTCGCGGGCATGCTGGAGCCTATCCCAGCTGTCATCGGGCAGGAGACCTGGGCAGGAGACCTGACCTGGTTGCCAGCCAATCGCAGGGCACATACAAACAAACAACCATTCGCACTCACAGTCATGCCTACGGGCAATTTAGAGTCTCCAATTAATGCATGTTTTTGGGATGTGGGAGGAAACCGGAGTGCCCGGAGAAAACCCACGCAGGCACGGGGAGAACATGCAAACTCCACACAGGCGGGGCCGGGGACTGAACCCGGGTCCTCAGAACTGTGAGGCTGACGCTCTAACCAGTCGGCCACCGTGCCGCCCTCATAATATTCATTGATTCTCTAATACATGATGGCAGCAACTAAATGAACTCAGAAATCGACAGAAACATGTTTTCAGGCAATTTACAGATGCTTTCAAAGCGATTGGAAGATCCTTCATTTACAGCAAGATAAACACACTGCTAGAACAAAAAAGGAGTTCAAAGGCAAGACGCACTTAATCTGGTCAGACTTAAACCCTATAGAGCATGCATTGTACTGTATTTGTAAAGAGGAGACTGAAGGGAGGGATGCATAATTTAATTGGATTGATCTCGCATCTTTCAAGGGACCCAGTGATGATTAAATACAGTATACATATATTCATCGATGTTTTAAAACATGATGCTATTGGAGCTTATTCCTTTATTAGACAGATTTCATTTTTACTGTAAGTTAGTCGTAATGTTCTGTTGTTATCTTAAATATTAAAAATCCACCCAATTTCAGTATCACATCCCAACTTGTCAAGTTAAAGGAAATATCAATCCTTGATATGCAATATTAATAGCTCATACTGGAGAAAATTTGTTTAAAGGGCAATGCTGTCGAACTAATCAATGTTTTCTGATGTTTTGCTGAAAAGACGTGATTTACCAGTTATTTGATTAATTAATAAGCAATAACATCCCAATGTACACAAGACGTCCAGTGCAGGGGGCTTATTTGACATACTTTATTGTGACAGATGAGCAAGCTAATGATGAACGTTCAAATGTAAATCATGTCAGTACAACAATACAACATAAACAAATTCTGTCAATGAAAGGGCTTGTTATAAAAACAGGATAAACAGTCAAATTCTTGGCCATCTCATTCTTGTAAAAGCTTGGAAACCTTTCTCAAATGTAGACATTCCTCATGAATCATTACTTCAACTGTCTTTGAAAAAAAAAAAAAAAAAAAGAAAACCAGCAGTCAGAATCCAGCTTTGTCCAGTTAACAAATGATCTGTAAAAGCATCTGGTTGGATTTATGCCTTACTCACGCACACGCACGTGCACACAAACACACACACATACACACACGCGCACACACACGCGCGCGCACACACACGCTCACGCACACTCACACGCTGAACCTAGAACACCCCTCTTACAATTTGTCAACAGACCAACATTGTTGGAAAAATATGCCATCCAAGTCAAACAAAAACACTTGATGGTCGAACGTCACACGAGACTCCATCCTAATGAGCTTCCAGATGTTTCTGTTTTTCTTCCTTTTTCTTTTTTAAACAGAGGTACAGAGCGATTCACAGTACCTGCGACATACTATCGATCTCGTGCCCATTATCTCTGTCTGGGCTGCTCTATACAAGGTAATAAGATCAACAAGTTGCATCAACTATAAAAAAAACTAAATGGAAGGCACAAAGTCACCATTTCTTGGTCGCCAGCCAATCGCAGGACACACAGAAACAAACAACCATTCGCATTCACATTCACATCCAAAGGGCAATTTTGTCTTCAATCAACCTTATGATTATTAATGAATGAATTAATTTATTTATTTATTTTTTACACTTGTACGACAGTTAAAAGTGTTGAAAAGTGCTTTCAGCTTGCAGGTATGAGCATGCACCGTGAGTGTGAACATCTGAATGACTGATGACAAGCAACAACTCCTCACCCTCACTGAAAATGAAGTAACCATGTGCAAATTTGAAGATTTATAGCACAAACACGTGATTGAAAATGATGCATCTTAACACCATTTTTTTTTTTTTAGACACCAATTCCAGATGTTTTACTTTTTGGATAAGTGGACAATTTCTCAGCTTTAAGGCTTTAAACACTGATGCATGTCCCTTCGCTGGCTGGCCTCATCCCTTCAAATGCTATAAACCCATCCTCTTATTCTGTTTTATGGATGCACTACTGGTAGCCAGCAACTATAAACTGACATTTTGGTTAATGTTGTGTGGTTATAGAGCCAAAACATTACTATAAATTACTCTACCATTTATTGAAATGAATACAAATATATTATTTCAAACCAATGTTGAGTCGTCAGGGCGAGCAAGCCCTTCTCTGCTTGCCTAAACACCATCAGAATCACAGAGCTACATATATTGCTAACAGTCTATTGTTGTCATTTTGTAGCATAGACTCTAGCTGCACTGCTTCCAGTACTGTATAGGGATGTTCGCTTTTTCGTCCAATCAGATTTCAGCCTCTATGTGCCGCAATGTCAATGCAATCTGCCGAGGGCCTTGAGAATCAGCAGTTCTGACGGATGTAACTAAAAGGCCACTGAAGGGCCAGATACCAAATGTATGGCCCAGCACTCTTTTGATCAGTTTGGAAAGAACTTTCAAATGAATATCTGATAGATTAAGTGAGAGCAATGAGTAAATTCACTGCAGGTTCCTGTGGAATTCTGGGATTGGAGTCAATTTGGAACACAAGTCATTTCAAAGTGTTAACTACGCAGTGTGCAATTTTAATGGCTTTCTGAGCCAATAAAATTGTAGGACATAGAAGAACCTGAAAGGACAATAAAACAGAAAAACAATAGTTTTCTTTGTTACGCAGAAGGGAGATGTTAAGCGAAATACACATGCAGCCGGTAGCCATTCTGTATGTTTTTATGAATACTGGCCATTAGTTTTAAGAGGATGAAGTCATTGTAGCTGTGCTATTCCAGTAACTATATTCTTTCAGTGCTGGATCAGATCCCTACAATGACTCCTGCAATGCATATGTCTGAGTCTTTATTGGGGAGGCTAGAAAACACTTTGATGAGTATGACTGATGGGTGAATTTTAAACGAAGCTGACTTGGGATCATTTCCTGGACCGTCATTCACAAGTGAGTGCATGCTCACAGGTTGTAAAAACATCCGTGAAAATGAAGCATACTTTTGGATGAGACAGAGGCTGATTTCAAATTCAAGTTTGTATCTGGAAAACGCTGGGCCAAGTTCCACTAACCTGGAAATATTTCGGTTGATAGATTCGCCACTTTATTCGATTCATGACAAATGTCATTATAACTACAAACTAAAGTAAACTTCAACTGGGAGTGAAAAATAAACAGCTTGAAGCAATGCTGTGCCTCTTGATTTGGAGAATTGCGCGAGTGAGAGTCTGCCCATTTCTTGACCGCAAAAGAGTGAAAACAGACAGAAAGGAAGACTTTAAAACGTGTATTTTAATAAGTTTAAGTGTGTTTTCATGGCTTCAAATCAAAATGTGGGACGAGTAAAACTAGTATACACAGAAAAACGGTCTCAATATGGCAGATTTTCAACTATGATTGATGAGTTTTTCCTGTGACAAACTGGGCTTCACTGTATTCAGAATTTTGTTGTCTAATGTTTGAGAGTGAAAAAAATAAAAGCCATTAATGTGTGACTCATAAAAGAAGTTTCCATTCACATGCACTATCCTGCTCCAAAGGTTAATTCCATAGTGTGTTTTGTACCTTTTTTTCACTCCAGAGTGTCTCTGAGTGGCATCACCATTATTAATATCATGATGCATTCACAATTAAAGACAATTTAATTCTATGGGGAGTTTCCACCTGAATCAAACCCTCATTTAATTTTCCTGGCAGAGTATCCACTGGAAAAGTTATTCGAGTAATCACTGAAGGGGGAAGCTATAATCAGGAAATGTAATAAATTGTCAACTGACAGGGGAGACAATGAGCCATTTAAATACCTGACAGAGAAAGTGACCACGCATGCATAAAGCTTTATTTGAAATGGTTTGACATTGGTTCAGCTCATGACTTTTCTGTGATTTGATCCACACAGTTCACACACATTGAGGAGTGAAACTATTTCGAAGATAAGCTTGAAATGAGATGACAACCAACCCACCCACAACCAACTAAAAAAAATGTAGTGTATGCGTGCCAGGCCAGTAGTTGATGAGGGTGCTTTGTAAAGAAACACTGCACACATGCACAAGGAATCGATCTTTGAATGACCTTTGTCTGCATGTACATTATGTGATATTCAATGACAACTTTGGTAAGCAAACAAACTTAATGTACAACGTAACAGTGATGCAGATAATGCACAGTTGAGTAGAGTTGCATTATATTGTGAGCACAAATGCTGTCAGAACGCCATGTTCTGCCATTGCTGTTATGACATGATGTATGATGCTCGTGCTTACCCAGACTGAACACGTAACACCTACAGTATGCCCACATGCGTTTACATTCTCCAGAACATCCGTGTTGTATAAACAAACACACAAAATTACAGGGTTTTAATTAAGAAGAGTCATTTACTTTCCAACACATACAGTATGCCCATGCCATACCACTTGATCTCCACCATGTTAGACATCCATCCATCCATTTTCCATACTGCTTATCCTCACTAGGGTCACCGACGTGCTGGAGCTCATCCCACCTATCTTCAGGCGAGAGGCGGGGTACACCCCGCACTGGTCGCCAGCCAATCGAACTGTGAGGCACATGCCGCCACCATGTTTGGCAGATGATGTGTGTTTAAGTAGCATACTCCTGAAGACTCTAGAATTCTTTGGTCAAGCAATATATTCTGTTGTATTCCTTCAGTTTCTCTGTGATATCGCCAGTCTAGTTTTTCCTCCTTCCTCAGATGGACTGTAAAAATGAGTCGATAAAACAATTGTTATTTTTTCCTTTCAAATATATGTTTTGTCAAAACTGAAAAAAAAAGACAATTTTAAAATCATGGAAAGGTAATTTATTTATCTTTTAGCTTCCACACTTATTTTGAATTGGTGTCAGTGGGAAACACTACATCTGGCCAGTATATTTACAAGAAGTCGAAAAAGTGGGAATTTCTGTCACTCTTGTCAGAATAGAGGGCCTGGCTGTTCTCGTTTTATGTAGAATTCACCTGATGGGATTTTACTCTATTTCAAGTCCTCTTTTAAGTCTTTTCTCAGTAAATTCCAAATCAGTACTTTCACTGGATTTTTTTTGTCATCTTTGTAGTATGTGAGACAAAAAAAAAGACTTTGTTCTTTGCCAAAACTAAAACCACAAGTGAAAGGGGATTCCAAAGCACCTGAGGCTCGTCGACACCCTGTGAAGGCTGTGATGGGATGATCAAGTCTGTGCATGGCTTTTTATAGTAGTTCCAAACATGTCTGACGACGGCCTTTTCGTATGCACATAAAATAAACCTTAAATTACAAGCCGCTAAGACTCATCTCTTTTTTTACCCATTGTGTTCTCTCTGTTTATATAGAAAATTTCCGGCTCCCAGAGGGAATTTCTCTCCCTTGTTTAATTTGTGTGGCAGCTTCCACAGACACGGTGGCACTTTCAGTGAAAGATATGTATCATCCACACAAGTTACGACAGTGCACTTACCTCTCAACTCACAGCAGTGTCTCAAATCACTGTACGGGCCGCAGTTTAGACCTTTTACGACCCAGTTTTTTTTTTTTTTTTTTTTTTAGTCCATAATATGCTCATCCTTTCCCAAGTCTAATGTGCAGTGACACTTCCATTTTAAGAAGGTACGAACCTTTCACGTCTTTTGACGAGCCATAGGGATAGTAAGGAGACTTTTTTTATGTTGACATGTTTTCACAGAAGACAAGTAAGCTGACTTCAATGAACAATAAAAGTTTTAAGATGGTCAGGGAAAAGGCTTAAGCGAGAAATGCAAACACACAGTATAAGCAAAAACCTCGGACAAAAACAGGAAACAACTGGAGTGGTCCAAAATTAAGGCCGATGAAGAAGGACAGTTGAAGGGGGAATTGGAGCATCATCCTCTTTTTAAATTGTTTTTCTTGTGTCATAATTCATAGGTGCCCTGCGATTGGCTGGCAACCAGTCCAGCGTGTACCCCGCCTCTCGCCCAAAGATACCTGGGATAGGCACCAGCAGATTTTCACCGCTACAACATTCATATTTTTTGTCGTAGTGCTTGACTTAACATTTTGTTTGGAAACTATGTCAAATGTTCAAATACTTTTAAACCCTTGAAATATGACATACATGGTAAATGTAATATTTTTTTGGTGTGTGTGTGTGTGTGTGTGTAGGGGGGGGGGGGGGGTAAAGCATCTTAAATCAAGGCTGAGGACTACACTTACATTGTAGGGGTGTATGCACGCAAAACACTGTCCAAACTTTGGGACCAGTATATTAATATTCAAATACTATGAACATTATAAAGAAACAAATAAATAAATAACACATTCATATTCACGCCCCTATAAAAGTAGTGGAACACTGAGGCCAATTCCTGTATTTTTGCTGTAGACTGAAGACATTTGGGTTTGACCTCAAAAGCTATATATGACTCAAGAAATCAACATCCAGCCTGGGATGGCATTCCTTTCCTCAACCAGGAGTTATTGGACGTCAGCCACCATGGTTGCATTGGTCACTCTAGCACAAACGGCATGCCCATGTAGATCCCACAAGAGTTCAATTGGGTTGATGTCAGGACTGTAAATAACTTTTTCTTTTGACTTCTAAACTCTGGAGGTAGTCTCTAATAAACAGTGCTCAGAGGGGAAGAGAGTTTTTTTTTTTTTATCTTCAAGGAGGTAGTTCGGTATCAAGTGTGGATGTCGACGTCATTGTGCGCTTTTGCAAAGGCGCAGAGTGACGTGGTAGTGGGGAATCAGAAATAAGATTGGTTGGAAAAAAAACAGCCATGGCTTTGGTCTACTGTACACTATATATGTCCTCCAACAGCACTTGAGAAGGACCTGGGCAGGTTCTATTGACATGGCAAACACACCAAAAAATAAAGAAATTTAAAAAAACTAATATGACTGGAAGCTGACACGTTATAAAAGAAAGCTAATAGACTGTTGGAACTAAATTAATACACTTTCAGGTAAGTTGATTTAGACAGATTTGTCTAAATATTTGAAAGAAATAGGCTTTTTATGTCATGTTTCTTAACAATGGCAAAGAGAAATTAACATAATTTCTAAATCATATAAAATTAAGTCAATAAGAATTGTAGTATAAGCAAGAATCACGGTTAAAACAGAGATAATAACCAAGCATTTTTTAAATATTCTTCACATAGACGTTTTTAAAACATGTTCACTCTTAAGGGCTTCGTGAACTTGTGTTCACTTGATGTTTTTTGAGTCAGTAACAGTTACAAAAACAAATTATAGAAAGGTCATGCTGCATTGCTGAATCATAGATTATGATTCATCTCTCTGAATATCCCGATGAACATTGCTCTCTCGAGCTAATAGTTTTCCCCCTTTCCATTTCAAAGTTCATTCCACCAAAGACACTTCACTCTTTGATGTAGACACAAGTGAGGGAAACTCCGCATAAAATCACTGTTCCAAACTTAAAGACTTTCATAAATCTTAATTATGGAAAAGCCCTGCACAAATCACATAGCTGAGTCAGAGACATAAAAAAAATTTAAACATGTCAACATTAGAGAGACAACACATTATCATGTGAAGATTAATGCCGGGACAAAAAAAAAAAAAAAAAAAAAAAGTCCCACATCTTTTGTGATTTTATTGTACCATATTTGTCAGGGCTCTGCAATAATGTCTTGCCAGCCAATCGCAGGGCACATACAAACAAAGAACCATACGCACTCACATTCACACCTACGGGTAATTTAGAGTTGTCAATTAACCTACCATGCACGTTTTTGGGATGTGGGAGGAAACCGGAGTGCCCGGTGAAAATTAATGTGCATTAATTAGAGACTCTAAATTGCCCGTAGGTGTGAATGTGAGTGCGGATGGTTGTTTGTTTGTATGTGCCCTGCGATTGGTTGGCAACCAGTTCAGGGTGTACCCCGCCTCCTGCCCGATGACAGCTGGGATAGGCTCCAGCACGCTCGCGACCCTAGTGAGGAGAAGCGGCTCAGAAAATGGATGGATGGATATGAAGATATTGGGATATGGGGATGAGGTATTGACTTTTAAAACATTATTTATTCATTTACTTATTTAAGGCCAAAATATTTATATTAAAAGCCAATAATGTTTTCATAAAAATATTCTTTTTTTTTTATTAAAAGAACTAATCATAATTTGAGTAAATATTTAACTTTGGGGATATTTGCGGCTTGCCCAAGAACAGATGGTTTGTTTGTTTATTTATGTTAGTCGTCACTCATGCTAGTTTATGCTGCCTGTTAACACTGCTGTGGGCCTCACAAGGAGTTTCAGACTTGCAGCAACAAATTATGGCAACAGTATGATTGCATGGGAGTTGGAATGGAAAGATAGTGCCACAATCAGTGATGAAGGGATACTTTGAGTCGGAAGTAGGACACTAGTTATAGGACAGGCCAAGACAGGACAAGCGAGTTGAGGCGAGAGACAGATAAAAAAAAAAATTGTCAGGGGCCTAAAAAATTTCTCAAGTCTGGGCAGAGCTGCGCACATGAACATTTAGATGTTTGATTTGAAACTAAGTGTCTTGACACTAAATTTAAATATGAACTAATTAAATCGATATATAACCCTGTATATTATCCACAACCCCCAATTCCAATGAAGTTGGGACATTGTAAAAAACATTAAAAAAAGACAGAATACAATGATTAGCAAACTGATGAATGTCATTACTTTTTTGCAAATATTCTCTACTGTATTTTGAATTTGCAACACCTTCCAAAAAGTGGGATGGGAATGTTTATTACTGTGTTACATCACCTTTCCTTTCAACGACACTCAATAAATGTTTGAGAACTGAGAACACTAATTGTTGAAGCTTTGTAGGTGGAATTGTTTTCCCATTCTTCAACTTCAGTTGCTTAACAGTCTAGGGTCTCCATAGTAGTATTTTGCACTTCATAATGCACCATACATTTTCAACGGGAGCAGGCTAGTCTAGTACTTGCACTCATTTACTAAGAAGCCACACTGTTGTAACGCATGCAGAATGTGGCTTGTCATTGTCTTGCTGAAATAAGCACTGACGGCCCTGAAAAAGACGTTGCTTGGATGGCAGCATACGTATGTTGCTCCAAAACTTGTATGTACCTTTCAACATTATGGTGCCTTCACAGATGTGCAAGTTACCCATGCCATGGCCATGAACACAATCCCATGCCATCACAGATGCTGGCTTTTGAACTTTGCACTGATAACAGTACGGATGGTCCTTTTCCTCTTTGTCCATGATTTCAAAAATACTATTTGAAATGTAAAATCGTCAGACCACAGCACACTTTGCCACTTTGCATCAGTCCATCTCAAATGAGCTTGGGCCCAGAGAAGCTGGTGCATTTCTGTGTCTTGTTGATATATGGCTTTTGCTTTGCATGGTATAGTTTTAACTTGCATTTGTTGATGTAGCGACAAACTTTGTCAACTGACAATAGTTTTCTGAAGTGTTCCTGAACCCACCTGGCAATATCATTTACACAACGATGTTGGTTTTTAATGCAGTTTAATGCCGCCTGAGGGATCCAAGGTCACAGGCATTCAAAGTTGTTTTTTGACCTTGCCATTTACGTCCAGAGAATTTTCCTGATTCTCTGAATATTTTGATGATATTATGGACCGGAGATGACGAAATCCCTAAATTCCTTGCAATTGTACATTGAGAAATGTTGTACTTAAACTGTTAGATTATTTGCTCAAGTAGTTGTTCACAAAGTGGTGAACCTCGCCCCATCCTTGCCTGAGCCTTTTGGGGATACTCCTTTTTTACCCAATCATGACACTCACCTGTTTCCAATTGACCTGTTCACCTGTGGAATGTTCCAAACAGGTGTTTTTTGAGCATTCCTCAACTTTCCCAGTCTTTTGTTCCCCCTCTCCCAGCTTTTTTGGAACATGTTTCAGGCATCAAATTGAAAATTTGCGAATATTTGTAAAAGATTTAATTAAAAAAAATAGCATTAATCAGTTTGAACATTAAATATCGTGTCTTTATAGTGTATTCAGATGAATGGTTGAAAACTATTTGCAAATCATAGTGTTCTGTTTTTATTTGCTTTTTACACAACTTACCAACTTTAGCGGAATCGGGGTATGTACTTTGTATGATATGTACCTTTTGAAAAGCATCCTGTGGAAAAGTGTTGAGAATTAGAGCTTGTGCTAAAACACTTAAAACATTGCATCTGGTTTGTCCAATGTTCTTTGATGTCTCTGTCAAAGAAACAAATAAATGAAACCAAACAGGAAACGGGTACCAAGCCAGGCAGTGCTATTCACCAGTAATAGCTATGCAGTGCCAACCCCCCTGTAAAGAATTTGAGTGCACTTATGAATCTCGCAAATGCAAGTCAGACAGTATTTAGCACCCACGGCTTGCCTAACTTGCGTGTCAAGATGCATCAGCCGCGGGTGCACATTAGGCTACTGATACAGTATATGCCAACCCTCCTCCTCCTCTTCCTCATCGTTTTTTGACTGTCGACAGATAACTAAAATATTAATAGGCCTAACTATTACTTGTAAAAGGAGGGGACAGTTTATTAGGCACTCGGACAAAAATCTCACATTTTTTAAAGTGCATATGCATGGGCACGTCATCTCCCGGGTTTCATAATTCAGTAGCGACAGGTACATTTGAGCGCAATCATTTTGGCCGACTTAAAATAAATACTAATGATGTACCAGGGTTGTCACCCTCATTTTAGTTCAGGGGCCACATTGACACTAGTTTCATCTCAAGTGGGTTTAGCCAGTATATTTGTGGCCTCATAAACTTTAGAAAAAAAAAAAAAAAAGGACTACTCCCCCAAAACTATCCCTCCTTTTGATGAAAATGCTTAGAAGTACATCATGAGTACAATTTCAATAATACAATATTACGAATCAGTTTTTCATCTCGGCTAGAACATGCTCAGGTCTAGAAATCATTTTAAATAATTTCCACATCCAGTCACTGATGGTGTAGTTGTAGATTCACCTGACTTTGATGTTGGCAGCGTCTTAATGGCTGTCTGTCTCTATATGTGCCCTGCGGCTGACTGGCGACCAGTTCAGGGTGTGGTCTGCCTTTCGCCCGAAGTCAGCTGGGATAGGCTGCCCTGAATAGGATAAGGGATGTAGGGAATGGATGAACGAGGATGAATTTCCACATCCATCTTGAAATCTTGACAACCTCAACTAACTCATCCCACCATACAAAGCAAAGTGGGAACTATTCAGAAAGAGCGTGCAGTTATCCCCTGCCTTGTAAATGTATACATACATACACACATAGAGTCCCCTCCAAAAGTCTTGGAACATCAAGGCCAATTCCTTTGTTTTTTGTTGTATACTGAAGACATTTGAGTTTCAGATCGAAAGATGAATATGAGACCTAAAAAAAAAAAATGCGCCCAAACTATTCAGCAAAAGCTTCATCATGACAATGACCCAAAACACAAGTCAATCACCAGACCTTAGCCAAACAGAACATGCATTTTACCTCCTGAAGAGGAGACTGAAGGGAGAAACAAACAAGAGGCTGCAGTAAAGGCCTGGAAAAGCATTTCAAATGAAGAATGTGAAGTGAACCCGTTGACTAGTGAAGTCAACGGGTTGCAGGCTAGATGCACTTATTGCAGGTGAGGGTTATGCCACCAAATATTAAATGCTATTCACTTTAAGTTAATTTAATAACGTCTGTACCAATACTTTTGCTCACTTAACAATGGCTAGCTTCAAACAAAAGATGCTCAATCCTGAATTGTTTAACACATCTAGATGTAAATACCATGAAATGAAAGCTGGAATTCTGAACTTCTGTCTCATATTCATCTTTTCATCTGAAAACCAAATGTCTTCAGTATACAACAAAAACAGAAGAATTGATCTTGCTGTTCCAATACTTTTGGAGGGGATTGTACATACATACATACGTTATAAATAACATGAGTTGTGTGCAGTGCATTCAAACATACAAGGGTTCCAGCAAACCAACCTCTTTTGAACTCAAGCTGTTGACTGATATTTCGCAATATTTGGTGTCTTAAATGATTTCTTCAGTGGATACTGTATTATTTTTCACCCAAAAATAAAATGTAGCATCAGTCTGACCTCCAGTGGACAAAATTAGCAACAGCAGTTACTTTTCATAAAAAAAATGCAATTAATGTGTTCTTTTTAATATGTTCAAAGTTTAAAACTGCGAAATTGGGTCTGGACCGCGGGGCGTATGATCTCATTTTATAACTAAATCAAACCTGACTGGCTCAGAATTTATCCCACACTCACAGTCGGGATAGACTCAAGCTCACTTGTGACTCTGAATAGGGCAAACAGAAAATCCAATCCGTCCATTTTCTGTACTGTTTATCCTCACACGGGTCGCGGGCGTGCTGGACCCTAAATCCAGCTATTTTCGGGCGAGAGGCGGGGTACACCCTGAACTGGTCGCCAGCCAATCGCAGGGCACATATAAACAAACAACCATTCACACTCACATTCGCACCTATGGGCAATTTAGAGTTGTCAATTAACCTACCATGCATGTTTTTGGGATGTGGGAGGAAACCGGAGTACCCGGAGAGCACCCACGCAGACACGGGGAGAACATGCAAACTCCACACAGGCGGGGCTGGGGATTGAACCCCGGTCCCAAGAACTGTGAGGCAGTTGTGCTAACCAGTCCTCCAACGGCAGTAGAAAATGGAAACTGAAATAAAGCAACTAAGGCATGATAAAGGTTCATCAAAGTTCATCACAGTAAAACACCCTCCATTGGGTATAGTGGCTATGGAGCGCCCCCTAGTGTATCTTACCAAACCTGCACGGGTCATTTACTGAAGTACTGTATCCCCTATCGAGAGTTGTATTTATTAGGACAAATACATATGTACAGATGTTTGCAGTTGAAAACCACACCAAAAACAATTGAAATAGCTAAAGACAACTAATATTACAAACCTTTTTTTTTTTTTTTTTTTTTAAACTATCATCAATTATATAATTTTAACTGCACCCTAGTAGGAAAATGGGGAGGACTCGAGTGGATGAAGTCGTGGTCTACAGTATAAATATTTAAAGAAAGAATCAGATTCAGATAACCTTATTTTTTACTTGTGGGCCAATTAAATAATATTAAAGGTCATTTAAAAAAAGCTTTTAACGGTATCTCATGGTCACAGTAGTTTCCAAAGTGCCTTACTGAAATAGAAGCTTATATTTACAAATACCTGAATGCTATGGATATGTCACGATAACTGATTTGACAAATGTACTCTTGCATGGAAATAAGAAAAACAATGAAATGAAATAGTATAAGCACAATATATTTCTACTTCAAGTGTAGGGACGACTTACAGTGCTAAAATCCTGACGCAAACTGAACAACTCGAAGTGGACCGCTGTGAAAACATGACAGTTGCCCACGCTTCACCTCACATCCAAGTGATTGAGCACCGTATATTAATGGCGGCACTGCAACGGAAAAACTGTGACTGTCACTCTGGCCTTCCCTGCATCCCCAAAATGTTACTGAATTTGCAGTCCAGCCATCCATCCATCCATTCTCTGTACCACTTGTCCTTACCAGGGTCGCGGGTGTGGTGGAGCCTATCCCAGCTGACTGGGAGAGAGGTGGGGTACACCCTGAACTGGTCGCCAGACAATGACAGGGCACATATAGACAAACAAACAATCACACCTGAGTTTGTAGTCACTTCTGCGTTTTTTGCAAATGTGGATTTTTTTTTTTTAAGAATGTTTTTGAGGAGTCATTTGACAAATCCATATTTAAAAAAAAAAAAACATTGTTTGTATTATATCTTTGACGTGTAAAAGACAAACTCCATCAGCACTGAACAAGTTGTGGTCTGGAAACAGGAAACCAAGTGGGTTAAATGAAGATAAAATGAACACACACAAAACAGGCCATCAGTGCGCTGCTAAAACGACAGTCCAGAGGCCAGATGTCACCTGCTCACTATTTTTCACACATGACATATTTCTGCTGTAGATGTTGGCAAGAAACAAGCGCCCACATGCGGATGCTGGGATGTAGGGAGACACACAGTATATTTCCAATAAGTGCATTGGGTGTGCAGATTGACTCCCGATGAATAGTGGCTGTCAACGGGCTGCGATGCTCTGTCTCGGGAGTGGTGTAAGAGAATGACTGACTATAAACTACATTTAATGGCCTCATTAGGGTATGAATTTGATCTGCATACTTGATAATTGTTTATGGAAAGGATAGAAAAAAATCAGACAAAAGAAAATAAGAAATTAGATCATGTGTATTGGGGACTCCACACTAAAAACCTTTTACGCTTAGCAGTAAACTTTGGTCTGGTTCCGTACTGTCCAGTAACAGTGTTTTAGGGAAAAAAGAAAAGAAAAAAGTGACCGTAACACCTAATGGCAAGCTATCGCCAACCTCAGGGATGTGGTCCCCAAAGGGAAGAAAGCAAAAAACTGAACAGTACTGCTTTGTGCCTGTGAAACAGCCGCACATATCCCAAATGCTCAGCAGACATCTCTGTATTGAACAGTAGCTGCTGGATTGCCTGAGGAGAATAACTATGGAAACTTAATCTGATCGGTTCAAAGGAGAAAATAAACCCTACAAATTGATACCACAGGCAATCTGATAATGATGATACTTTCCCAGCCATAAAATTCAAGTTCAATGGGATAATAGTCTGTAATAATATCAATTATATTCTGTACTCTAGACTGTAAACTGTATAAAATGAACTGTAATCCTCTTGAATTGCTTAATGAGACAGATCGAAATTATGTCAGCAAGATTTAACAGATGCCCGAGACAAAACAGAGGTGTTTAAACATACGTGTTCTAGAATTGTGACATTGAAGTGTGACTAAACAGACTTTCATCAGAGCTTTGTTGGATGTCACCACAACACAGAATTAAACCTCCTCAGCAGAAGTGTGTTCTGCGCTAACAAAATGAATCAGAAAGAGACCGTTGCTATGCTGGGCTATGGCAATTTGAAGCTAATCCCTCATACGTCCCCATATGTAAAGCCAAAAACGAGCCGCATGCAAAATTGAAATTGTATGAATTTGCTATGCTATGGGACCGCAATAGGTCTACCACAAAATGCATCAATCATATCTATGAGAGTAAAGGAGTCAAGCCTGGTTAAAAACATTTCCCACTTTGGACAGCACTTCATACATTCTTGTCATTATTTTTCAATGCTCTGGACATCACAGGTGATTGATTCCCTCTCTTGAATCCCTTCTCTACTTCGAGTCGAGAGACACTTGATTGCAAAGATTCCATCTCCCATGAAACCAAGATGAGGTCCAAAGTGTTTCACTTGGCCGGCAAAGACAGTCGGGAATCGCGGAGTAAATTGCGATATGAATATTATTGACATATTTTTCTAGCAATAATGATAATACAACAACGATGCAATTATCTACATTTTGAAAGAAAACACTTCGGCATACACATCAAAGACCTGAAATATTTGAATACGAACATACACTTTTCTGTCATAATATATCAATAACAAAAGTAGTACCAAAATGATGACGTCATAAAAGCATCTAAGCTGATTTGGGGCAAAAAAAACCGAGGCAATTTAGTGTTTAATTCATTCCGTGATCACACTCAGAACTCAAAACATTTGTATCTCAAATCATCTTTCTGCATTGAAATGAATAGGAATGCCAAAAATCCGTTCCAGTCTCCCCCCAAAAAGTACACAAAAACTTGTACCATGTAATGTGGTTTTAGATATGGAAAATAGCACTCTATAAAATTGAATTTCAAATCTAAAATCACAAACCTTGTAACCTAAATTACAACAAAGCGTCCTTTTTAAGTGGATAAGAAAATATGCCTATGAATATATAGATTCGTTAGATTCTTAGATTCCCTGTCTACATGTGAAGTTGTGGTCAAATAGCCATTGGTCAAGTTGGTTACACCGCAAGCCCATCTATGGCGTTTTGTATTGTTTGTTAGCATTAAGCTAAGCAGACTTTCCTACGACAAAACTACAGTATGTGGTTGTTTGAAATACATAAAGTGTAATTCTCTTTGTCTTATCTCTAGTTTGACAGTAAACTTCAACTTAGAGTCTCATTAAACACCTTGAAGTCTCTTTTTTGAAGAATTGTTCATTATCGTTGAAACCGCTCCTTGTTGTGAGGTGAGATGAGTTGAGTTCACTGCAACCATACAGCGCTCGGCCAAACGATTGCTTGTTTCTCCAAATACTTGTAAGTCGGGTCAATCATATCTCAAGGCACAGTTGTATAATATCGATACTTTATTTTCCCACCAATTTGTAATTGTACATATTGATACTCAGGTCCAACAATGATTATTTTGCCTTTATACCTGGAATGTTTTTACGTGTTTTTACCTTAACACAGTATAGAAATAACAACTGAGAAGGTCATTTATTTGTTTTTAACATTTCTTGCAAGAAAAGAGTCCAACTCTGATGATGAGCCAGAATTAAAAGGGCTCAAGCAAGCACTATACGCAGAAAAAGGCAATTTACTGTCTTGCAACACGTGGAGTGATGAGTCTTGCCCTTGGGGAAGAAAAATGGCCAGAGCGTGCATTGGATCCTTGACTCAGAGCTGTTTGGAATGAAATAGTTTGGGCTTGAAATGCAACTCTACAAGACAGCACAGCGCTGGACTCAAGAGTATGTACTGTTTGCATAACAGCAAGGCCACGTAGATACGGTTTTCCTCAGAGGGCCATTATGATTGTAAAACCATATCAATGTCTAATCGCCTCATCGTATTATCACACATAAACAACAAATTGATGGATAACTAGTTTTGAAATCTGAAGTCAAGGATAATGCTTTGTTCAACTATTATTCAAGTAACTGTAAAAGCGGTTTGGAGGCAAAACACGCTCACAATAGTGCATTACTATTTATTACATATGAATATACAAAAATTTGGAACAGATTTTAGCAAGAATCACAGAAGTTGACTCACATGATTTGCTTTCGCGGACCACATAAAATGATGTGGCCGGTCGGATCTGGCCCCCTGGCCTTGAGTTTGACACCAGCGCCCGAGAAGAACTCGACAAATGGATGGATGGACGGATGGCTTGGCATCTTGAGACTTACCTTACGACATGTTTGTGCCACAAAACAATCTACCAAATACAGTAGTTTTATTTTACAGTTTTTTTTACAATTGCTTAAACACGATTTTGAAAACAGGGCTCATTTTGTCAAAACACCACACACAAGGAGCAGAACACCTCAGATCCTTTCCAAAATGAGACACTTGTAAAATCTATACACTAATTCATGAAAAACATATTGTGTTACCATATGAACTGTAAACTCAGCAAATATCAGGCAAACATAAAATACTGTATCCAGCACAGGTTAGTAAGAGAAAAAAAAGGAAAAAGAATCTGAAAAAAACTGAAGATACAGAAGAGAAAACAGATATTATCTCTTCACCTACCAGGATCTGGCCAGAGAATTTCAATGTTCATCATGTTTATGATCTTTCTCTCTCTTGTTCTTGCATGAACATGAACCGCCTCGTTGTTCTCGACCTTCAATCCTATATAGAAAAAAAAATTAAATGTAACCTATTGTAAAATGTGTGATTAAAGGTACATTTTACAATTATTTCTGCATACATTGAGTGTAGGAAATTGACCGAGTAGCTTTTCTTAGCTTTAAGTCTGTCGGGAAAAAGAAAGGTCAGAATGAAATGAACAGGAGGCAGAGGTACAGTACACAAGCCTGTGCGTGTGCGTGTGTGTGGGTGTGTGTGTAAACCTACTGACTGATTGCCCTGCTTCCCACATCAATGGAAGTCATATTTCACCTGTCAGCGAGTGTCATCTTTATCGTCATGACAGTCCCCAGAGCCTCCTTTGCTTTTCTTTGTTGTGTGCTTTTTGGCAGATGTGCATGTTTGTATGTTGGTCGGGTTCGGTGCGGTTCATTTTGTTTGAAAATTAAAAAAATAAAAAAAAAAAAAAAGTGAAAAGCCGAGCGATAGCTGCAAACATACAGAGCCTGGAAAAGGTTAAAAAAAAAAAAAAAAAAAAAAGGTGTGAAAAGCAATACCAAATGCTTTCTCATGAGACCCAACAAAAAGATTCCACAGTGAAACATTTCATCGTAGCAATCCATTGGTTGATGGATGATTTGTCTTCTCCCAAGGACAGTCAGTCTGGTGCATGGTGTTTGTTGGTTGCTAGGACAACACAGACAGACAGGCATGTATGCTGCATGTCAGCATGGAGGGTCCCCACGAACAAACTGGACTCATTTTGGAAGAGAGCCCTGCTGCTGCCTGCTGAGATGAGAATTAATGTTTCCATTCAAGTCCAGTTTGCTTGAACTTGAGGTGAAGATTTATTGTCTGGGGAGAAATCATTCCTGCTATGTTCGCCAGCGAACCCAGTGGAATTATATTCTTACCAGAGGCAGGGATTTCACCCACAAATCCACAACCTTTAGGAATGTCCTACATCCTGCTGCTCTTGGTGTCACTGCTCCTTTCCCCTTTCTGCTTGAATGTTTTCAGTCCTTAGCTGCGACGCGTCGTAGCTTTTTACAAACCTTGTTAAAAGTGCACTGCAGATTTAATCATGCAGGTTTTGCTGTGAAAAAGGAGCATCCCTGATTTGAGAAATTATGTAGAAATGAGGCTGAACTGACATTCGGTTCCGTGCAATGACTCTTTTCTATGCTGTATCATGAACTGGGTAATAGCATGCTATAGGAAACTAAAATGAATGGAAAAAAAAAGATGATCTGGAGCTGACACGCTTTCTCCTTTTTACAGTAGGAAGTATTTGGTGAATAACGCACTGCTGTGATCAAAGAGCAGGGGCCTCATGCACAAAGACTTGCGTGGATTTCCTCCTAAAACATGCTCAAACCCAGAAAACGTCGTACGTCACGAAGCGATTGTGAGGGTAATTCATAGGTGTCCTCACAAATATCAGTGGTTCGTTAAATACACTGGTTAACAATTGAATTGTCAGTCCTTCCGTCAATTGCATTGTTGAAATCAAATATTGCCGGGCATGTATTGTTCATCAGCGCTAATTGTTCATGTGTCCTCTGGTGTGCAGATTCATGAGAACAGTTTCCTAAGAGCTACAGAAACATGCGTACGCCAGCCATGCAGTTGGCGTGAGGCGCCGCACATTTCCACGGTCATGTCACTCTTGATACATCTGAACTTTGCCGTGAAAAAGAACGGGCGCCACGTTTTTGCGCGTACGCACCTTTTGTACATGAGGCTCCAGCTCTGTGGAAGCAGCAAGAAGGCCTGCATGGTGCTCAGGCAGACTTTCCAACTCAGTAACTGGGTAGAGTTTTTCAGTACATGTCAACCTGCTCTATAAATCAAAATCCTGAAAAGTTACTGGAGATCCTCCATGTTTGCTGTCGCAGACAGCATCTTATAACCATCTGGACCTCAGGTGCAGTGCTGAAGGGCAAAGAAAAGACATTTGCACTGACATTTACAGATTTTCCTTCTCCCTCTTCTCCCAATGCGATTGACCTGGAATTCTGACCTAGTTGGAATAATCAGGAGTGAGAGTGAGAGTTTTCTAATTATCATAGTTGATAAATAATAAAGTGTTGCACAGCAGCTATACTGCCTTTATTCATTCTAGTGCAAGACCGTAAACGATGAGATGGTGCTCTCTGCTCTCGGATCCAAATTTACACATAATATGACTTTCTAACTCACTCCGTTCCGTTTTGATTCCGCTGCTGAGGCAGCTGTTTGATTGCCTTCACGGCACACACATTACCAATGACTGTAACCCAGTGTGGCTCACTGTACCTGAGGCTTCAATAATTTGTGAAATATTAGCAGCGAAACGTAATTGTTTTGAAGGGAAAACGTCAATTGCAACTTAACACAGCCACAGAAAAGTGTGCAACAATTTACAATTTGAATTGGACATAAACAATTAACTAATATAATATTATTGTGAAACTCTTATTTGCAAGGTCACAGGTCAGATCGGCACCTCTCTATGTTTGTGCTACTCAACCAACTTCCACAAGTGTCTCTAAAGTCGTTTGGAAACATGGAGGTTGTGTGACTTCTTGTGTGACTTCCACAAATCTTGACACTAGCATATGTAATGAGACTTCACTTTGGTGAGCATCAGAACATCATAAAAGAGATGAAAAAGAATGCCTCGCCTTGGTCACTTGTTTGAAGATAACTGTGTTTTGCTAGTGGAAAATGCTAAAATTGTGGTCTCAAAGAGAAACTTAATAAAAACCGTTCCCTTGTGGGATCTTTTTGATGACTTTTTTTTTTTGGTCATATGTAAACATTTTAAGAAAAGCAAAAAATAGAAGCTCCTATTTTACTAGATTTTACTCGGAAACCCACATTCTCCTCTATTGTTGTTTGTTGTCGCCCCTACTGATGCGTTCAATGCAACAACAATGCACAATAGCGATTATTTTGAGGTGGAAACAATTTGAGGTGGCGCAATTTCAGTGAAGGTGAGTATAGAAGTGGAAGAGAATTATAAGTCAACCATTATGATAATAAAAGAATATTAAATTATTGTATCATGAAGTATGTAACATACAAAGAGACTTCTCCCTCTCTGACTCTGGATTGGTGTTTTAGTAGCATCACCACCACGACGCCCACTGGTTAGCTCATCTGCCTCACAGTTCTGGGGACCGGGGTTCAAATCCCGGCCCCGCCTGTGTGGAGTTGGCATGTTCTCCCCGTGCCTGGGTGGGTTTTCTCCGGGTACTCCGGTTTCCTCCCACATCCCCAAAACATGCATGGTAGGTTAATTGAAGTCTCTAAATTGCCCGTAGGTGCGAATGTGAGTGCGAATGGTTGTTTATATGTGCCCCGGCGATTGGCTGGGGCTGGCGCGTGTCGATGAACGCTTGCAGCCAATAGGGAACGGGTGGGCGGGGGCACAGCGCCAGCTTGTACTATAATATAGTAGGGCTGCCAGACGCATCTCCCCCTCACTCTGTCGCCATCCTGGCGCCTCTGGTGAATGGATTGTACACTTTCCCTTCAAATACGACAGCAGCTGACGGTGTTCCCGACATATTTCTGTCAGAGTTACAGCGTAGAGTTAAAGGTACAGTACTGTTTGCCCCGCTTGTTCTTCTATTTTGCCGTGTTTGGCGTGAGTCACAGCAAGGGTGCAGAGCAGAGAGTCCAGCGCAGGGGAAAAGCAGGCACGACTGTCGCGTTGCACGCTTCTTATCTTCCACAGCGACTTTGTTGGCGGCGTTGTGCGGCGCTGCCATTAATAATAGTGGCGCCTGTTTTACAAAGTAAGACGTGCAAGCAGGTGGAGGTTGACCTCAGCACAGTCACAGGGAACTGCGACCCAGCACTTTCAATTGTATAGTTGTCACTAGCAGAGTTCTGTCATATTTGATCGTTTTGGAATTCCACAATACATTATACTGTAAATAACGACCAGATTTAGTTCAACAGTATTCACCACGCCTCCTGCAGGTGTACACCAAAAGATTGTCTCAAGGTGGCATTCAAAAGGTTGATGAGCGGGGAACTCTTCCTGACCAAGGATGCACCTCGCTCACCTTTGTGGGAGAGTGCTGTGCATGGTTGCAGATGATAATCTCGTTCAGGTAAATTAGATTTATATCTTGGCCAAATATTGAGTTGAAATGTTTTGTATTATTTGTATAATTTGAAGTGGCAAGGTACTGAGGAAATAGTGTTACAATATATAACCTTTAATATACTGGATATATATAAAACATTATATTTACATTTTAATATAAACATTATTACGCGTCCACGATAGAGTGTGACACAAGTGACCAGAGAAAAAACATTGCGTTTCCAGCCAGAAGATAACTGTTCAACAACAACAAAAAATAATAACAACCAAAACATGTACTTAAACTAAAATAGTGACCACTGTATGAATCATTATGTGCTTAATGTCTGGCTTTAAAGAACACAAACCAATGTAGATGTGATGATTTATTCATAGAAATATGTTTTGTGTGTGTGTGTGTGTGTGTGTGTGTGTGTGAGAGAGAGACATAAATGAAGCCTACTCTCTACATATTCATCAATGAAGAAAAATAATTTATTTATTTTATATTTTTTAACCATAGTTTATCATTTCAAACAGTACACTAATTATTTGCTGTAATGTAGAATATCCCCGTGCAATATCCAATTCATTCACATTGTTTCTTTGATCAGAACCTTTGTATATTAAAGCATCTGTACTCCAACGTACATTCATGAAGATGATCATATCGTGTTTCTCATGACACTTACGCATAATGGGGTGCCCTGTTACTTGCTCTGTTAATTCCCCCCCGCATTCATTGTAAATCCATCGGGTGAATGTTTTTGAAGTCATCCTCATATTTATTCTCAGCCCCTCCCATTTAAATTAGTGAAGATGTTCTGACCACAGGTGGATCGGTCCAAGTGCATCATCTTACCTCGCTATGATTATGTGTCTGTGGGTGATCACTTACTTTGGATTTCACCTCATTGCTGTTTACGATTCTCACACTTGAGTTTTAGACCTGCACCATGTAGAAAGCGATTTGATTTGATTGACTGGTGATCGGTGCAGGTGTATGCCAGATGTGAATATCTGTTATTCTGAAGCCTTAAGAAAAAAAGAAGATTGCAATGTTTTATGGGCCATTTATTCTCAGCTTTATTTGCCTCATGTAAAAGTCACTGGACCATCAGACATACATCCTCATCATCAGCTTCTTTTACAAACCACAAGGGGGCCTCATCTTGGTTCAAATAGGTTTTTATTGTGACTCCATTTGTTTTTTGGACTGCATATAAAACATCTAAAACAAATGTTACATATAAGCAATGTGAGTCATTTTTATTTACATTAATTGAATTGTAGTAGTGTGCTGGACAGATGGAAAGAATACTTTGAGGAGTTGATGAATGAGGAAAATGAGAGAAGGAAGAGTAGAAGAGGCAAGTGTGGTGGACCAGGAAGTGGCAATGATTAGTAAGGGGGAAGTTAGAAAGGCATTAAAGAGGATGAAAAATGGAAAGGCAGTTGGTCCTGATGACATTCCTGTGGAGGTATGGAAGCATCTAGGAGAGGTGGCTGTGGAATCTCCGTGGACCATGATGTTTGCAGATGACATTGTGATCTGCAGTGACAGCAGGGAGCAGGTGGAGGAACAGTTAGAAAGATGGAGGCATGCACTGCACAGAATATATGTGCATGAATGAGAGGGGTGGAGGGGCAAGAGTGAGGCTACAGGGAGAAATGATAGCAAGGGTGGACGACTTTCAATAATTGGGGTCAAGAGTCCAGAGCAATGGTGAGTGTGGTAAGGAAGTGAAGAAACGGGTCCAAGCAGGTTGGAACGGGTGGAGGAAGGTGTCAGGTGTGTTCTGTGACAGAAAAGTATCTGCTAGGATGAAGGGCAAAGTTTATAAAACAGTGGTGAGGCCAGCCATGATGTACGGATTAGAGACAGTGGCACTGAAGAGACAACAGGAAGCAGAGTTGGAGGTGGCGGAATTGAAGATGTTGAGGTTCGCTCTCGGAGTGACCAGGTTGGATAAAATTAGAAATGAGCTCATCAGAGGCACAGCCAAGGTTCGAATGTTTTGGAGACAAAGTTAGAGAGAGCAGACTTTGATGGTTTGGACACGTCCAGAGGAGAACTCGTGAGTATATTGGTAGAAGGGTGATGAGGATTGGAGCTGCTAGGCAAGAGACCTCGAGGAAGACCAAAGAGAAGGTTGACCGAGGTCGTGAGAGAAGACAGGAGGGCAGTTGGTGTTAGACAGGAGGGTTGTCAAGCCACCTTTCAATTCGACACAGAGTCCAAACTTGGGATATTTTATTTTTTTATTCAACCACATTTGGCTCATATTTTCTATTTGCATGGTTATGGTTTTCACCATCACATGATGGTGTTGAAAGACGTAAGTGTACATTCATTGTGATACTAAAGAGGAACTGCCAAGGCATGAGAGTTTTAAGTGCATCACGATACACATGTAAGTGATTCTGAATCGATTCCTAAATTTGAAGAATTGATTATTAAATAATATGATGTAACAGGGAAGTGCATTGCTGGGTGGTCAGTCAATGTGGCAGACTGTTTTAATTTTCATGTATTTATTTAACCTTTATTTATCCAGATAAGCCAACTGAGAACCGATTCTCATTTGAAATTCTGACTTGGCAGCAGACAGCAGAGTAAAACAAAGCAAAATAAAAGCAAACACAAAAACATGGACAACCAACTGGACAGAGTGATATCGTTACATAATACACGATATTACATCATAGCACAAGGTGAATAAAACGTTAAAAACTGGCTAAACACAGCCTGAGCTAAACTATAACACTGAAATCACTGTACAGAGTGCTGTACCAAATGACAGTGATCTTTTTGACACACGAATGTGTAATGTTGTGATAATGATGGTATTGCAAGTGACAAGTACAAGCATAGGTACATGCGTTCTGTCGTGCACACTGCATGTCTGAGCGCAGAGGAGCAGCATGTCCGCCTCTGCTGCGGATGGTTTTGTAATTCATACAAGAAACGAGAGCAACTTACAGTAAATAGTCACTTTTGGATCTATGAAACAATTTGGAATAGAGTACTGATAAAAGGACGTGTCATTACAGAAAAAAGGAAAATGGATGTTCTAATTCAATGTTCCACTTTTTAGGTTCTGCCAGCATTGTTTAATAATCAGTTATTATAATGTACTGTTTGCACTTCTATAAATGGATACCCCACTCAATATAATATGCTTAGCTGTCAGAAATGTTATGTAACCAAAAACCCTCTGACTACAACGTCTGTTGTAACAATGTAATAATGCTATGTTTTTCCTGACTAAGAAGATTTTGAGCTTGTCCCCACATTGGCCAACATTAACCTTAGTAAGCCAACCAGTGTCACAATTCTAGTGTTGCATGTTCTCAACATTTCCCCAAGTTGCCTCCACTGGCTTAAGAACAAGCTGATTATTGTACTAGTGTAGGCAGCCTGCCCAATATACAGTATGCTTTGTATGTTTTCAGTAGACAGTGCATCATGGTCACACAACATTGGAACAAGCCACAGGCCACAAGTAGAGAATAATAAAGACAGAAAGGGACTGATGAGTGCACAAGGCTCTTTAGATGGAAATCTTTGATGGGAGAAGAAAGGTGGGAGGTTGCAGGCTGCTGTTGGTCCACTTCCTCATGCAGTGCTGGACTGAACGGATGGAAAAGATGTGCTTCACACTTGATGGGTAGGCAGGCACTCCAGAGGCCCAACTATTTGTATACAAGTCATTAAAAAGTCCATTTTCCGTTACATCTCCCTTTTCAAGGCACGGTGCCCATATTCAAATGAATGCATTATGTATTCTCACTATTTAGTATGGTTGGAATGCTCAACTTCATAAGGTAATCACAGCCATCTGGACACAGTCATCTATCTCAGGTCTAGGCACAACTAAGCTCTTTGTGATTTAGCAAAAAAGAAGTCTTTGTAGTGCCTTAAAAACATGGTCAATTTTACCTTACAGTGCCAGCTCCAGCAAATCTTCCTTGATGGAAAGCTCCCCCGAGCTTCCATTAAAAACAGTAAATTCATTGTTCTCTGGCATCTTATATTCATGGTCAAAGTGATTTTTTTCAAATTAACAAAACCATTGCCCTTTTCTTAATATCGTATACATGTGCATGAGACATACATGAAACACACTATTTTCACTTGTGGATGACAACATTGGTGGTGACAAGTGTGTGGACTGTTTCGGATTCTAAGTCAGTGATCGAAGATGGAGAGTCCAAGATGGGCAACTTTGATGATCGCGAGGTCCACAAATGTTGTAGCTCGTATATATTAGCCAATAAATATTCAAATAAGGTTGGAGGGGAGTGAGTACAGCGGTAAAGTTCTGCAGTTAGGCTGCCTGAACCTCACTGCATATATCTCTCGAGCCTGGCTGGCCCCAGCTATGGTGTTGTGAGATTTATCTCCTAGCCAGCAGTTGGAGATACGCAATAATTGGCTGGGCATGCATTCGGAGTTGCCAACGCTGTGGACGGCAGCTGCTAATCTTGTCCAGCTTTTTGATCTCCCATTGTAGATTTGATTCATTACAAGTGCGACCTGATCAACACTCAGGGAGGTTGCAGCCTCCTGTTGGCAATACTTGTATTGCACATACAGTAAGTAGTACCTCCAGTTACCATGCAGTAGAAAACAACAAAAACACAATTGTGACTGATCTAAATAAGTGGTTTTACATTCTAAATGCGCTCTGTTATGTGGTGTGTGCTGTCCTGTTGATTTTTGCAGTGACAGGCCTCTCACGCATGTGTGTGTGTGTGTGCGCACATGGATACATTTGACACATTGTAGTCTCTGGTACATTTAAAAACAAAAATTTGAATCTGTCATCCAAAAGATTTTTCATCCAAGGTGTGTGACTTCATGTGACTCCCCCATAACTATTTTGTGTGCAGAGAACAACATCGTTAGTTATGCGAATCCCTGGATAGATGCGGCTTTCATTCAAAAGATGAAGAGACATTGAAGTAGAAGAAGTTATTTTAAAAGACACCCGTATAACCGTAATGGGTAATAAAGGGACAAGGGTTCTTTGTTAAAGTGCGTCCTTCCTGTCAAAGTCAGTCGTCTCATTTCATAACAGAACCAGAGCCCCGTGAAGCCAGTAATCCGAACTGAGAGCCAGAGGGACACCTCGTACAAAAGGCCGGTCAAGCCCAGTTTGTCTAATTGAATGAATTATAAGTGATCGTTCATAGCCTGAACATCTGCTGGGCACTTGCCGCTGTGACCTCCGCACCCTTCCACAGCCCCCAGCGACTCTGTGCCGCTTGCCTTGACTCATTTGCCTCTTGCTGATGAGTGTTCCAGGCGCACACTAAACATTGTTGACGAGGTGCGACATTCAACGTGGCTTCCTGTTAATTTGATTGTCAAGTTGAGGAATGGTGCCCTGTTCCCTTGATGGTTCCACTGTCCCTGTGATTCTCCTCCACCAAAGTGAAAGGCCAGCTTCTATAATGAGCTTTGCTGACTGTTCTGTGTTGACTTTAGGTGACTTGAAATGATGTCGAAAACTGCTGCTTTGATTAGATATTGATGATTAAATTCACTAAAGATCCCTCTGTTGGGTTACAATTGCCATGACTCCCAATTCCCAATTGCACGGGTGAAAATGTTTATTTTTCTTAGCATCTCATTTAGAAGAAATGTAAATCTTGCAGCTGTGCTTCAAACAGCAAAACCCATTAGCCTAAGTGAACACCAAGGGCGGAGGCATTCTATTTACCTGTACTTCATACTCTTCATACTTGCACACAGTGGAGAAGCGATTGGGATGCCATTGGTTGCGTGTGTGTGGTCAGAAACTGGGATGGCAAACCAAGTGTAATCTGAATCACATCCATTTCGTACATTTGGCAGTAATTTAAACAGAAGTAATTTAAAAAGATTAAACGTGTGAGTATTAAGGCTTTTCCAAGTTGTGTGCTCTCAGAGTCCTCCTTATGCGATTAAAAGCATTTACTGTTAATTGAAGTTTATCTTAAAATGAACTAAAGAAAGTGTTATTAAACAGATTATGCTCATATCACTGAAAACATTTTTAAATTAGCACATGCTTAACACAGCGTCCCTTTTTAGCCATTATGGCACAATTTCCACACCCAACACAAACAAAAAAAGTCACATTCAGATGTAAATGAATGAAGAAATCATTTGACCTGACTTCATATTCACATATTGGTGGGTAATTTGGTTTTGATATTTTGGTGAAATATGCTATTTCACACTTTGACGTAATAATACTATCCCACTACCAGTTTCAAAGGAAGATTTATAATGGATATATATATTTTTTAAATTACTGTACCTTGTGACCTCTTTGTTGAAATTCAATTGGGGCATATTCTACTGAGCGTTACCCCTTTAAATATGTATTTTTTTCATCCATTCATAGTTTTTACTATTCTATAAGCAATTTCAAGCTGAACTAAATGCAGTCATAAAAGACCTGGCTAGAAACGTTCAATTATAGGAATACTATTCTATTTTTAAATTGCTGCCGTAGCATGTTGAAAACAACATTTGAGATTGCGTGGTCCAAGTTTCCCAGGTTGCTGTTTTTGTTTGTGCGACTGGTTTGCTGCTGGTGCTTCTCAACACATTTAGGATTATTAATCATTTATGTCTAACATCTGTGCTGCCTTTGGCAGTGAAACCGACTCAAAGCTGTTCATCTGTTTTTCATCCTGTAGAAACTAAAAATAATAACATTTCTGAGAGTTCATTTAATGTTATGATATGTGTTTTCAGGGGTTTTAACAAATACCACATTTTTTTCAGGAATAGTTGAGTGAGGTAACATGTAACACTATATCATTAGGAGAATGTTTGTGATGTGATGTTAATTTTCCCTCACTGGGGGAGGAGACTGCACGTTTTGTCAACCAACAAGCTGTATTTTTTTGCATTTGTGTATTCAAAATTCAAAGCTTGTTGAAATGTTTTTTCTTGTTCAAATATTATATAAGGTCACTCATCATTTTATCTACAAACAAAATGGGATGTTGTTCTCCCCTCTGGCTTGACGTAAAGACAGTAGTGTATTATTTGTATTTATTATTTTTTTCTACGATAATTTATAACCAATCGGCCAGGTTAAACACCTACATGTTAGAAATGGCTCCAAGCCTCAGTAAGCATAGCTTATTTGCACATTGACTCATGATGATGTGGAAAATAACCTGCGCAGTTTACAGCATCCATTACACTATTATAATGCTACATTGTATAGCATCCATTATACTCCATTTCATTAAATAACAACAAAGGTTTCTACTTAAGAAGTTTGTGTAAACAATCTGCTAATGTATTCACAAAAGAGCCACTCTGATTAAGAAATAACTCAGTGCTGTTATAGGCCCGAATCAGATACCAGCAGAAAAAACATTGTTTGAATGAATATGGTAAATAAACTTTTTAGCCAAAGTTTAGTTTAGCCTCCTACTTTCTGTGTGCTCCTATTGAAGACAAGCCTGAACACTTTTTTATGGTATTTTAGTTTACCACTTTCAAACAAAATGTAACAAAACGTGTACAACTTAATAGAAACACTTGTTTCAGTGATGTCCCTGGGAAAAGCGGTTTCAGCAGCAGTTGTCCCAGAATAAGTGCATTATCTCAGTACGTCATTTATTTATCCCTAAAATTTGGTCTGTGTGGTTGAATTTTCAGTTGGATGTTGGTCCTCTGTGGAAGTTTTATCTTTGTATTTTTTTTATTTTTTATTCCCCCCCCCGAAGCTGTTCAACATCTGTCACTAACTTAAATGCTGGAGGCGATGAAATATTAACAGCCATGAAATTATGAAACAAGATTTATTGTTTATGGTTTGTTGCTCCCTGAGCCCACAGAGCAGTGTTGGGCATGGCATTAGATTAGGGGTGGGCAAACCTTTTGGCTCAGGGGCCACATTGACTTTTAAAATTTGACAGGCGGGCCAAGCCATTACCAGATTCTTGCATTGTAGTGTTAATACTTGGATTTACTTTTAATGGTAACAGTGTTTTTTTTATTCATCACCTTTTTTTTGCCAGTGCATCAAAGTCTGGTGTTCGTTTTGTTGTGGCAATTCTCAGAACACATCGGAGGTGTTCATCACTCAGCTGGGATCTGTAGGATGTTTTGTTGGTGTTCATCACACGGAAAGTCTCTTCACACACATTTGTAGAGCCAAACACCACCAGCATCCTCTGTGCCATCTTCTGGATTTGTGTAAATTTGTCTGTGCTTAATGAAGCATAAAACTAATCCAGTTTGAGAATTTAACTTCTCTTTTAAGACTGTATCACATTGGAGATCAATCAGTTCCATCTGCAGCTCCCATGGCGCTGTTTCAGGATCTTGTGTGGCTGAATCTTGGATGGCAGTTTGTCAGATAAAGGTGTTTTGCTGAGCCTGCAAGCTTGATTTTAACCGCTGAGCCGTAGGCATCAGTTCCTGCGTTGATTGGCTGTTAGTATAATCAGCATGCTTGGTAGAAAAGTGACGGCTGATGTTATATTCCTCTAAAACCGCAATGGTTTCTTAACAAATTAGACATACAGCCTTTGACCGGACTTCAGTGAAAAGGTATTTAGTAGTCCATTCTATATTAAACACTCGGCACTCACTGTTGACTTTTCTTTTCTTTGGCCCACTCATGGTTGCAGAAAGGTTCAGAACATCCATCAATCCATTTTCTGTACCTGGTGAGGATAAGCGGTAGCCCATCCCAGCAATCCTTGGGCGAGAGGCGGGGCACACCCCGAACTGGTTGCCAGCCAAGGGTTCAGATTAGTAGCAGAGTAAAACAGAACAGCCACACTTCAAGTCAATGTATCACTGTGCCTACTGCGCCACCTGGTGGAACCATTGGGCATTACAGGAGACGGTCAAATGAATGCAGTCATGATTTTGATATAATTTGGGCGATTCTTTCCCAATCTTTGGCGGGCCGGATTGAAATGATCAAGGGGCTGGATGTGGCGCCGCAGACCGTAGTTTGCCCACCACTGCATTAGATTATCTTCTCTTGAATTGAAAGTAAACGTGAATAAATAACATTTCCACCCACATTGGTACCCAGGAGGGCAGGGAACTTCACCAAGGCCAAAAATTGGAATTATGCTGTCATTAGGATCCATGCATTATTTGCTTAGAAAATGTTGAAAAATGCCTCCCAAAAGAAAACATAACCTCCTTAGTGTATATGATCAGCCAAGTTACACAATAAACATGAACTAAATCTTGGTGGAGGTTTACACACAGAATGTAATTGAAGTCATACGATAGTTTTGTTGTCATTCTTTTTAAATGTGTTTGCCCAAGGTATTATTCCTGTAACCTAACCTTTGGTCTCTTTCAACAGATGAAGTCTACAGAAGTGGACCAAGGGCTATTCACAGACTGCTACTGCAGAGTGTGCAGTGCTCAGCTCATCTCCGAGTCCCAGAGGGTCGCTCATTATGAGGTGAGAAAGAGGTTTCTGACCTCATCACAGTACAGGATCGGCTCTTATTGCTAAATGATGTAAGATTAAAGGTGTCCGATCTTGTATTGTTAGATCTCAGTCCGGCATTTGACACAGTAGATCAGGGGTTACAAACTCTTTTTTGTCTCGGGCCGCATTGTAGTTATGATTTCCCTCAGAGGGCCGTTAAAACAGTGAAACCATATGAATGTTTAATCACCAAAACATATTATTACCATTACACAACAAGTTGAGGGATAACTAGTTTTGAAATCAGAAGACAAGGATAATAATTTGTTCAAGTATTGTTTAAGTTACTGTAGAAGAAGGCTTTGGTAACAGAAAAATGCAATATCTCAACATTTTTATTATTATGACAATTTGGAATTTGGGTAGAGTTTAGCAAAAATCACGGAAGTTGACAAGCATGATTTGATGATGTGGCGGGCCTTGAATTTGACACCTATGCAGTAGATCATAACATACTGTTGAACAGGTTGGAAACGTGGGTAGGACGAAATGGAACAGTCCTTAAATGGTTCAGGTCCGACCTGGAGGAAAGGAGTTATTTCGTAACCATTGGAAGTTTGCTAATCAAAATCAGAATCAGAATCATCTTTATTTGCCAAGTATGTCCAAAAATACACACAAGGAATCTGTCTCCGGTAGTTGGAGCCGCTCTAGTACTCTCAATCTCATCGAATGCCGATGACATATGGGGTCCCTCAAGAGTCAGTTCTTGGACGTCTTCTGTTCAGCTCGTATATGCTACCTTTGAGTCAAATTCTTCAGCACTTTAATGTTAATTATCATAGCTATGCAGATGACAGTCGTTATATTTAGCAGTGTCTCCAGATGACTACACTTCAAACCCAGTAGGGCTCTGAGATCTACAGACTCAGGTTAAAGAGTGGAGCACAGAGTCCAAAGTAAACATGGTGAAGCAGCATTTCGCTGTTATGCTGCACACAAATGGAATAAGCTGCCAACAGAAGTGACGTCAGCCCCAAGTGTCAATGTTTTCAAGATCGGGCTTAAAACTTTTTTTTTTTTTTCTCATACTTATGACTGAGCATTTTAGAATTTTTCCATTTTATTAATGATTTATCTTGGAGCGTAGAACTTTTTTAAAGCTGTCTTTTAATTTTCTGTTCTTTGTTTTTAAATGTTTTTAATAATGTAAAGCACATTGAGTTACCTTGTGTATGAAATGCGCAATATAAATTAATCAGAATCATCTTTATTTGCCAAGTATGTCCACAAAACACACAAGGAATTTGTCTCCGGTAGTTGGAGCCGCTCTCTCTCAATTGACAGGGAACACTTTTGAGACATAAAGACATTGAGAAAAACAGTCACTGAACAATAAAGGGTTGCTAGTTATCTGGTAATGCCGGTACAACTTTTTTATTTGTATTTTTTTGACAATTGTGCAAAAAGATGCAGAGTCCTCTAGCACTTAGAGCAGTTTGAATGACTAATAAAGCAATAGTCCAGTGCAGTGACCATTGTGCAAAGGGCGCCGAGACTTCAATGAGTGTATGGAGTTTAAAGTGACTAGTAGCGTGATAATCTGGGACAATGTTGATTAGTGCAAATGTTGCAGATACTCCTCAATCAGTGTGCAAGTGGGACAGATGCTACTCTGGCATGAGTGGCCAGTATTGGTCAACAACAGACATGCAAATAGTGCAGCGTGGCAAGACTACTACAGTATGTGCACGAGTATGTATAATTGGGGTAATTTGCCTTGCCTTGCCTCTATTTGAACCTGATTGTAGTCAGGTGTGTTGTTTTTCTTTACTTAGCGTTATCCGCTGTGCTTTGTTTGCTTTATGGTATCTGTGCAGTTCTTCAGGTTATCTCTACCTCCCGGAGGTGCATCAACACATCAATGGCTTCCTTCCTTCCTTCTGCTTTTTGTCAACTTTCTCTCCAGCTGTTGCCTCTCACTCAGCTGTCTGTCAAAAGAGCAGATGTAAAGGCTGTGGGATATGTTGTCGGCGGGCTTCAAATGCCTTATGTGACCCACATCCTATCCTACTACAATATGTACACGACAAAATACTTAACAAAGAGTAAATTTAACAATCATTCGTATAGATACCCAAATATAAACTGATGGCCTGATGCTTCAGATGTGGAATATGATCAATGAGAAGGGTATTCCATCCATCCATCCATTTTCTGAGCCGCTTATCCTCACTAGGGTCGCGGGCGTGCTGGAGCCTATCCCAGCTGTCATCGGGCAGGAGGCGGGGTACACCTTGAACTGGTTGTCAGCCAATCACAGGGCACATAGAAACAAACAACCATTTGCACTCACAGTCACACCTATGGGCAATTTAGAGTCTCCAATTAATGGAGACTCCAATTTGTACTGAATTTCACGCTGTCCTTGGTTTGCTAAAACTTTCTTGGGGGGGGTGAAAAAAAAAAAAACAAAGTTTCCTGCAGGGGTGTGTACTCATTGCTATTTAAAGTACATTAGTCAAAAACGTCCATTTGTAAAAGTAGAACTGCTTTCTTCAGGACTTAACGGGAAGTGGCTGTACCATTTCAGATCAAATATTAATGTTGTTATTGTGTGGTGAATGCTGAACACAGGACCTGGCCTTTTGCCTCCTATAAAAGAGGCATTTTTGGATTCTGTTTTTGCACAGTTTAGGTCTAATGCATCTTGACATGTTTGGGTCATGATGGTGATGAGAGCAAAAGTGAGAAAAAAACAAAACAACTTTCTTTGTTTGGTGTTTCTGTTGTTTGCATACATTTGCATTTTTGGTGGCAAAAAAATACCAGTGAATCTAATCTTCTATTTAGGTTAACATCTGCTGATATTTTGAGAGCTCAACTGTAAATTTCAACTAACGTCAGTTTTTCAAAATTCTACTTTTACAATAATGCTTTTTGGTGCACATCAAGTTTTGGATGGCAGTTGTAGTTGCAGTATGTTTACACGAATGAACTAAAGAAAACATTGAATTGATTGAAATCAGACTTGTGGAAAAGTTGGACGAACACAGTTTATTCAGTTGGAAACCAAATTTCTGATCTTGCATGTACACACTTCGGAAAATACGCTGTGCAAAATGGATGGATGGATGGATGGATGGATGGAATGCAAATACTGTGGTAAAAATAGTAAGTAGTCACACAGTAAGAAAAATAAATTTACAGAAAAACATAGTTTTGTTTTAAGAATAATCAATTCAAAATGCATGAAGATGTATTGATAATGTGATGTGTTGACAGGTAATCAAACTAATCGAACAAAATTTGCTCAAAGTGCGGTCCTGCTCCACTTCAGGTCAGTTGGGCCCTGAGTCAATACAATAGTGCAACATCGAAGTTAAGTGAACCCACTCACCAAGGTGGCTAAAAGATTTGAATCAAGTAGTCATCTAACTCATACAATATTATTATATCTGATTAAGAAAGTGCTGCTTTGACACTTCAGTTAACTGACTGAAATCCACTGACAGAAAGTGATCCATAAATTTCTTTTTGAAACCCATCAAAGCTACTGTGTCTTTCCAGAGTGAATCAGAGTAGCCTCTGGATCATGGTTCAAAGACTTGTATGACTCATAGTAATTTATGCATCTGTCTCTTTCCATGTGTACTCACTTTCGTGTTCTGAAGCCGCTCTACAAGTTTGCTCTGCCTGCTACAGGGCTGATTCTTTTGAACTGCTGCTTGTTAATAGAAACAGGAGAGTCGTCCTTAATTGAAGTACAGATGCAGTAATGTATGGTTGGTGGTTGAATCGTAAGATACATTTTTCAAACTTAGTATATCATGTTAACTGCCTGCACAATGTGTAAAGGCAATAGAAATATGAATCAAACACAACTGACTAAAGATTTACACTGCAATGCAAACATAGTTGACAGAGCATGCGAGCATCTCCTCATGAGTCCTGTGTCTTTATGCATTCTTCGGATTTTCGCACATACTGTAGGTGCACAATACACTAAACACAATCAACATTTCGAAATAGAAGCAGCAGAAATATAAACATTATAAAATGGTTTATTTTGTGACTAAAAAAGGTTAAAGTGGGACGAATGCTGATGAAGGTATATTTTAGTGCTACAAAATAGCAAAAGGACTATATTTTTAAACCCCTTCGCTTAAGTGTACTGAATGTTCAATTGTTTATGCAGGCGCACATCCAGTACACTACTTGCTTATGCTTGCCATTTAAAAGGGTACAGTTATGGTAGGGCTTAAAGAAGCAGAATATACTGAATGCACCGTTCAACACTGTTTGCTTTTTACAAAGGTTGGAATAAACCTCTGCAAATGTCTGGCGGTCGGTTATTTGAAATAGGCTACAGCACATCAGCGACCCTTATGAGAATAAGTAGTATAGAAAATGGATGGAGAGATGGAATAAAGGAAAGCCAAGAACATTCATTTATATAGCACATTTAATACAAGGCAACACATAATTATTACATGATTAAAATAATTTAAAAACACTTTAAAGTATATTCTAAAGCTGACTGGGAGCCAGTGTGATACTTTTGAATTGAATTAGAATTTAGAAGTGGCTTAATGGCAGCTTCTTTCAGATGTTTAGGCAACACTCCTGACTGAATGAGCAATTGATTTGCTGCAGATAAGCTTGCACTTGTTTTTTGAAAAAGTCAGATGGTATTGAGTCAATAGTTGATAGTTAATAGTTTCAGCTGCTGAACAGTTTTCTTTTTTTTTTTTTTTTTTTTTTTTTTTGGTCAACTGTGGCAATTTCTGACATGGCTCGGTTTAGATATAGCATCATTTTCTAATTTTGCTAATACTTAACCTGATGGATTGTATTTTTCTTCCAATAAAAAAGCAAGAAAATTCCTTGCATTTATCTCTAGTGAGGAGTTCTGGAGCTATCTGATCAGGTTGTAGTCTGCACAGATAACTGGCAGCAGTTCTGAAAATTCCTCCATAAATTTTCCATTTTGTCTTGGAGGTCTATAAATTATTGAAACAATATCCTGTGGATCACTTTTTACTAAAAACAATTATTCAAAAGAGCTGAAAGCACCCAACATACATTCTTTACACTGAAATAATGCTGTAAAAATAGGAGCAATTCTACCGCCTTTCCCCCCAATTTGATACTAGTTCATGAAACTAAAATTTATTGGTGTTGCCTCATTTAGAATGGTTGTTACAGCTACATTCTGTCAACCATGTTTCGCTAAGGAAGAAAGTCTAGCTCATAGGTCGTAATGATGTCATTAATCAATATTGATTTGTTACCCAGTGACCTGATCGTGAATAGAGCTAACCTTGCAGAGGTAACTGGAGACAATGGTTTGTTAGGATGACACGTCATACTCACTAAGCTTGTAGCTCTACTTTCTTTGTATCATTTCCTTAACCAACTTTCTGTCCCTTATAATTACAGGGGAAAAAAGTGCCTGATCTCCACAGGGGTCTGACTTATTCAGGAGAAAAATATTCTTAATATTTGATTTGTAGCCACAAACCTGCACATACCAGTCAGACAAGGAGTTAAGATTGTTCATGGGCAGAGAGGGGGCTTGGCCCAACTTAGTGGATAGTTGTCTTGAGCGTAGTGGAATGGGAGGACAACATGGACGTGGATGAGATGGAGTGTTGTGTTGGGCTTTGCTTCAATGGGCGAGGGTGTGCGGGACTCCAAGTGACGCCTTATCTCTTGTTCCTCCGATTGCTTGGATGAAGCTAAAGAGTCCCTCTGCGCGTCGTGTCCTTCAGAGTGCTGACTAATCTGTTGTTCCACCTCATCCAGTCCGATGCTTTCGTGCCACTGAATGACGCACATAAAATAAAATGTTGGCAGCAAATAATTTAACCCTTTTTTATTTAGAAAGAAACCCTATCCCTTGTAGAGATGTCTGCACTTCCGAAATGTGTAGACATTGTCAATGAAGTTCACGGGTAAGGCAGTACACACATCTTTTAGTTGTCTGTTTAGTATCAGTATTCTGCTGAAACATTCATCTCCGGATCATAACGTTAGGAGACGGTCCAATTATAAATACCTCCGCATCCAGACATTGCACTTTCAGAACCTCTGATTGCTGCTTAACAACATCCTGGGCCCCTGTGTGTATAATGACAGATTTTACAGTTGGATGCTAATTAGTGATCTTGATGAATTTTTTTTTTTGACAGATATCAGAAACCATGTCGTTAGTAAAACACTACATTGGTGTTCTTCTCCCTGCAAAAGCGTTTTACATCATTTATGTCTCTGTCGCTGATTATTAGTGTTTGTGGCTCAATAGGTGGCTGCATTTTTTTCCTCGTATGATTTAGTGTAATACCTTTCAGTGGAGGTGGGGGATGATCATTCTTTGCCAGGGTAAAAGTGGAGCAAATCTGTTTGCGTTTTGGGTTGGTTTGCTCCCTCTCTCTCCTGATCTCTCGGTGTTGAAGAAACACCCAATAAAGCCCAACCAGATTCCTCAGTAAATCTGCTAGTGCTCTGTCCTCCCCTTTGTTCGCTGTCCCATATCTTGCAGTTTTGCTCCCAGTAAATTTCTGGGAGGGCTGCTGGCTGATCCACTGTCATTTCCACAGTTCACATCCATCCTCTTTGTGGAGCTAACTTGTCTGTTAGCCTGCTCCTGTCCACTGCTTTGAGACATCGGTAAGGTGGTTTCAGTCCCCGATTGTCCATTTACCTCCACATACACTTCAAGGTGGTGGATTTTTGTCTCCAGTTCTGCCATTGTCTGAATAAGTTTTTAAAAGGGAGGTGACTTGTTGCTAATATCAGGCTTGTGCTAGTAGCAGGCCACGCTCATGTAATAGCGAGGGGGTACCGAAACGGCTGACTGTATCTAAAAAGGTACAGTACCACATGTTTAAAACATCCAGGAGACGCTGCTTCTAGTTTCTTTAGGCAGTAGTAGTTAATGGAAAGGAAACAAATGTTTGATCTAGCTGTAATACAGTATATGATTATGCATGATTTTATTTGCATTGTCTTTCTGAGCAACTTTACTATCAATATCGAGCATTAACATTCAGATTTACAACTTTTTCAATGCTTGGCCCATCATTAATGCGAAGTTTTATTGTTAAAATAATAATCATCCATCCATCCATCCATCACTTTCTGATTATCTGGGGTCGCGTTGTGGTGGGACAGCAGCTTAAGCAGGGATGCCCAGACTTCCCTCTCCCCAGCCACTTCATCCAGCACTTCCTGGCATCCTGAGGCGTTACCAGGGCAGCCGTAAGAAATTGTCTCTCCAGCATGTCCTTGGTCACCCCGGGGTCTAGTCCCAGTGGAACGTGCCTGGAACACCTCACCAGGGAGGTAATCCAGGGGGCATTAAAATCAGATGCCCGAATAACCTAATCTGGCTCCTCTCGATGCGTAGGAGCAGTGGATCGATTCTGAGCCCTGCTTGGATAACCAAGCTTCTCACCCTATCATCTGCAAAAAGCAGAGACGCAATGCTGAGGCCACCAAAGACAACCCCCTCAAAACTTCGGCTTCGCCTAGAAATTCTGTCCATAAAGGTTAGAAACAGAACCTGGGATGGAAGGCAGCCTTGGCAGAGTCCAACCACCATTGGAAATGAATCCATATTACTGCTGGCCATGTGGACCAAATTCTGACACCGGTTGTATAGGGACCGAACAGCCCTTATTAAGGGGTCCGGTACCCCATACTGCCAGAGCACTCGCCACCTAGCCCCCCACGGGACACAGTCAAATGCCGTCTCCAAGTACACAAAGCACATGTAGACTGGTTGGGCCAACTCCCATGCACCCTCGAGGACCCTGCTGAGGCTGTAGAGCTGGTTCACTGTTCCACGGCCAGGACAAAAACCACACTGCTCCTCCTGAATCTGAGAGTTGCCTTCCAGACAGACCCTCTTCTCCAGAACCCCTGAATAGACCTTACCAGGGAGAGTGAGAATTGTGACCCCCCTGCAGTTGGAACACACCCTCCGGTCCCCCTTCTGAAAATGGGGGACCACTGCCCTGGTCTGCCAATCCAGAGGCACTGTCCCTGATGTCCACGCGATGTTGCAGGGACCAGGACAGGACAGCCCCACAACATCCAGAGCCTTTAGGTACTCCGGGGGGATCTCATCCACCCCGGGGTCTTTGCACAAGGAGCTTTTTAATCATCTTGGTGACCTCAACCCCAGAGATAGGAGAGCCCACCTCATAGTCCCCAGACTCTGCTTCCTCGTAGGAAGGCGTGATAATTAATCTGATTTATACTGTACATTGTTTGTACACTGCCACTAACTGCTTTTCACTCATTTGGAAGGCATTGTAAAATTAGTTAAAGCTGCTGATGGATTTGTACTGCGGTGCTGTACAGCAGTTGTCTCTGTTGGTTTGCCGAAAGAGAAGAGCAGGTCAACGGGAAGCACATTTACTGGGTAACCTTATAGTACAGTAGGTTATCAAACGTAATGACGTCCTTTCCACATTGTTGTTGGCTTTAATAGGAGCTGTCCTTAGGTGCTGGCTATCAGATGCGGCTGCTTTTTAAATGAAAGGTAGCAAAAAAACAAAAACAAATTGAAAATGTTTTGTTACCCCTTTTAGCTAACATGAAGCCTTATTAAGAAGGCGTGAGAGAATTGTAAAACAAAAGCAGTTGAGGGATTTTATTTTTGGCTCGTGTGTGCTTATTCTTTTTGTTTATATTCTCCTCACTTCAGTGCAGCAGCATGGGTTCAGTTCACACTCACTGACGGTGTGAATGTGAGAGTGAATGGTTGTCCGTCTCTATATGTGCTCACTGACTGACATGCAATCATTCCAGATTGATCCGCCTTTCCCCCGAAGTCAGCTGGGATAGCTCCAGCTCTCCATGACCCTGAACAGGATAAGTGGTATAGAAAATGGATGCCGTGCTTTTTTTTTTATATATCCATGGATAGTGATTGACGAACTGGAAATCAACCACAATCCACCATAATTAATAACTCCTAACACAGTGAATGTACGGTAAAGTCAAAGTGATGTTTATGTTTCAAATAGCCCTCTTGAAAAAATTGTATTGAATAAATTAAAGGCTCATATGAAGTAAAAGCCCAACTGAAATGGACATATTCATAGAGAAGGATATTTTAACACATTCATCAGTTCCAACATGCCACTAAGCACAAACAAGACATTATGCTGTGTTTGCTGTACCACGCACCAGGGCTATGATACGTGCACCTTGTGCAAACAAAGGCATTCACATAAAATTGGACCTTAATGCAGTCTTTTTCCATTTCTGGTACTTCAAGGTTGTTTGCTATGATTTTCTGACTTGCCTTCACAAATATATGCTCAATTTGTTATGCCTAAGTCTGTAATAGCTGTTGTTGCCGTATGCATACAGCGACTGAAATAAGTATTTAACACGTCAACATTTTTCTCACTAACTATACAGTACTTCGAAAGGTGCTATTGAAAATTTCACCAGATGTTGGGAACAACCCAAGTAATCCATACATACAAAGAAAGTAGAACAAATAAGGTTCAGAAATTAAGTTGTGTAAAAATGTGAAATGACACAGGGAAAAAGTATTGAACACATGAAGAAAGGGAGGTGTAAAAAAGCATGAAAAGCCAAGACAACACCTAAAATCTATCAATAATTTAACAGCAGTTCAGCCCCTTGTCAGTGCAAATGAATAACAGCTGGTTCAGTCCTAACTTGATGGCCTACAAAAAGGTCTCAGTGCCAAGGTGTGAGTCAAGACACATCTCATGATGGGAATGACCACAGAGCCGTCGGCTTTAAGTGGCTGGATTTTTGCAGCTCAAACATGGAGAGATGTTAGGCATAAGAAAGATGCTAGGCGTTGTGGTATTTGATTGACAGTTGACAGTTGAGCAGGGTGTGGTTTCAGTGTATTCAGCGGACATGCCCACAGCTTTGGAGCGTGGAAAACAAATGACTTCTCTTTTCCCCCAAGTTTGAAGTTTCATTTTATTTCCCTGCCAATTGTTTTTTTTTTTTTAACTCATTCATCATAATTTGGCAGGATTGTTAATAACAATCTTCTCTGTGTTGTGACAAATATACAAGACATATTTATCTTCACTTCACAGGTACTTGTTTTAGTTAATACAAAAGCGCAATTCCAGTTGAAACAATTGTTGGATTCAACCAACAGATATGGATGCAGCAGATATTCTTTTGTGTGTGCCTTGAATCTCATATAAACTAAGTCCAACTACTCGTCGTGATCTTCTGTGCTTCGCTAATCCTCTCCGACATGGATCAATAATTTTAAAGGTCAAACACAGTGGTCACGGAAAATGCAGATTAGCTTGTCAGTAGCTGACATGCTCCAACATTGCCAAAGCCACATGCTCTGTTTTGGTGATGAGCAGATGCAACCACAGATTGGAAAAATGTACAATCAAATGGGTGTTAAAATAGCCCAAGCAGACAATCAAAAGATGGTAAGCACATAGATGAGGCACAATTAAACCCAGGATATGTTTAACATCACTACAATAGCTCTAGTTTTAGAATAATACAAAAACGTTGATGACTTTAGATAAAACCTAGGTAATTGGCAAATAATGCAGCGCCGAATGAAAGTTACACATCTAACTACAGTTCTACGAATCCCAAATCATTGCCAGAAGGTGGTGCTGAATGCACTGAATAATCCCTTCGCGCATGCGCAGTTCGAATATGCATACCAAAAAAATTACGTGTGACGCCCCGATGACCCTGAATGGGTATAAGTTCCGGTGTCACATGGGGCTCAGTTCCTACAGAATATCTCGCGTGAACGCAATGATTCTGAATGACAGAGTGACTGGCGTTCAGCCGGGATTAATTGAACCATAGTTACAAACGTAACCTTTGTTCTAGTTCATCTCTGCTGATCGGCAGAAGGTAGTGCTGAAGCACTGAATGACTAATAACAGCTAAGTCATGAGGAATCCTATACACAAGCCTTCGTGAGAAGCCACCGGCACCAAAAGCCACGCATAGTGAACGGGGAGTGGTGACACACACAACTGAGAATGTGGCAAATGTGACAAGCGTCGAACACGAGGCAGCGGCATATATATCCTCTGGGGATACACCCCTCAGGGCAGCCCAAAATGTGGCAACACTCCCGGTAGAGAGACAACGCACACCCGAAAAGAATGGCAAATGGCATCCACGATACAGTGAGACAAACACTGCTCACCACAGAGAAAAAGCTCTGCAGATGAACGAACGTCTGCCGCAGCAGCTCTCACAGAATACAAGACCTCTAGCCTGTCCCCACCCCCCAAATGGAGGTATATAACAGGCAAGACTCATACACTGACCAAAATGAGCTACGTGAGTGCATAAAGAGACACCAGCACCATCCGTGAGCAACTTCAGGCATGGAGGCCTGACTGACGATGTGTGCAACGCACTGACACATCTTGCCAAGGCAATGGCGAGCAAGAACGCACTGCAGCTCTGCACCTGCCAAGGGCTCAAAAAGGAGGCAGGCACAAGTCATGTTATGTAAAAATAAACAAATAAATACTTGAAGTTGTTTTAATTGTGGGCCCTGAATCTATAATCTATGAAAGTTAACTTTTTGAATGGAATTTGGAAATAAATGAGGTTTCCCATGAGATTTAATTTTTTTTGGAAAGGGTCTGTATATAGCGCAAGCGGCTCACAATGAGAAGCCGCAAAGACCTATGCCAGGAGAGGGGGCGCAGACGCTACCGTCACCAGCAAAGGCTACCGTCGAAAGTTATAAACCCAACAGAGCTGGGACACCCCATCGGTAGCTTGCTTCAAGAAGTCTCAACGCCATAAACTGGCATAGTGAGACGCAAACCAGCCTTCACCAGCAAAAAAAGAAGAAAAAGAGAAAAAAATAAATTAAAAATACGAGGCAGCGCCGCGTAGCCTGGGCGCTAACACAAGGCTGCATAGTTGCGCTGCAACACGTGCGACGGTGAAATAACCATTCCATCGTGAAGAACAAATTGAGTCAACAACCTTCCCTTCGTCTCACTGGGACAGGTTAGAGAGTCGTGGTTGAGAGGCTATTGCAGTGTAGTTTTATGAATTTGCATCCTTGTGTTGAATGGTCACATTTTTTTGGTTGTTGGCTATAAATTATTACATATTTTATATTGTGAGTGTAAATTAAATTCCCCATTGAGGTATTATAATCAGTATAATGAATTAAAAATTAATCGTTATAGTCACTTTACTGCAACTGGGGAAAGCCAAGCCAAACCCCCACTTCTCAACACTCACTCCACCGACTGACTGTACTCTGTTGTGAAATCTGTTGTTGAAGAAAAGACAATCTCTTCTGTACATATTCTGGTTGTGCAGACAATGTTCATGCTCGAAGTCTCCTAAAGACTCACACATTCTTCGGACCTTGGATTGTTGGGAATAGCGTTCTCATTGAAACTTGATCTCAGTGGTCCTGCTGAGAGAATATGGAAAATCACTAACCCTAACCATTGCACACACCTTTGCTATAACGGTACAACACAAGAGCCATTGTCAACATAAACATTTTGTGAACTGTAATGAAAGAACAAAAAACTGTTAGTGACATCAATAACAACCTTTAGAGGGCATAATTAACGTGAACAAAAATACAGTTCCTAAATGAGAATATGCAAACCACTCATTAGCAAGACAAATGGGAAGGGGAGTGAAGTATACAGATGCGCCTCCAAAACTCTTGGACGTAGTTTAATGGACTGATGAGACAAAGATTAACCTTTACCAAAGTGATGGAAAAAATCTGCTAATGATCCCCAACATACAAGCTCATCTGTGAAACTGAAGTTGCAATCGTGTAAGACATGGTTGCAGCGACAAAATAAAACATAAAAAAATGTATACTTACAATAATAATTATAATTAATTAGTAAATCTACGGTGGCATGGTGGACGACCGGTTAGAGCGTCTGCCTCACAGTTCTGAGGTCCGGGGTTCAATCCCCGACCCCGCCTGTGTGGAGTTTGCATGTTCTCCCCGTGCCTGCGTGGGTTTTCTCCGGGCACTCCGGTTTCCTCGCACATCCCAAAAACATGCATGGTAGGTTAATTGACAACTCTAAATTGCCCGTAGGTGTGAATGTGAGTGCGAATGGTTCTTTGTTTGTGTGTGCCCTGCGATTGGCTGGCGACCAGCCCGGGGCGTACCCCGCCTCCTCCCTATGATAGCTGGGATTGGCGCCAGCACTCCCGCGACCCTTGTGAGGATAAGCGGCTCAGAAAATGGATGGATGGATGGATGGATGGCTAGTAAATCGACAGAAACATTGTGTCTGCCAATTCAATGAAAATTACTCAAATTCTGATGAGAAGCTCCTTCATTGGGTAGCCATGTAATGACCCAAAACATAGTGCCAAAAAAATGTCATTAGTTCATCAGGTGCGAGAAGTAAATGGAAGGACTAAGTCAATCTGCAGCCTAAAACCATATACTGTAGAGTATGCCTTTTACCTACTGAATAGGAGACTGAAGGGAGTGACCCTAAAAACACACAACAAACAGAGGCTCTGGTGAAAGCCTTGATAAGCATCACAAATGAAGAATGGGAAGGTTTGGTGATGGAGGAGCAGGCTTCATTCATTGACTGCAAGTTTGAGATTTGCAACTAAACTTCATACAACAAAGAGCATGGATGTTATGGCTTTAGTTTTTTATGGTTTGTTATTTGTATTAACTTGAAAAAGTAATTTCGGGACCCGATATGTTCCACATATATTGAGGACTGACAATAAATACTACCATACCGTACAGGAAATCTGTTCCAGTACTTTTGATCACCTAAAAAATTGGTGATTCATTGTGAATAATGCAGTCTTCTAAGTATCTGATTCCGATGTAAAAACCTGGAACTAATTTTAAGTTTGAAGTCAAATCCAAATGGTTCAGTCTGCTGCAAAAATGCAAAAAAACTGCACTCTGGCGGAAGTCCCACCTGTTTGTCAGATGGAGAAAATAAACCTCATTTCAATGATCACCTCTTGATGATTTCCCATGGATCATTAACCCTCTGAGCTCTCCTAATGGCTGCAACTATACAGAGTGACCAGATATTATCAATGCTCTTGTCTGCATCTCCATGAATGATGTTAAGACTGCTACTATCGATCCTATGCCATCAGTTTCATTGGCTTGGAAGTTAATGGACTGGAAATGTTCGTCTCGTAGTTACTGTTGACACAAATAATCTACAGCAGTGAAAAACTGCTGTTGTAATGAACACTGAGTGCACAATGGAAAACAAAAGTAAATGTACTCTGCCACTTTCTGAACATTTTTCTCAGACAATCAAAATGGAAAAAGATAAACTGATCTCTTGAGGTGGCTGCATGCTAATGACGAGACTGGTGGAGGGAGTGCTTTAAAACATTTTGGTACAAAGTGGTTGTAAATGCTATGTATACTTGGGCTATGCATTGTTAACAACCTCATGATTCGATTTTGATTCTTTAGGTTGTGATTCGATGCTATATCGATTCTTTAGGAATGCGATTCGATATTGATTTAAATGTTCTAATATCCATTCACTATGAGGTAAAAAATACACAAATAATTAAAAGTACATTTTGGACAATTTTATATTGTTGATGGCAATGGTCGTGTGTCACATCACAGCACTAAAACATCTGGAAAAAAATGTGCACATAACTTATTTGTATATATGGAGTACAAAAGTAAAAATATATATGTTGTGTATAAACACTGAAAAGGTAAAGTGCATGTAAACTTAAATTGTTTATTTCCTCTTAGAAATTGGAATAAAAAAATGCGCAATAATAACTTATTTGTTCATATGGAGTAAAAATGTATATGATGACAGCTCTTTATTGAAAAAGTAACATGCATGTATACTTAAACGATATTTTTTTTACATATTAGGATTACTATTATTATTTGCAGCGTATTTAAGTAATATCTACGTAGCATGTTTGCGGCATTGTGAGACAAGCCAGTACCAGTACTTTCTTCGTCAAACCCCATTCATTTATTGCGAATCTCAACAAGTTCGCTATATCGCTCCCTCCCTGCGTGGCTTCTGTGGAGAGGGCTCTAGTCCCCAGAACATTTCACAAAAATTCCCACTCGTTAGAAATGAAATGGGAAGTGATAGTTACATACGTAGAAGTCAATCGCTCTTTCTGTCGACTTCATTGACTCCAAAACCGCTGTCTTAACTCACTGTACATTTCGAGGACGGCGACTTCTGACGTATTTTCGCATTGGAATTGCACATCATGGTTCAAGTGTCTTTTGTCAATTTCTGTGTTCCAGATTTAAATCACATTTAAAAGTAGAAGTCGCTCACTTTACGCAGCTGCTGCTATTTGGCTTCCGTCCATACTGCACGAACCACACCCACAGCGCCTCACAGTGGCCAGGAGGTTAATTGATTCAGCAGATTTGCTGAATCAATATTGAATTGCGAAAAAAGAATTGCAATGCATTGCCGAATCAATATTTTTTATACACCGCAAATGTATACACTGTCTGATTATGAGTTTTTAACTCTAAGAAATAAAGTGCAGAATGGCTTTTTAATGGAAATTGTCTTTTCAAGGCAAAATTTGTGCTTAACTCAACCAGGCCAAATACGTATAAAGATACCTTTTGAGAATATTTTTTTTCCAAACCTACTTATTCCATTTTGGTGACAAGAAAGAAAGTACATATTTTCCTCAGCCTCCCCTTTACTTAGCATTACCCACATCTGATTTTCATAAGACCAACCTTTGGGAGAAATCACCATGCGATCCAATGATTCAGAGAACAAAAGCTTTTAAACCTTTGACAGCTACGGATGAGATATAATATTACGAGCCGTCAAAAAAGCAAACTCAGTGGAGTGAAACGTCCTCAGCTTTAGTAGGGTGACATGGAGATGTTTTCGCAGAAACAAAATACATTTACGCAACATCAATTTCTTCGTGTTTTCTCTGAAGTATTCAACATCCTTTCTAAAATTAAGAGCTCAATTCTGTGTAATGGATCATGGACATGGATAGAAAGTTATACATGTCAGTGCACCATGAAAGCGTTTCTTTGTTTCCGTTGCTTAACATTGTTGTACGTAGGTAGAATAAGACCATTTCATACAAATAGCATTTTCTGACTACTTCAAGTCCAGGAAGATTCATATGGACCATAACTGAATAATATAATTTGTCTTCTGTTTTAGTGCTAAACAGGAGACTTTCTAAAATGATGCAATACTATCTGACAAGTAATTTATACAACGCACGCCCGCGACCCTAGTGAGGATAAGTTGTATGATAGGATAAGAGGATAAGTTGTATGGAAAATGGATGAATGAATGTTTTGTACCTCAGTGGCCAAATATCTACAGCCAATACCTCTGTATCAAAACTATAATACCGTGTTCCCTTGAGATACGAATGACCTGACTTATGGGTTTTTTGAGATACGAACCATTGTTTGGCCATTATTTTTTTACTTTGACTTACAAGCAAAACCCTGAGATATGAGTGCTGTTTGGTGGCAGTAAACCCCAACTCACTGCAGAGCAAGCAGCAGTTTTAGGGATAGAGCTAGAGAAAAAAACTTTTAAACAGGCTTCAAGCTGTTTATTGCCGCTTACAGTTGAGTTTACTGTCAAACTAAACATAAAACAAAGTTAATTACACATTGCCTTTACAAGGGCTCATTAGTTTAATGCTCACCAGGCTGGGGAGACATTGTACCGTGCTTTAGACAATCTGACGTTTTTTGGCCATAATGTTCATGATTTCTAGTAAACAAACAAGAAGGCCCCACCTGTCTCCTCTCCTGGCGTTACACGCCATGTCCATTGAGCACTGTCAAAAGCATACTTCTGATGATACCGGTGTCCACATACAGCATTCTCATGTAGTGGTGAGCAAAGTACGGCCCGCGGGCCACATCCAGCCCGTTGATCATTTCAATCTGGCCTGCCAAAGATTGGTACAGAATCGCCCAAAACACATCAAAATCTTGACTACATTCTTTTGATTTTGTCCTGTAAGGACCAGTGATTCCACCAGATTGTCCTGTAATGCCCAGTGGCTCCACCAGGTAGCGGAGTAGGTACAGTGATACATTGACTTGACTTTGGCTGTTCTGTTTTTACTCTGCTATTGCTCACTTCTTCAACCATGAGTGGGCCAAAGAAAAGAAAAGTTGACAGTGAGTGCTGAGTGTTTAATATAGAATGGACTACTAAATACTTTTTCACTGAAGTTCGGTCAAAGGCTGTATGTCTAATTTGTTAAGAAACCATTGCGGTTTTAGAGGAATATAACATCAGACGTCACTTTTCTACCAAGCATGCTGATTATGCTAACAGCCAATCAATGCAGGAACTGATGGCTACAGCTCAGCGGTTAAAATCAAGTTTGCAGGCTCAGCAAAACACCTTTATCTGACAAACTGCCATCCAAGATTCAGACACCAAGGCTAGTTTTTTTTGCTGGCATTCAAACTAGCAAAGACCAGCAAGCCTCTTTCCCAGGGAGAGTTTCTAAAAGAATGCATGCAAGAGAGTATCTTGTGTCCTGAGAGCAAGAACAAATTTGAAAACAGCTTATCACGCAGGACAGTGACTCGCTGTATTGAGCTAATTAATGAAGACTTGGATAACAAGCCAAAAAAAAAAAAAAGTCGAGTCATTTACATTGTATTCCTTGGTACTGGACAAAAGTAATGACATAAAGGATACCGCTCAGCTTTTAATTTTTATCAGAGGGATTAATGACAATTTCGATAATAGAGGAGTTTTCGTCCGTGGAATCCCTGAAGGGAAAACCGCGAGGAGAGGATTTGTATTATCGGATGTCATCAAGAGGCACAAGCTACCTTGGAGTACACTTGCCAACATTACCACATATGGCTTGCCAAATCAGTCACTGATGGTGTAATGGTGCACTCGCCTAACTTTGGTGCGGGCAGTGTGGGTTCAGTGCCCACTCAGTGACTGTTTGAATGTGAGTGCGAATGGTTGTCCGTGTCTATATATGCCCTGCGACTGACCTGGCGACCAGTTCAGGGTGTATTCCGGCTTTCGCCCAAAGTCAGCTGGGGTAAGCTCCGGCGCCCCACAACCCTGAACTGGATAAGTGGTGTTGAGAATGGATGGACAGATGTATCGCCAAATCTAACTGAAAAAAACATCTGGCTCCAAAAAAGAGGACAACCCTGAGCAGGAGGTAATTTTCCTACACTGCATAATCCACCAGGAAGCACTTTGTAAATTTGTACTGCAGCTTGACCATGAAGTAAAGCCAGTTATAAAAGTCCTTAACTTTATTCATGTGAGGGCATTCCGGCATCGTCAGTTTATTAAGTTTCTCGAATAAACTGATCATGATCACTAGGACTTGCTTTACCACTCAAATGTCCGCTGGTTAAGTTCAGGGAAAGTGTGCCATCGAATGTGGGAGCTCAAACAGGATCTCTTTTTTGGCGTTGCTGGAGAAAATGTACAATTTTCATGAGCTGAGTGACACAGATTGGCTTTGTGATTTAGCTTTTGCTGTGGACATACTGACCTATGAATGAGCTGAAAGACCAGTTTATGCATGAAATGTATACAAACACCAGAGTCTTCAAAACCAAGCTAGATTTATTCTCAAAGCAAATGCCAAACAAGTCATTTGTTCATTTCCCCACAATGGCTATGCTGACAGAGGCTCCTCGACATGTGAAAAAATACAGGAAATCACTAGACGACCTGCATGGAGATTTCTGCCATAGGTCCTCTGATTTTGGAAAAATTTAGTCATTTCAGCTGGTGTCATGTCCCCTCACACATGACCCTGAAACAGCGCCACGGGAGCTGCAGATGGAACTGATAGCTCTCCAATGTGATACTTAAAAGAAGTCAACTCTCAAACTGGATGAGTTTTCTGCTTCATTAAGCGGAGAAACATTTCCAAAAATCCGGAAGATGCCACAGAGGATGCTGGTGGTGTTTGGCTCTACATATGTGTGTGAACAGACTTTTAGTGTGATGAACACCAACAAAACATCCTAGAGATCCCAGCTGCGTGATGAACACCAAGACTGTTCTCATTAAAATCAAATCTAAGTGTAAATACTACAATGCCTTTTTTTTGGTTTATTTTTTTTATATGCAAGCATCTGGTCCTGGCTTGGCCCGCCTGTCATATTTGAATAGTCATTGTGGTCCCTGAGCCAAAGTGTTTGCCCACCCCTGGTCTAATGCCGAGTTGTGAACTTCATACTCGTTTTTGTCACATGCCACCACTTCCCTTGTAAATAAATAGTCCTACTATTTATATAAATGGGAATTGGTGGAAGACCATAATTTACAGTGTACTGCCTACCGGTGGCCAAGTAGCGCACACCAGAAGAAGCCGAAATTGATTAGTTATGATGCTCAAACTGTTTAATTCTTTACATTGTATTCATGTTATTACTGTATGTTTTAATAAAGTTACATTTGTAGAGTGCTATTTTTCCTCAATAAAATACATGAGTGTGTGTGTGTGGGGGGGTTGTGATGGATTAATGGCATTTCCATTCATTTCAACTGGGAAAGCTGTTTTGAGTTATGAGCATGGTCATGGAATGAATTTAACTCGTATGTCAAGGCACCACTGTATATCCTAAATTTTGGATACAAAAAACCTTTCAAATCTTGTAATTGTGAGTAAAATGTGTTAGTATTATTATTAATGTTAAATATTGTTCATAAACAAAACAAAAAAAATCTTGAACATGGCATAAGTTCAACTGAAATGTAACAGTTTTAGTGAAACAAATGTTCATAACTTAATTAAAAAAAAAAAAAATGTATTCATCGTGTCTCAGTCTGAACACTCAGGGTTCTATTTTCGAAGTCACTTAAAAAGCTGGCATATGTTGATTTTCCTGCAAGCACAAGACTCTGCCCGTGTTTGCCAAATTGGCAAACACGGGCAGAGCTGGGCTTTCCGACGCAACGAGGAGGTGTTGGTTGACATGGGCATGTGACAATTTGGTGGCGGAAATTCGGTCTAAACTTATGCGTGCTGGGACCATGTCTAAATCCAGCACAGTAGGCAGACCATTGCTCTAACACAATTTTAGTGAATTTCATCCAGGCACAGATAGATTCTGAGCTCCAATGACATGTGTAGTGGATGTCATACATAATCCATCTATAAATATGTGAACAGCAGGGTTCAAACCCTCTCAGTCATTGTAGAAATCAATTCATCGAAAACATTATTATTCATTCATTCATTCATTTTCTGTATCGCTTATCCTATGGGTTTTCTCCGGGTACTGCGGTTTCCTCCCACATCCCCAAAACATGCAGGGCAGGTTAATTGAAGACTCTAAATTGCCTGTAGGTGTGAATGCGAGTGTGAATGGTTGTTTATATGTGCCCTGCGATTGGCTGGCGACCAGTTCAGTGTATCCCGCCTCTCGCCCGAAGTCAGCTGAGATAGGCGCCAGTACGGCCGCGACCCTTGTAAGGATGAAAGCGGTATAGAAAATGGATGGATGGATGGATGTAGCATAGGACTTACAGTTATAGCACTCTTTGTAAATCATTTAAAGAAATTTGGCTGCCTTGTATTGCTTTATTCATAACACTTTCTTTTCTTTCTTCCAGAGTCGAAAGCATGCCAATAAAGTTCGGCTGTATTATATGTTACATCCTGTGGATGGAGGATGCCCTGCCAAGAAGCTCAGAACAGACAATGTAAGTTATTTATGCTATACTGTATACATCATGTCCTTCGTCTGAACTCACTGAGAAATGTGTCTAATGTCAGATCTCAGCTGCCAGATTCATGTTAAGAGCTTTATTGTTAATGGAATTTTAAAAATCCTCCCTCAGTGTCTGTATAGCGGAAAGGCTGGGGGCCACCATTTTCATCCCATAAATGATGTGGCTGTGGTTGGATACCACAGGATGTCAAACCTGTCATCACACCCATCTCTCTACTATGATTGTTAGAAGTGCCTAAAGTGTGTGAGAGGCATGGCAATCATGTCAAACCATGTTTGATACATACAGTAGTAAATTTTTCAGCTACCAGCATTCAGATGTGCAGTCATGGTGAACTGATGTAATAGTGACCATAGAAAATGCCATTCTACAGTTTGGTCCAGGATGGTACAGCAGGGTGTGGGAGGTAACAAGTACGGATGCTTACTGTTGCGATGATGTGATAAAGTATCACCTCAGTTGTTCTGTCACAGTTTTATTTTATAACTTGTGGTATTCTCAAGCAGTCTTGTATTTCTTTTTACTCACTTTATTTTCTTTTTACTCCTTTTACATGGTACCCCTAGTGTTCACTTTGAGACACCACATAGAGTACCTGAAATCAAATGCCTTGTGTTACAGGCTACATATAAGTGAAATGTGTGGCAAGACTGTTAGAAAAACATGCAGTTTGCTGTTAAGATGTCAGTAATTACAAGTACTCTAAAACGTGTTACAGTATGTTTAATTTTCATCACAATTGCGAGATTAAATGGCATTTCATGCACTTGGTATCTCTAGTAATAAGGCCCGAGACGGAAAGGAATGCACATTAGTGTCTGTTGTCATTTATAGAAATGTGCAAGCTACTGAATAGAAGACACTCTATTCTTCTATTCTATGCTCACACAAACACAATCATATTAAAATGTGTTTTCCGTTCTGCTCAGCATGAAATATTTTTTTAGCATTTGTACTTCTAGGAAAGGAGATTTTTTTTCCCTTTCTTATACTTATATTTTTGCTCATTTGTTACAGTGAGTGCAATTATCACTTGAAACAATCGTTTATTCAATGAGTACCTGCACTATAAATGTCACAAGTACGGTAAGACTATCTTCTGTTGGCACAGTTAAGCATTAGCCATCCCACATAAAAAAAAAGTTCTGACATTTTCTTTTACTATACAGTATACTGTATGTTTTGGATATTTTGTGCAATGTGGGTCACTGATGGTGTAGTGGGACATTCGCCTGCCTCTAGTGCAGGCAGCGTGGGTTCAGTAGCCACTCAGTGACGGTATGAATGTGAGTGTGAATGGTTTTCCGTGTCTAAATGTACTCTGTGACTGAATGGCGACCAGTTCAGGCTGTAGTCCGCCTATCGCCCGAAGTCGGCTGGGATAGGCTCTAGCACCACGCAACCCTGTTCAGGATAAGCGGTATTTTTAGCCCCCCTGGACAATATACCTGGACAATGGCCGAATGGTTCCTAGTGGCACAAATTAGTTCCAGGTGGCGCATATATACTTGTATTAATATTTGTTTTATTGCCTCAAAGCAGAAATCTTTGCATCGACCAATTTTTGTGGCCGACTTTATGAGTTAGCTGATTTGTTTTGTTTCTTCTTCGCAGCCCTACTTAATTTCTTCCTATTTCACTGCCATTCCTGTTACTTCTTCCGCACTCTATTTATTGTCCTCTCCATTTGTCCTCCTGTTCTGCCTTTGTAGTACTCTGTAGTTTGTGGCTATCGGTTCTATAAATTCAATCTGATGACATAACATAATTAGAAGAAAACATATTCCTTTTATCTTAAATGGTCCATTCAGGTCTGTAAAACCCACAAATGTTAAATAAAGAACAAATGAGACAATTCAACCTTTTTGAATTCCATGGAAAATGGCTTAGTGTTAGCATAATTAAATTCAATTTAATTTACATGAGCTATAATTACACTTTCAAATAATAAAAAAAAAAAACTTAAACGTGTATGTATGTGTATATATGCAAAATATACAAAAAATAATTACACCTGGTCACCAGTCCATTTTAACTGCAGTTAATGGGATGAAACATTCATATATTAAGTCAATTCCGATTAAAAAAACAATTTCTGTATACCACAATAATAATAAAAAAATGCAAATGTTACATTTTCGGCACTCGTTTACAGTGTTGCCACAGTTACCTTGAAAAAGTAACTTAATTACTTTAGTGATTACTTGATTTTTAAAAGTAACTTCAGTTACTTTCAGCAGCTGCCAAGTGGCAGGAATATCACTTATCCACAGCACAAAAAAAAACAAAGCAATAGCTTAACTGCACCCATTACTTGGTAATGTACCCCACACAAGTTACAGAATGACGTCATCAACATGAACCAATAACTTCAATATTAGTGTAGTTGAAGCCACATTAAATCAGAAACTTAGTGCAGACTTGACATGCCAACACAAGCACACCATTGTCAGTACACTGCCGACAGTGGACAAATGAAGGCAACTGTGGTGTGCGTGCCTTTGTGCTTGCGTGTGCGTAAATGTGAAAGTGAGTGGCGCACACACACACACACATATGCATGCACACACACACACACTATTGCTCCGACCACAGTAATTTTGATGCAAAGAGCGAGAAAACTTTTCGTACTAAGTGACGTCAGCCGTGCAACGCCGTAAAGCAGCTCACAGTCCGGACTCCAGACCAAGTTGAGAGCTCTCACTTTTCATTGTAAATATTATTTAAACTAAGTATTGTAAGTCCTTCAGTAAGTTAGTGTTAACCCTCCGTGACCGATTTATGACCGCGCACTTTGGTATGAATAATTAACCCACAATTCATTGCGCGTTTAACGCGCCAGTAAAACTGTATTCGTAATGTGTCAATAAAAAAGTAAAATAAATAAAATATACTTTTTACCAAGGAAAATAACAAAAATAGTGTGGGGACAGTGAAATCGTGCATTTCTTGCGCTTTTATTTAATGCACCGTCACTGTGCATTGTGCAATAAATAATCACTTCCCAATCGCTTTCTCCGACCAATTGAAAAAAAGCGTGATCACCGTTTAATGCTACTGCACTGCTGGACTGCTCTTTACTTTGTAATGCATTATCGGCATCACTGCTTGTTTATAATTGAGAAGTACAGTATCTTATGGTGTAGCGTATATTGGTGTTTGGATCAAATGTAATTTATTTCAGAAATAAATTCATTGAAACAGGGACGCCTGCGTTGCTTCCGGTTTAGTGTGAATTGACGCTTAACGTTATAAATCAAGCTATTTTGCCTTGTAGAGGGCACTGTGTCACTTTTTATATGTATAAAACTTAGAGAAAGCGACGAGAAACCTTTTTTATCAGTCTCATAATCTAAAGGTTGCTACATTTTATGAAATACGAGTTCAAGATGATAGAGGTCTCCTTATTATACTCAAAACACGCACAACACAACCAAGAGTGGAATTTCATAGAATAGTTAATGAAATCTACGAGGGATCTATAGGGAAACACAAAGAGGGGTCTAACTACAACAAGGAAACACAAATAATGGTGAAAGAAATAAAAATAGGCGTACGGAAAGGGAAATAGAACACCATGTTGCGGGGATAAAATTGAAACTGTGAGCGTTTTATGCGTTGAGTCAAAGCGAGAGCGAAGTTGGGATTTTGTGTGAAGCTAGCAATTTCCCCAAAATTAATAGGCACTAATATTGTACATCCTAGCAATGCTTATTGTGTGGTACTCACGGCAGTAGGTCAGTTGGTCGGTGGGTGTGGTCTTTCTGAGGAGGAAGACCAAAGCAGGTTTGGTTGAAAAAGAAAACAAAAATGCAGAAAAAGAAAACAAAAGAGGCAGAAGAAGAAACATTGTTGTTTGTCACGCCTCGTTGGGAGAATATGACCGTCTCTCTCCCCGCCTGTTTCCAGGATCCGCTAGCAAGTTCAGAGAACTCACGTTTTGCTGGGAGCGTATCTGGCACCTCAGCAGCAACTGTCTCTAGGCATAGCAGCGGTGATCCACGGAGGCTTGGGAGCCGGATCTCCATCCCCAAGGCCCGCATCTTACGAGCCGGGTGTTTGAACAAAAGATAGGGGAGGGACCGTGTCAAAGTCAAAACTAGAAAGCCAGACATGAAAGCGATAGAAGAGGTGGGAGTCAGAGGTTAAATATCCAGGAGGTGTGTCCCAGAGGATGAAGGGCCAGACAAGACCACGCCCATCGACTCAAATTGAGTCTCCCAACTCTGCCATAAAAGCGGTGTAAAAATCATATCTTAATATAAAATACTCCCAACTTTGTACTCTATACTCATAAATCAAGCATATAGAATGGTTGTTTAAACTTTAGTCTTGTATAAAATAAACTGCTTATGGTTCAATCTCATGCTGTTTGGCTTCAAATCAAGACAAACGGCTCTCAAAATCTTGCAGCTGCACATGCAAAGTTGACAGACTGACACAAACATAAATATTTCTGCAGAGTTCGTTAAATATGAAAACGGACATTTTATCTTCAGAACGGAAGCCCACGCGTAGCAGTACTCTCAAAAGCCAGTGGGTGGCGCCTTTGGCGCCTTGCATGCATGTTTGAATATTAAACAAATACTTCATTGCTGTATTTGCATTCCATTGTCGATCAGTCCCAGCTTGGTCTCCCTGGAGAGACGGTCGCACCTTTTGGCTGCTGTCAGTTCAAACGAAGACAATTACTCTTTGATGACTGTAAACCAAGATTTCGAGGGTACCTGCTAATTAATTTAGGGTCCACTTGACATACGCTAGGTGTCCTCCCAGTGGCCGTCTCACACTAGGGCCGCAGGGAAGGATGCAGCTTATCAAGTTGTGGGGGAGGTTTTGGCAACTGGGTCAGAGTCACTACATTGGCGTCATTGGGATTAAATGTATAGCAACAGAAAAATTTCCATTGATATTGTCTCTCCTTGCACAATTAAAATCATTCCTAATAGTCACCATGATACAAAATTCTATCAAGAGACTTGATTCAGAGGTAGTTAGAAGCTATTAGAAGAACTCCTCCGAGCATCACTGCTACTCAAACGTAATTAACCTTGAGCATGATTTATCAAGAGGGATGGACGGTTTGCCGGGCTAAACAGAGAACATCACAATTCTTTGCTCTCCGCTGTGGTTGCATTGCTTCATTTGAGAGTTTACTATCCAAAGTAATGGTCTGTGAAATGTCATCTGTTATGTATTTGGCTCATGGATCAACATTATCAGCAGCAGTTTTATCATAACAGTATACACATCAACATTTAATCATTGAAAGAAACGAAAACGATTATAAGTTTCGCTGTGGAAAGGAGGACCCAAGAGTAGACAGGGCACAACAGTGGCGTTACCTGATGAATATTTATTGATATCCATTAACGAATGGGGCAAGGGGGTCAAATCGGGACAAGGTTGCGAGATGAGGTCCACAGGTGGACAAGAGACAAGGTAAAATAAGCAGGTATAAAGGTGAGGAGGCTGATGCAGGAACTACGAAAGGATTACTAAAGCCACCAAATGTTACGGAACGTCCGTATTTTTTTTTTTAATACTATCACTGAACGTTGACTCATTACGGCCGTAAAACTAATCCATCCATCCATCCATCCATCCATCCATCCATTTCCTTTACCGCTTGTCCTCACAAGTGTCGCGAGCGTGCTGGAGCCCATCCCAGCTATCTTCGGGCGGAAGGCAGGGTACACCCTGAACCAGTCGCCAGCCAACTAATTGTTCCAGATATCTAAAAAATAAAAATAAAAAATCCAGCATCTACAATTACTGGCGTGTCCACATTGAACAGCTGCTAGGGACACGCTTTTTTATTACGGCCCCGGCTGCCAAGCCGCGGAGGCGAAAGTTCTCTCTTCGTTTGCTGTCTGCTGTATACCCTAAACTGGTCACCAGCCAATCTTTATTGGAACTGGGGTTTGAACATTTGTTTATTTTTGAGGAAAAGCGGGGAAATTACGTCAGTTTACCACATTTTATTCATGTGCAACAGAAAAGTTTTTTTTTTCAGTGCAAAAACAGATCGCAGAAATGCATCTGGCAAGCGTGCAAAATTACTGCTTAGTTCATAATTGTGCTTTCTAGGAGGAGTATATGCAACAAAGCTGTCACTCGAAAAATGTTTAAAATCAATTATCCTATCAATTATTCCATCAAATTATCAAAGAATCAGATAAAATTTGATTTTGCACTCAAATGTATATGATAATATATCTGATAAGTTAAACAATTATAGTTGTTTATTTGGTATTGTTTCATACCGAATAACAACTAAGTAATATCACACCAGAGGACATGATATTGTACTGTATAATTATCACTCATGGAATGACTCTTGTTAAATCCAATTGCTTGGTTGGACTCATAACTACAGTAACTGTTTTATAATACTACTTGTATTTCTATTAATCCACATTGGACATTTCTTAAATTTTTCGTCTTTAAATACACCCCTCGTGTTGTTATTGTTTTTATGTTGTGCCATGACCATGAAGAAGACGAGATGCGTTCCCATCAAAAGCAAGGAAGGCATTTACATTGAAAATAAATCAAAACTTGTTAATGTCTCAACCAATTGTCATGAGGTTTACCTTTTTTGTCAACATCAATGCATATGCTATTAATACAGAACATTTAATAAAAGAGCCCAAAAATATTTGTTAACTATGAAAGGTTACTCCCAGTTCCTTCATTGTCATTGTCACCGAGGCTTCACTTCGATATTCCAACTTAATTCACTTCCCTGGTGAAAATTGTATCCCAAGGAACCACTGTGTTTATATTAGGGCTGCAGCTATCAAATATAATCACACCCATCTCTCTGCTATGATTGTTAGAAGTGCATAAAGTGTTTGAGAGGCACGGCAATCATGTCAAACCATGTTTGATACATATAGTACATTTTTGTGCCAGATGTGTTGTGACCAAGCCGTGCATACAAGGTGGCACTGTCTAAAAATACACGCAGCAGCACTGCCTCCAGCGACTGAGACAGTGTGTACATTCTGGCATGGGACAGCGTCTGGACCTTTTTGAGTTGATGGCATGTGACAAGTGTACACGCTGCTGGTCATTCTAGTTACTGTGATAACCTGCTCTCATCAGGGTGGAGTGGGAATGTCGGTCAACCCGTGTGGTTACAAGATTTTAGAGGTCAACCCGTGTGGTTACAAGATTTTATAGGTTAGGTGACGGCTGAAATGGATGAGGTACATTGGTCACAGTCGAAAAATAACTGTCATCATGTATGATCTCTGCTAGTAAAAAAAGCAAAGGTGGGTAAACTATGGCATATATCTAGTAACCCAAATGCAAAGATAAAACCTCAGTAGAACTGTTATAAAAGCCCCAAAATGTTTAAGCCAGAAATGCTCAAATTATATAATATTAAATGTGTATATGATTTTCGCATCACTGTTTCACAAATTTATTTTGGAATTTTAAAAACTGACTGTCCCTTCACCAACTCTAATCTAAAGCCATAACTCCAGAAGTGTGTTATTATTATTATTATTTAAAAATTTTACATCTGTCTTCCAGTCGAGAGGTTCCTTATTAGGGTTGGGCATCGTTTGAATTTGTGCGATTCCGTTTCTTCATTTCGATTCCGGTTGCAAACGATTCTCGATTCCGATTCTTTTAGGAGGCTGGGTCAAAAAAGTTAAATAAAGGGTGTCCAAAGTATGAACATCCGTTTTCTTAGCAGCCTGCAGCATAAAATAAAATGAACATTTGACTCGACATTCTTTATAACCAGTATTAATATCAACTCTATGAACTAAAAAGCAATGTGTGTGGCACTAACCCAATTGACCTAATATCCATTAATTACTGTTTTATCATGTAAAATGGTTTATATGTGTAAGTTTTAACTTGACTTCCGGTTTTAAGCATGCAGCCTTTTATTTTGAAGGGTATCCACCAGAACTCAGCATTTTGGCACGGAAAAATAACTTCACACAACACCAGTAAAAACAAATTTCAAACAAATGCAAAAAAAGAGTAATGGATGAAACCCAATGCTCTGTAAAATAGTGATTCCTTTACCTACACACCGATGAGACACAAAGTTAGTGTTTGTGATACTGTGAGACGGTTTTGTCAATTTTGTCCCAATTCATTGTGATGTAAAGTTGCTAGTTTGACTTTTGTGAAGTTTTAGCTCAGTGTTAAGCTTGTATTATGACTCTTTGTCCTTTCTTTCCAGTATGGTAAAGTAATACATATTTTATGTTTGTGTCTGTCATCAGCCTTCACGTTGGTTTGAAGACTAAAATAAACACTAAAAACCATCAGTGGAAGAAAGAGTGCAACCCAGTGTTTAACTTGTTAGCTGCCTCAATGTTGGCATAGAGGGTATTTCATTGTTTCGTTCACCCGATTGACTTGACTGAAGTTCCGCGCGGTGTAGGCTGAGGCTCGGAGCGGGAGGGAGCGCGTCAAGACCTCTACATATGGCGAAAGCCTCCTTTGCACAATATAATCTATAATAATCAAGTGTTGCCCTGAGGTGACTGGTCATTTATTTTAACATAGTTAATACTTTTGTTCACCGCTGCCGTTGGGCATTAGCACATGTTCGTGCATGTTCTTCTTCGTTGGTTTTCGCTGCTTCTTTGTTGGTTTTCGCCACTTTCTTCTTTGTGGTCGGCGGACTGTAAGCATCAAAACAGAGAACCCCTCAAACCAACCTGCAACGCGAATGTGGGGTTGTGTCCATAGAAAATATGGACGGATGGCTTGATATTATCATTATTATCTTTTGCGGAACACTGGGGTAATAACTATCTTGATGTAACATTTGATAGATTAGGTTTGTTGGTTGGATTGCTATAGTTTATGCCAGAGATGGGCAACTGGCAATGCACACTCTGAGTGGCCCCTGGTTTAATTTTGGAACATTATAAAAATGCTTCCTCCACCATACATGATCATTTGTAGCTACACATTTCACCTCTTAATGGAAAAAATGGCTTTGCACTTCTTCCACAAGTTGTTCACCATTAGAGAAAAAGATGACAGTAGTTGTCAACCGTGATGGATTTTGTCGTGCTGGTGAGTCACACCAATACCTTCAACATGGAAAAGGGGAAAATATTGCATAATTACTAAGATGAGAATGCTGGCATTGCCGGACGAGACACCAGCTAATGTTATCGTCTGTTTTACAATCAATGAGGGTTCTGACACCGCGAGACATGCTCTGATACTGCAAGAGACCGAGAGATTTCCCAGACAAAATTTGGCGGCAACGCTGTGAGATCAGATTAGCAAAACAGAGACTTAATTTCCTCCTCATCCACTTTTTTTTCTCTTTTTGCGGGGCTGATTATTATTTATTAATTTTTATCCAATCCCTGCTGATGCCAAGATACCATCATAGAGCCACTCGGAAATTTTATTTACTGGGCTTTCGATCACTTTGTGATGCAAGATAGTGGATCCCACCATGATGACCGCAGCAACCCACTGAAAAGACGAAAGGCTAACTTGTCCACTAGCACTGAAGATCTACTACCTAGCTCACCCGATGCTCATATTCAAGTCCTCTCCTCCATTGACAAGAAGCTATCACTTCTCGATTTATTACACCAGGAGATTAAGGAGCTCAAAAGCAGCTTGGAGTTCACGCAACAGCAAGTCAAAGAGTTAAAGGAAGACAATGCCGCACTGCAGTCTGAAATGAAAGGGATGACAACTGAAGTAGGAGGTCTCAAGAAAGAAAACAAAAAAAAATCAAAGAAGGAATGCTGGACTTACAGTCAAGAACCATGCGGGATAACCTTCTCTTTTCCGGCATTTCCGAGAGTACACCTAGTAATCCAGAGGCTCAAGTAAATGTCAACAGCGGTGAAAAATCCCAAGGGAGACACTCACCAACTTTACCTTCCACCGAGTACACAGACTAGGAGGACCGGTAGCAGGGAATCATCCCCGTCCCATCATCGCAAAATTTGAACATTAACAGCAGAAAGTCTTCGTAAAGTAGAAAGGACGGAAGCTGAAGGGTACACAGTTTGGGATGAATGACCAGTTTCCACGCAAAATCAACGAGCGACGCAAATCCGTGCACCCGCTCATGAAGAGCTACCGGTAACAAGCAAAACGCGCCTCACTGGTTGGGGACAAACTATACGGAGACGGTCAACTGTTTCGCCACTCCTTGGCTCTTCTACTAGATGAGTATTCCTTCTAAGTTTGCTTCAATATTTGGTATGTAGTGTAGAAAACCAAAAAAAAAGGGAATCACACACGTTCTATTGCACCATTGACTCTCTGACATGGGTCATTGCCCTTGTTTTCTTGTTCTTCATCTTTCTCTATGGTACTTCCTTTTCCCCTCTTTCAGGGACCCCCCTTCCCTCCATTTACCGCTCACTCCCGCCTCCCTGCCCCCACTGTACACATATGTATTTGCATGCTACTTGTGTTTATATGTATAACTCACGTGATACATTCCCTTGTCTTCTGTTTACGTTTTGGCTACGCTGCACTCCTATACAATAGGTTCAATGCCTCAATACATAATACCTCTAAACCCAACTTCAATATTACCAGCTACACAGTAAGAACGTTCCCATTAGACTTATATTTCTGAGTTATCTATCTTTCCCACACACGTATAGATGATACACTCATACAGATTGTACTACATTCACTTATAACAATTGTACACTTATCATTAATATGTCAAGCACAACAACTTACAGAAGAATATGCAATAAATCTGACGGCCCTACTTAGGAACCAACTTTATCATGCTAAACATCAACTTGATGTTAAGCATCCATCCATCCATTTTCTGAGCCGCTTCTCCTCACTAGGGTCGCGGGCGTGCTGGAGCCTATCCCAGCTATCATCGGGCAGGAGGCGGGGTACATCCTGAACTGGTTGCCAGCCAACCGCAGGGCACTCACATTCACACCTATGCGCAATTTAGTGTCGTCAATTAACCTACCATGCATGTTTTTGGGATGTGGGAGGAAACCGGAGTCCCGAAGAAAACCCACCTCAGAACTGTGAGGCAGACGCTCTAACTAGTCGTCCACCGTGCCGCCCCAACTTGATTGTATTTTATCAAAAAGAACAGCGTTCCTACTGCAACAGCTAAGATACACAAATTTTGAGCATGATAATAAATCAGAAATATTTATCGTAAACCAACTTCAACCTAACAAAGAAAAAACAATAATTACAACCATGCAAAATTCTAATGACAAACTTACTCAATCACCACAGGATATTATTGATATATTCTACAACTTCAATAATAGCTGATATTCATCCCACAATAACCTGAATAAAAATGCCATTGAAATGTTTATCAATAACCTAAACATCCCTCAATTAACTTCAGAAAGTAAAGAGTTTTTAGACACCCCGTTAACCCTCGCAGAATAAATGATATGCCGGTAGAGATAGACATAGGTAGAGATTCAGACAATGATGGATTTTCCATAGAGAAAAAAAACATGAATCCTTGGAAAGACCCCACTCATCCAGCTAATTATCGTCCGGTGTCACAAATTAATATGGACATCAAAATCAATTCGAAGGCTTTAGCCTACAGACATGGAAAAAAATTCTCCCATTGATAGTATATTGTGAGGAAACAGGTTTTATTAAAGGACGGAGCTCCACCAACAATGTCAGGCGACTGATAAACAAAGCTGCTTCTTAACTTACAGAGTTAAATAATGTAAATCACGTACCTCTACTGGAAAAGAATTGTGGTTATTTAAAACAGAACAGCCTTCCTATCTCACTTTTAGGGCGTACAGTTATGGTAAAAATGGAAACGTTAAATCTAGAATTTATACTGATTTGATCGACTTGATCGGTATTGGCCGATAATTAGCATTTTATGCTGATTGGCTTTAATGTCATAATTCGCCGATCTGATCAATGATGTCATTGATCCGCTCCACAAAAGGCATTTACTCTGCGTCGCTGTCGTATACAGTATATTTGAATCCAAGAGCTAGTTTATTTTTAGCCTTGTCGCATGTCTTTTGACGTTGTTTACCATCACTGGGCTTTGTCAAATCAAACACGACTGGATACACTCATTACCATGGCCACGGCAACAACAATGGATCGTGCACCTATTGTGTTGGTCAAAAAAGAACAAAATGAGGAAAAACGTGTGATGGTGGTGGTCACCGGTGCTCAGGAGAAGATGTTCGTTCAAGGATTGCTTGAGGTATGTTCACATACTTTTAATACGATACGGCTCACAAGAAGCCAACAAAACATTATGTAGCCTAGCAAGCTAGTGCTAGCACTAACAGTTGTACGTAAACATGCCGGCATTATGTTGAAACATGCTCTAAGGTTTCGGTGTGTGTGAAGTAATTTAATTACACTAAAGTAATTTAATTACAGTAAGTTAGCACCCATCATTTACTTTATTTACTTTATTTGTTCTTGTTGTTGCATGTCCTGACCAGCCCCCCCACATCCACAATACGATACGAAAACACGATACTTGTGGTGAAATATCTCGACTGCCTAACTATTGTTGTGCTGTGGTTCGCACTCCTCTTCCCCTTGCCCGTTCTGTCCCTCTCTCAGTCCCCTAAAACCCGTTCCTGTTTGGCTGCATTTTCAATAAACATGAGAATAATTAAAAAATAAGCAGTGGGAAAATACTCCCACTGCTTATTTTTTTATTATTTTTGAATTCTTTAATTATTCTCAAACTCCCCTGTTGCACAGCAAAACTGTTCCAGCACAAAAGGCATACAGATCCATCATTCTGCATGGCCATGCAGCTGAACAGGACAGGTAATAAAAAAATGAATAAATAAATTTAAAAAAAAAACAATTGATGAACCTGACCGGGATGTTTCGGTATCTCAAATAAGTAAAAGTTACGGTTTCATGTAAATGTAATTTAAAAAGTTAATTATGACACACATTCAATGAACTACGGATACCTTTAACAAACTAAATAATAACGATTAATCTCCTTATTATGAAAAAAGGTTCGGCATTGCATGCCACAATGCATGCTGGGTACCGAAGAGCAGCCGACCTACTGGTCAACAAAAGCACACAAACAACAGCTAAATTGTTTTCTTCACAAGAATCGGTGACAGTTTGTTTAAAGTGCATGAGGAGTTGTGTTCTGTGTGTCCTCCCAAAACATGGACAGATTTAACATCATTAATAGTGTTGCAAAAACCTAGGGTGGCTTGGAGAAGCGGTAGGACACTTGAGACGCACCAAGGCCTCCTTCAACAAAGCAGGGTGAACTTCCGTGCCATATACTGCAATATATCATACAGGTCAGTGAGGTGGCCTATTAATTTGGAGGGTTTGAATGACATACAGCAACATCGTATAATATAATGAATTGATTTTGGTGGAAAACAAATGCACAAAATGAGTTCTTGTAATGCAAAACAAAATCACAATATATGGCTCTTTTTGTATTATTGTTGTTTGCTTCAAATAGTTTTTTGTTGAAGAGTGGATCTATTATACATGCATTTCAGCATGATATTAAGATACTGTGGTCTACAATGGTTTAATACAGAAAACACATTTGTCCATATTTAAAATGGCATTTTTACCATACATCTGGTTAGGAAGTGTGCGGTTCTCTGTGGCCTCCTGGTAGATGAAAAATTGTGGCCCCCTCAATTATTTAAGTTGCCCATCCCTGGTTTAACACGATACGCGATACGTTTGTCATGAGCTGCCCTGCAGTACTATTGTTGGAGCCTGGGTGGCGCCTTGCGCCCTCTTGCCCTCTCTCCCCTCCCCTCTCTCTTTCCAGCACCTTCCTCGGCCGCATACCTGTCACCAATCAGCCCTCGTTACCACCTGCATTTAAGCCTGCCTGATCCCAGAAATCCTTGCCAGAATATTACAGCTGCTCCAGTGGTACAATGGCTCCCCAGTCTCCTAGTAAGCTATGCAATTCCTTGTCATCATTCTGACCTTTGTGTTTTTTCGTTGTCCTCAGTCTTTCCTCCGTGTCCCTCACCAAGTGGATTTCTGCCGCCTACCTGCCACGCATTCTCTGCCTCAACAACCTGCCAGCGCATCTCAAGGACCATCTATATTTCCCTTTGTTTCAATAAACTGTTCATCACAACCTCTCAGCCTCCGCCTGCTCTTGGGTCCAGTCTCCATTCGTTCGTAACAAAGTTTACACGTAACAAACGTCCTTTCATATTTGATCAAACTATAAGCAGGATAGTTTTTGTGTACAATGCCTATCAATTTTTAGCCTTTAATTTGTATATTTTTTTTCATAGTACCTTTTAACTGGTAGAGATTAGTTTGTTTTTTAAGCAAAATTTAGTATTTTTATCACCTGAGGCTCTCATTTGTTATCCAGCTGTATCCACTTGATCACTGAACATTGAACGCAATGAGCAATGTCTCATTCTCTACTTTGCCATTATCTCTCGCATTTTTAATTGATGTATAATTTTACATTTCATCAAGCAATAATAATAGCCACTGTAAATACTCAGACTTAAATACTCAGACACATAAGTGTAGACTTATGTGATTGTTTCCGAGTTACTTTACACATCTGCCAGCTACTGTTAAATCAAGCCTCCAGGGTTGGCACTGGATCTTGGTGGGATTATATAGCGGTCTTCCTAGAGATGGCACAGGTGTCAGACACTTCCTTGATGGAACAAGAAGTGACTGCAATCTGATGCTTCATTGCCCAAACCTTTCCTTGAGCAATTTCTAACAGATTGCACACTAAATTTTTTATGAGGTGCTCTCATTTAATTTCTATATTCCAATAGATGATACCTATTTTCGGTGAATAATAATATGAAGGTTGCTGGGCTGGCAATGTTACATAGTACACTGTCTTTATTACAGTTTTCCTTTAAATTACTAAACTTCAACCCAGTGTACTGTCAAAGTGATTTTGAAAAAAACCTAACTTAATATTGACAAGCTCCACGGCTATTCCTGTTATCAGAAAGGAGACATACAAAAAAGTTTGTATTCTAGTGCAATGAATGCATAGGTATGAGTCAGTAGCTGTAGACCTAATGCCAACATTTCGCACTGGAAGCATGCAAGGTTACACCGATAGAAATATCTGCCTATGTATGTAGGCCTGTCACGATAATTACTATATAGACTTATCGTTCCATCAATACAATTGACACGATAGATTTTCTGGACTCGATAAATTGACATTGTTTGAGTGGGCCAGCGTGTGGTTCACACAGTGCACTGACGGCGAGTAGGATGGCTGTGTCATTAGCCGTTAGTGGGTTTGTGAGTTTTCACGATTTCAGTCATAAGAACAACAACAATAATGTTTATCATGATAGTTTTTGGGAAAATATCCATCCATCCATTTTCTGAGCCGCTTCTGCTCACTAGGGTCGCGGGCGTGCTGGAGCCTATCCCAGCTGTCATCGGGCAGGAGGCGGGGTACACCCTGAACTGGTTGCCAGCCAATCACAGGGCACATACAAACAAACAACCATTCGCACTCACATTCACACCTACGGGCAATTTAGAGTCTCCAATTTATGCATGTTTTTGGGATGTGGGAGGAAACCGGAGTGCCCGGAGAAAACCCACGTAGGCACGGGGAGAACATGCAAACTCCACACAGGCGGGACCGGGGATTGAACCCGGGTCCTCAGAACTGTGAGGCTGACGCTCTAACCAGTCTCCACCGTACCGCCTTGGGAAAATAAAAACATTGTTAAAAAAAAAAAAAAAAAAAAAAATGTTATGATGATAGGCCTATATGTTTGCAGAGAATCAGGTTAGAGGCCAACTAATCTCCCAAGCTGCAAGCAGAAAAGTTTTACAGAATTCATCTTCCTGAGGGGCGGCACGGTGGACGACTGGTTAACACATCTGCCTCACAGTTATGAGGACCGGGGTTCAAATCCTGGCCCTACCTGCATGGATGTTCTCCCCGTGCCTGCGTGGGTTTCCTCCCACATCCCAAAAACATGCGTAGTAGGTGGATTGAAGACTCTAAATGTTTTTTAATTATTTAAATTAATATGCTTTTTAGTGGATTTGTGAAGATGGATACAGGATAAATACTTGTGATAATGTAAATTATTTCAGTTTCCCAAGTTTACCTACTATATATTACAATCATGAGCTGTGTTCACTCTGAGAACCTTCAGGACCTCCTTATTGAAGTGAGTAGCATCTCCAACGGACAACTCATTTGGCGCTAAACTTTCATGTGGTTCATCAGTAGAGCTGAGCAGGCAATTATCACAGCTGTACATTTTGCTGAGTCAGGGTAACTGATCAAAATATCTCACGAGTCCCTCAACTGGGTCATGCGGTGGAAGCCTGTCATTCACTATAATGTTACGCTGTGCAAACCACATATAAGGACGATACAAATATGGATGCGTCAGCAAATTGGCCAAATGCAAGAACGTTGGTGTCCCTCCTCTTTTGTAGTCTTGTAGGTTTTAGGAGGTAGCAGACCCTATTCAATGGCTATTATTATATACATATATTGTATGTCCATTAAGAATGTGAAATATTAAAATAAAACATTACTAGTGGAGTTAGTAAACCTTAAATGTTTTGAACCCGAAACAATGATTTATTCCTAACAGAAGTCATAGCGTGAACTCTAAAAGTCATCATTGCGAAAAAGTATAAAATCACAGAAATACATACACAAGTACATAAAATATTGATTTTCATTATGATACCAATAAACAGTTTTACTCATACTTAATGTTAATGTATACTTCCAGATACTATCCTTGTTTGCGACACACTTAAGTGAAGTCGGCATTGAATGTATCTCATATGGGTTCCCCTTGCCGTTTAAAAGCAGGTGAATGTGTGTGTGTGTGAGTGAGTGTTGTAGTGGACGGTCTCAGCTCTGCTTTGCCCTCCTCTGCATGCACAGAAATAGATTGCTTTGTCTCCTCACACCAAGTCTTTTTTATCCTTTCTTTGTCGGGATACCCTTGTACTTCAGTGTCCTATTTCTTGTACATGTGCCGCAGGGGAGATGCGCATGAGTAGACAGTGTTTCCTGGCCCCCAAATAACGGAACGTGTATGCCGTGCAAATAGTCAGGCCAGGATCCACCCCATCCAGACAATCTGTAGCCCAAAGCTGTCCCCTCACAGAGCAGTTCAGCTTGTTGACGTCACGAGACAGACAGCGTTGTTCCCGAGATGATCTGCTATCCTGCATCTATGTATCCCATGCAGCGACAAATAGAATGAAAATAACAACAGCCCCGCGCGAAAGAAACCCCCAAAAAAACTCAGCATCCACAAACACAAGCGGGTGTGCATAGACTGTTTTACTCAAATCAACCACAGCACAGTGCTGACAGAAAAGACGATTTAGAGCTTCAAAACGAAAAAATATTTTCATTATACTAGATATGCATTGGCATAAGGAACATCCTCCCAACCTTATTACATTCAACTCTCTCTCACACACACACACACACACACACACACACACACACAGACACGCACACAAACACTAATGTTTTAATGAAATAGTAAGATATTGAGGAAAGTGCAATACATTAGCATTATAGTTGTCATTTTACATTCTTAGGATTGCTTGACCCCAAAGGCAAAACCAGTGCATTTTAAAGCAATTTACTGTAGCTCACAAATATATGAATAACGACAGAGAACCCATTCACATTATGACTCTTCCCTTGAATCCAAATACTAATGTCTTTGAGATATCAATATATATAGATATACATTTTTCATTGACCTCTGTTTCTTTATTTACATTGCTCACTCCCCTGCCAATTAGCTGCTCATTGATTCCATTTTTCTTTAACCTACAGGAATGCACTGTAAAGGATGCCTCTTTCACTTGTATAATTTGGTCTGGCATGAGTATTTTATATTATTATTATTATCTCATTTATTTCTGAGATGGTTGATAGGCTGGTCTTGGTTTTGTCGCTGGAGGAAGGTTGTCAATGTGTAAGCGTGTACACTTGACAGAAATGAAGGACACGGCCATGGACAGAAGGCAGGGTGGTGTGTGTGTGTGTGTGTGTGGGTGTGCGGGTGTGGGGGTGTCAGAATGAGTCAGTGAAGCACACGATACCACACATCGTCGAGGAGGAGTTGTCTGTATGTCTTCTCATAAATACACAGTATACTGTGCACTCACATGGTCGGCGTCACTGCTGAGACGCCAGCTGCAGTAGTCGGCTGCAAACGTTAGCAGTAGTAGGCTGCAAACATTAGCACCTGTTGCGTCTCGCTGCTAATTTGCGGTGTGTCAACCTAACTTGGCGTGGTTCCATTGACACTACATGATTTTTTTTTTTTTTGTACTTTATTTGGCGGAATGGTGGACAACTGGTTAGTATCTCTGCCTCATGGTTCTGAGGATCAGGGTTCAAATCCGGCCTCGCCTGTGTGGAGTTTGCATGTTCTCTCCATGCCTAAGTGGGCTTTCTCTGGGTACTCCAGTTTCATCCCAAAAACATGCATGGTAGGTTGATTGAAGACTCTAAATTGCCCGTAGGTGTGAATGTGAGTGTGAATGGTTGTTTGTTTCTATGTGCCCTGCAATTGCCTGGCGACCGGTTCAGGGTGTACCCCGCCTCTCGCCCGAAGTCAGCTGAGATAGGCGCCAGCAAACCTGCGACCCCAGTGAGGAAAACTGCTTTGGAAAATGGTTGGATGAATGTACTTTTTTTTGTATTAGTGAAGTGTCACTTGACCCCTACTGATATTACTGGGCACCTTATGGTGTGGTATCACTGGCTATCTGCCAAAATCAGTCTATTGAGTGTCTCATTCAAAATAGAGATCATCCTTACAAAGTTTTTGCATTGGCTGTTACTCCTTCCAAACATACAGTAGGCAAATGCAATTGCAGTAAAATGAATGGCGAGGTTGTATACAGAGAGAAGTTAGGTCAGGTAATTGTATACCCGAAAGGTTGGCAGTCTTTGTGACATGGAGTGCCAGTTTGAAATGTTCTTCTTCTGACATGGGCATGGGAATTAGAACATATAACTCTTCACTTGTGTTGTGGCTGTTTTCTCTGCCCAAAATATTGAAACAAGGAGCATACATCGTTTACTGCATAAAAGGGTGATCTGTGTTCTATGCATTCTCTGTGGATAATAGCTCCAGGATGACAACAACATGCACACTACTTGCACAGACGGAGACCCAGGGAGCAGTCCACTGTCACCCAGATTGGCTCCATTATCACTACATAACACAGCTAGTCGGCTCCATTTGTATCCCAGCAGGAACGAAATGATTAAGGGGAGGAGTTCTACAGCACCTGCTGCATCCAAGTAAAAACTTCAATGAATGCCAGTTAGCCTTTCTCTTTTTTTAGCAGCTGTACTAAAAAATTAAACAGTGTGAAAATTTCATATCATGATTTTGATAAAGATAATGATCACGCTTTATCAGTATCATCACAATGTGGCCAATAGAAATATAAATAATGTACCTGAAGCATTGCAACACATTTCATTTGGATTACAAAAAATATAAAATCAGAAACCATATGCATTTTTGTCTCTGATCAGAATCATGGTCTGGAAACAATGTCTGTGTTTAACCCCAGTGAAATAAATAACTAAATACATTTAATGTGTGTGTGTGTGTGTGTGTGTGTGTGTGTGCGTGTGTGTGCGTCCATATGCGTGTGTTTGTATTATTTGTATGTGTGTGTGTGTATATATATATATATATATATATATATATTTTTTTTTTTTTTTTTTTTTTCAGAATTTGTTTTGGATAATGAATTGGATCAATGGCGGCACGGTGGACGACTGGTTAGAGCGTCAGCCTCACAGTTCTGAGGACCCGGGTTCAATCCCCACCCCCGCCTGTGTGGAGTTTGCGTGTTCTACCCGTGCCTGTGTGGGTTTTCTCCGGGCACTCCGGTGTCCTCCCACAGCCCAAAAACATGCATGGTAGGTTAATTGAAGACTCTAAATTGCCCGTAAGTGTGAATGTGAGTGTGAATAGTTGTTTTGTTTATGTGTGCCCTGCGATTGGCTGGCAACCAGTTCAGGGTGTACCCCGCCTCCTGCCCGATGATAGCTGGGATAGGCTCCAGCACTCCTGCGACCCTAGTGAGGATAAGTGGCTCAGAAAATGGGTGGATGGATTCACACTCACATTGAACCGCGGTCCTCAGAACTGTAAGGCAGATATGCTAACCAGTCATCCACAATGATGCCGTGTGTGTTTGTGTGTGTGTGCATGTGTGTGCACGTGCGCAGGTGCGTGCGTATCAGGGTCTGACGTTAAGCGTTTTGGAGTCCTGGTCCTGTCACCATGAGGTGTGGTGACCTTGTCAGACCTTGTACTGGCCACGTATATTCATGATATAATGTCTTTTGATTATCTTGGATTTAGCGCCTTTATTGTGTATTATTTACACCCTTTTTTAAGAAATTAATTAGTCCAATTGCATTCATGGCAATGACTCTGTACTATCCTCACTAAAATCAAGGCACTGCAATTGTAAACATGATAATGCTTAAAAGAATAAATCAATGGCAAGATTATTAAAATATTTGCTTAGCACTGATATTCCAAGGATGCTTTATCTTGTGTCTTGATGTTGTGCCCACTATATACAGTATACTGTACTTATGGGTGCTCCGATGAGGGTTTTGTGCTGCTGATTCCGGTATGGATAATCGTTGAGTCAGATCTGCCGATCACTGCCGATACCATCATATGGAATAGCTTTTCAATATATTTATTGTGAGTGCTATTGGCTATATGATCTGACATGTTAATTTGGGTTTGCTTCGCAGCTCTTGCATGCCTGCGCAGAGTGAAGGGGGAGGGGATGTTACACAAGGGCTGGGCGATTATGGAAAAAAAAATATTTTGATTGATATTGAAATCATGATTAATAAACTTGATTATTCATTTATTTAAAAACGTTGTATTTATTCAACTACCTTAAACTCAACTTTAAATATAACTTCAAAGAACAACCAGAAATATAAATTAGTAACAAATAAAATAATGATATATTAAAATAATCAAATTTTAAAAAACAATAAAGACAAATAAATACATTCCTGACTAAAAACGTGGCAATGCTTTTAGCCATGACTGTATTGTCTTTGTCTATTATAGTTGTCGAAAAAAAAATCCTCTTATTATTCTGGCAATTTCTAAAACGATGTGTGTCTTGCAGTTAAACGTGCATATTTTCCCAAACCAACTTTTTCTTGTGTTGGGGATGTAATATTGGCCCTATGATGCCTCAGTAAACGTAAAATATGAATTAAAATCATCCAGACGCTTTTCTGCCCAGAGGTCATTCGAATATCTCGAGTTTATCTACGTCACCAGCGAAGATCTGCACTTATCTCTCCACTCCCGAGCCAGTGCTGTCAACATAACCAACATGTGTGTTAGTTAGTCTGAAATGCATTGTGAAGGTCCTGTTTGTTCACATAAAGATGAAGATGTTTGGAGTTTGAACTTTGTACATGAGCAGTGCTCATTCACGTCTGATAATTATTAATAGATTGTAATAATAATACACTGATAATAATCACTCCTCCACCCCAATTGGATATTCATCCATTCATTTTCTGTACCGCTTATCCTCACTAGGGTCGTGGGCGTGCTGGAGCCTATCCAAGCTATCTTCGGGCGAGAGGCGGGTTACATCCTGAACTGGTTGCCAGCCAATCGCATGGCACCCAATTGGATATGAAATGTTAAACATGTCAGTCATTGCATTATAGAATTAGGGAATACTCTTCCATATATAATATAACTTGAGCTTTTATTTAGGAGAGTAAAGATTAGACTTGAAGAGAATTAAATTGTTCTGCCTATTACTGCGTCACTATATGTCAATGGCATAGATAGGTGAACAAAGATATGGTTCTAATAACTAAATAATAATAATAATTTAACAGTAGTAATGCTTTAAAAATACTTGCTGTGTTTGTATACTATATTAAAAAACACACTGAAATAACACAACAAATCTAACACTGACCTAAAACCTTTACACAGTATTGTATCTTTGTGAAATCTGTCCAAAAAAATTATCCTGTTACACAGCAAAACTGTTCCAGCACAAAAGGCATACAGATCCACCATTCTGGAAGGTCATGCAGCTGAACAGGACAGGTTAAAAAAACAACAACAAAAAAACAGCACTACAAATTTAACACTGACCTAAAACTAAAAAAAATGTTTTTTTCCACTTTTTGTCTTACCAGTCTAATTGCATTGGGGCCAGGTGGGAATGACCTGCCAGTTCTAGGAGGGCACCAGTATTTCTTGGCACACCAGGATTTTTCAAACAACTAGACATTTGTCATACATTTCTAGCTTTAAGGTGAAGTGCCCCAGGTGCTTGCTGAATATTACTGTGCCACCAGCCCGATGTGAATGTTATTGGGGAATGTGTTTAAATTGAAACTGTGTTGGAAGTCACATCTTTCTTTGACACTCTTCAAGGGATAGCTTTTTATCTTTAAAGTTGCCCTTAGATTCTGCTGTTCCATTACTGATAAGATTTCTTAATTGTATATTGTTGTGTTTTTTTAGGGCAGTGACGAAGGTGACGTGGACAAGAATAAATGTTGCACGCTGTGTAACATGTCCTTCACATCAGCAGTGGTTGCACAGTCACACTACCAGGGTAAAATTCATGCCAAGAGGCTAAAACTGCTACTTGGGGATCAGCCTGCCATCACAACCAAAGGTACAGCCCTTAAAAAAAAAAATTAAAACAAATAAATGTACTATGGTTTTCATATGTGATACATGTGTTTGAATGGGCTGTATTAAGGCCTTTTCTCACTGCACTTAGCAGAGCAAATTTGTATCCATAAATTAAGGTTACATGAGAGTCAACAATGGTGTAGTGGTTCACTTGCCTGACTTCTGTGCAGGCAGGGTTGTGTTCCTATTCAGTGACAGTGCGAATGTGAATGTGTCTATATGTATGTGCTCTGTGATTGACTGGTGGTGACCAGTCCAGGGTGTAGTCTGCCTTTCGTCCAAAGACAGCTGGAATAAATTCTCAAGCTCTCTGGAAAACTCAAAGGATAAGTGGCATAGAAAATGGATAGATGGATGACACTGCATGAGTTCTTCTTCTTCTCCTCCTTTTGGCTAGTCCCGTTAGGGGTCACCACAGCACGTCATCCTTTTCCATGTCAGCCTATCTCCTGCTTCCTCCTCTCTAACGGCAATTTCCCTCATGTCTTCCATCAACTTTCTCTTTGGTCTTCCGCTAGCTCTCTTGCCTGGCAGCTGCATCGTCATCATCCTTTTAGCACTATACTCACTAGCTCTCCTCTGGACTTGTCCAAACATCAAAGTCTGCTCTCTCTAACTTTGTCTCCAAAACATCTAACATTGGCCGTCCATCTGATCAGCTCATTTCTAATCCTATCCAACCTGCTCACTCCTGGAGAGAACCTCAAAATCTTCATTTCCGCCACCTCTGCTTCATAATAATAATAATAATAGTAATAACTGCCTTGTGTCTTCACTCTTGTCTCTTCAGTGCCACTGTCTTTAAGTTATACATCATGGCTGGCCTCCAAACTGTTTTATAAACTTTGCCCTTCATCCAAGCAGAGACTCTTCTATCACATGACAAACCTGAGACCTTCCTTCACCCGTTCCAACCTGCTTGGACCCGTTTCTTTACCTCCTCACCACACACTTACCACACATTGCTCTGGACTGTTAACCCTAAGTATTTAAAGTCATCCACCCTCAATGTCTCTTCTTCCTGTAGCCTTACTCTTTCCTCTTTCTGTCTTACTTCATCTAATCTTCATTCCTCTCCTTTCCAGTGCATGCCTCCACCTATCTAACTGTTCCTCCACCTGCTCCCTGCTTTGACAGCATATCACAATGTCATCTGGGAACATCATGGTCCACGGTGATTCCAGTCTAACCTCATCTGTCAGCCTATCCATCACCACTGAAGACTGGAACGGGTTTAGGGCTGTTCCCTGATGCAGGCCTACTTCCCCCTTAAACGTATTAGTCACATGTACAGCACACCACATGTGAAGGCTGAAATATTTGAGTACAGGGGACCCCCCGATAATTGCCACCAACCCAAAAAATTAATGGATAAGTGGGAATAAACCGCAAATATACGTTTTTGGCATGGGCGTTAGTCCACACATAATACACACACACACACACACACATATGGGAAAGTTAACTGTTTATTAACCATAACCCCAGCGCCACATGTTATTCAGGCAGTATTTGACGACAGCAAATGTATTTGATACACATGTGAAGGGCTTGTCTCCAGCACCTTCAACGTACACGACCACACAGTCCTGGAGCTTGGCCCTTATCTTTCATCATTTTATAGCCCTATTTTAAATTCATGGTGTTTTTTAAATTTATTCAACTTTGGCAGGGGCAGCACGGTAGAAGACTGGTTAGTACATCTGCCTCACAGTTCAGAGGACCAGGGTTCAAATCCCGGCCCCGCCTGTGTAGAGTTTGCATGCTCTCCCCGTGCCTGCGTGGGTTTTCTCCGGGTACTCCGTTTTCCTCCCACATCCCAAAAACATGTATGGTAGGTTAATTGAGGACTCTAAATTGCCCGTAGGTTTGAATGTGATTGCGAATGGTTGTGTGTTTGTATGTGCCCTGCGATTGGCTGGCAACCAGTTCAGGGTGTACCCCGCCTCCTGTCCGAAATTAGCTGGGATAGGCTCCAGCACTACCACGACCTGCTTGAGGGTAAGTGGTTCAGAAAATGAATGGATGGAAATTTGGCAGGATTTTTAAAAACAGTTCTCTGTGGTTTACAATATTTTTTTGGCCTATTTAGTGGGTTAACGATTATCTATACCTCTTGTGCCAAATGCTTAATAGTTGTTTAAAAAAAATTCTGTCAATAGAGCTTGAGTCTGTTTTATTTATATCAAAGATATATTTATATCAGTCATGGTAGGCTAATTGACAACTCTAAATTGCCCGTAGGTGTTAATGTGAGTGTGAATAGTTGTTTGTTTGTATGTGCCCTGCGATTGGCTTGCAACCAGTTCAGGGTGTACGCCCCCTCCTGCCCGATGATAGCTGGGATAGGCTCCAGCACTTTCCGTGACCCTAGTGAGGAGAAGCGGCTCAGAAAATGGATGGATGGATGGAAGTTTTATCAGGACAATTAATAACCAAATTAAAGTTGGTAGCAGGTTGAATATTATATGAGTGAATCTAATAAGAGTACTTTAAGTTTTCATAAAATGATCTTGGTTCACTGGTTAAAATACATTTCTATACAAATATTAATAAATTATATTGCATTTTATATATTGATTGAAATATATTATATATTGATTAAAAGCCATAATAAAGTGCAGTGCATCAATATAAGGCGAGTAACTTTGGTCTGAAGCCTAGAGAAGTCACTTTTAGTAGAAGCGGCCCATATGACTGAACAGTATTCGAGGTGAGATAATACTAAAGATCGTACCCCCTCTTTCCTAACCGGTGGGGTGATAAAGGAGAACTATGCACTATCACAATGCCAGTACAGTCCTGTAATCCTGATTACAGTATCAATATGATAAGACCATGATTGCTGCTGATCCACTGTGATGCCTCTGTGTGTGCCTCATCCACTGTGTAGTATTGAGCAATATTCAAGCCAGACATGAAGTTAAAATCAATTCTTTTTATGCCCAGTTATGCTGTAGAGTCATTAGCACAGTTCTATCGCTACTATCTATCAGTCAATCTCAAGTCATGGACAAACCATGATTCACACTCACAAAGTGGGACAGCTGGATTTCCCGCATAAAACCCACACAAGCATCGGGGAGAACATGTAAACGCCACACAGGAAGGCCAGTGCCGAACTTCACCACTAACAGCAGCCCAAAAACAGCCGGTGCTGTTGGCTGATTTGTCCTGAGGGGTCTTTATTAACCAACTGATCTTTATCCCAGGGTGCCCGCAGTCAGCTGTTAGTGTATTCTACAGACAGCTGCTCACCTTGAATAAACTTTCACATTAGCTGTTGTGAGGATATGAAGCCATTGTTACAGGAGGAAACACTAAATGTAAAGTTATTCTGAAATCACCGCAGTCTGCTGTGCGCAGATCAGTTTTAAGATAAAAAGCTGAAAATAATCATATGCGTATCATTAAAACCTAAGGCACTGCAAAAAAACAATATACAGTATGTTTTGTATTTTCGGCTTGTAGTTTGTTAAACAGCATTGATCCTACTTTCTTTGGAATAGCTCTTCTCTCATGTTAGTAACTTTACACACACAAGAATAGCAATAGGGTTGAATTAAAAAAAACAAAAAAGACGTGAAAGGCTTTAGACCGTGTGCTGTTTCTGGCCCGTATAGCAGCCCTCAATAGAGTGATGTTAAATTGTGAATGACAGTGTTTGCTGGAGTCTACATGGGACTGTACCCTTTTCACACTGCTTGTCAAAACTGGCAGTGTCACATGCCACTGTACTGTGGGAAATGTACTGTTATGAAATGAGAGGTTGAAGACCACCCACAAATTTGTCAGCTTCAGAGGTCGTATCAGAGGTGCGGCAGTGGCTGCGTGAAAGGGAATAGCGGAAAGACAGGACCCAGGTGTGACATTTAACACCTCAGACTCACCTTTCCGGCCCTGCTGTTGCTGTCCGAAAAGTACTTACATCACAGCAGAAGATAGCATCGACGTTGCCATGGATCTTATTGACCGATTTCATAATGCTGTCTGAGCAAACACACAGACTCCGCAATGTCCCAGTCCATTGTTTTCTGTATGAAAGGTACAAGTGGATGAATAGTTGTCAATTGTGCAAATGATGCGGAGTCCTCTAGTAATTTAGAGCAGTTTGAAATGACTAATAGAGCAATGGTCTGGTAGAGTGACTATTGTGCAAATGGCGCAGAGACTTGAAGAAATTCCAGCAGTTGAAAGCGTCTCGTAGTGCAATAACCTGGAACAGTGTCCAATGTGCAAATGGTGCAGATATTTCTCAAGCACGAGTGGCCAGTATTGTTCAACAACAGATATGCAAGTAATCCAGAGTGGCGAAACAACTACAGTAAGTGCACAAATGTATAATTGGCCCGACAGAGATATGACAACAATCTCAAGACAAAATTGCCAGCATGTTACAATGGAATTGTAAGTTAACTGTTTAAGATGTTAATGGAAGAGGGAAGAAGCTGTTGGAATGTCTGCTAGTTCTTGTTTGCATTGTTCAATAGCACCTATCTGAGGGAAGGAGCTGGAACAGGTGGTGACCAGGATGTGGAGGGTCCAAGAGGATTTTGCATGCTCTTGTCTTAGTTCTGGCAGCGTGCAAGGTCTCAAAGGTGGGTAGGGGGGTACCGACAATCTTTTCAGCAATTTTGATTGTCCGTTGCAGTCGGAGTTTGTCCTTTTTTGTGGCAGTACCAAACCTGACTGTGATGGATGAACACAGGACTAATTTGATGACTGCTGTGTAGAACTGGCCTCAACAGCTCCTGTGGCAGGCCGGGCTTCCTCAGAAGCCGCAGGAAGTACATCTTCTGCTGGGCCTTTTTGAGGATGAAGTTGATGCTGGTCTCTCAATTCAGGTCCTGAGAATTATACAATTCATCTGACAAAAGTGATTTAATGAAAGACAACCATATTTTCTTGTTGTTCATCTGTATGTATGTTAGCAAGTGGGCACCTTTCTGGTTCATGAAGAATGATTGACCACCAGACAAGATAAGACTGTACCAATAGCATTTTCAGACAGGTGGGGATGGCTGCATTCGGAACAAAGTGTCAGAAGTCTGAAGTCTTGCCATTTTTTATTCCAATTTGCATCTAAATGTCATTGTTGTTTTTGCTCAGCCCGTACCACCTGTTCACAAAGTTTCTTCGAAAATAAATGATGAGATTTTTGTATCAGAATGATAACTTACTCTCCTAACATGCAAATCAACCAACAGGAGTGAAAACAATTAATAAAAATAAATAAATATTTCTCTTTGCTCTTGGTGGTGCTAATAAAGCCTACTTTTTCTATGGTTCAAGAAGTTAATGTCTTTGTTTTCACAAGGCGTGCCGAATGTGTTTTCATTAACTTCAAGCATAATGAGCCATTTAGTCGTCAACTTAATGCAGGTTCAGACAGCCGGTGTTTTTTTACGCATATTGTAGACATGAGTGTTCACCAAAACAAAGGTTAAAAACAAAGTCGACTGCAGACACTATGGCCTAAGTTCTAGTTTAGAATTTGTTCAATGCAAATGATGGCTAACATTTTGCTAGAAATCTAAATGTTGGTATTGAAAACCCTTGTCTGAGTTCGCAAATAAAAAGACAAGGACAACTACTTAGCTCCAAGACACAAAATATTTGTTAGTTTTGTCTCCAACAACCTCCATGCTGAAAATATCCCAGGTAAACAAACTGAAAGGAGCATCATCACTGACGTAAACTCTCCGAGCGTGTCAGTCTCGTTTCTTTATCACATCTTGTATTAACATCTCTTGAAGTCAACATTATTTGATCAGAAGGAAAGACCATTAAAGTAGAATATCTTTGCTCACCAAAAATAACATTATTCTCCTCATGTCAAATCAAATTACTTTATAGTCTTGCTTTGTTGTAAATGCAATTCCTACACAGTCGATACACACATTCTAGATGGTTCATAAAAGGAGTTTAATTACAGTTGTTAACCATTTTTGCTGAGACTTATTTTGGTATTCTAACTGCTGAGCTCCTTTTATCATGTGAAATAATAACAATAACATGATACCAGCAACAAATCTGCCATGGCAAGAGAATAGCAGAGATAAATCCAGGCTTTTGACTTCTACTTAATTTCGGTAGACCATCAGATTTTATTGGGTGATACGTCCCCTCTTGGGACCCTCTGTTGTCCCATTCTACGACATCAGTGCCTAGCCAAGCAATTTTTGTTTCTCCTCATTCGCCCTTAACAGCCATGCAGGCGTTGCTGTTATTGCCTCAATAAACACTAATGAGACAAACCTGCCTCTCTATCGGCGTTGACAGGTGGTTTACACCGTCATTTGGTATACATAGCCCCCATTAAAACTTAGTGTCATAGATTTTAGACATCAGTCTGAAATCGATGGGCCGACATTCATGACAGTCGAAAGAAATTTTTTCAAGCATTATCATCTGCTAGAGCACTGCACACAGCTTTGGTGACCTAAAAAATATGCCCACTGCCCTTTTACTCCAGTATTCTGGATGTGACTATGTTCACTGACCCATATAGCACAAGCTGATATGCATGATATTTTTTGGTTGAATATAAAATCCCGTTGATGCAAAGTTTTACCTCAAAATTTATTTCTATTTTACAGTCTGGACTTGCAGTAATAAATATTTATTATTATTATTTGACTTATCTACGTAACTGTAGCCATGTGTATTTTGATTTCTTCTATGTGGATTGCAATTCCCATGTTCTGGCTGGATTCCAATTGTCTCGGCTGTAGGCACAGCAGCTTCCACGAATGTCACTTCCTTTAACGTCCACAACTCAGCTTCGGGAAATATTTCCCCCACATTCATTTAAAGGGAAGTGATTCAGGGAATTTGATTCCGAAAATGTTCTGCTACCTTATTTGCTTCACATTTTTGGAACTGTTATGTACGTATGACTTTGACGCCTCATCATATTACAACAGACAAACGGTCAAAGTAGCAGTTCACTTATATACCTGTGATAATTCTCATTCATCCAGGTCATTTCATTCTCAGGGCCTTTTCTGGTTAATGTTTAACTTCTCACACAAGGCTAGATAGGACAGCACTCGCCTGGGTTTTGATGTGGAAAGGTTCTCTTATACTTATGAATGACTCACAACAAAAAAACAAAACTTTTTTAAACAATTTAAGTTCTTCCATTTTATATATGTATTTATATTTATTTTAAACAAATTGAAATGTTGACAAGTCACACAAATGAGATTGGGTATTTGAATCCAGGCTACAGCCTTCCTGTGTAGTTTGCAATTGCTCGCTGTTCTTGCCTGTGTTTTTCTCCAGGTACTCTGACTTCCTCCCACATTTCAAAAACATGCATGTTTTAACATGATCAATGATGATTATTATTAATAATTAATGATAACATAAAGATAATTTGAGCAAATGTATTATTTTAGAAGTGGGTATCAATGTGGTAGCCCTTCACATTCATCAGTACCCAATAACTACCGGTAGCTCTTATTTCAAAATGTTTGGTGATCCCCTGATGTACAGTAAGGATGTGATGGGAAAGTAACAGTTTCAGTCTCGATAAGTAAGTAAGTAACAGTAACTCACATCATACAGTTGATTCATTGGACATAATTAATCACTGAAGCTGGTTGAAAAGCACTTGGGTTTGTTAGCGTTAACTCCCCATACAACATGAGTTTGTATGTATGGTTCAGTCTATGAAAGTGACCATATTTGTCCATGCTCATTGTCATGAGGGATAAAAGGAAACATTGTTGAGATACATTGCAATTCTTTTTTTTTTTTTTTCAAAGAAGCTGAATCCCTTCAAATTAAAAACCGTTCATTCAAGCCGGATTGCACTGTACAGCCTGTTTTTTTTTGTTTTTGTTTTTGTTTTGCATACAGATGTAGATAAAGGAGCAGATTTATTTAAACTCAATTCACTATTATAAACCACTGAATGGCAAACATGTTATAACTAAAGTGTGAAAACACTAGAGAGAGAGAGAGAGAGAGAGAGAGAGAGAGAGAGAGAGAGAGAGATTTATATATAAAAAAATGTTGGACAATAAACAGAGAATAAAACATACAATATAGCAATTTTAATCACTATCTGCAGTCCAATTACCATCCAGTCTCAGTCCCTCAATCCAAAAAGCCTGATATATGGCTTTAGTTGTTCTTTCTTGAATTACTTTGTATAATACAATATGCTGCTGTCTCGGTAACACAGTATGTTGGTCGAATTCAAAACTCTATGACCTCAGGAGCATTCTTATTTGCAGTGATGTATGATGCTACAATTGGTAACTACAATATTTCTTACTTTGTATTTTCTCTGAATGGCTTTTTTCCTCACTGACAAGCGCACACTAACCTTAAGTGACTTTAAATATCTTTCAGTTTTGTGCCTTTTCTATACAACTACTGTGATCAGTTATAATGTACAGATGTAAAATTATAAAGCGAAGCAAATTCTTAAGAAATCTGAGGTGCTTCTTAAAAAGGATGTGAAAGGATAATTCATTAGATATGAAGATGTTCCTAATCCTTATGTACTGTACCTATATTGCTTTGGATTAAAACAGAGGGGAAAACACCAAGGTATTCATCTCTATATTTTTATACTATGATTTTGCTGACTTGGCAATTTTGACATCAAATTAGGCTGTATGTGGCCCCTTGAACTGAGTTTCACACCCCTGCTCAATAGTGTCTTAATGATGATAATAATGCCTAATGCCGGGAAGATAATGGGAGCGAATAAAGAAAACAAATACAGTATGTGCATCGTAGGGAATGCCAGAGCTAGGGAAATGTCTGTTAAGCAAAGCAATTCAGAATTTATCACAATATAATATAATTTAATACAGAAAATACAGTTTTATGATCACATAATCAATACAATGTAAAATAATGAAAAGCTGATGTATTTCTTTGTTGGTGATTTTGCCGTGTCCATATCAAAAACTGAATTTCTGTGACTTTTAGCCATAAATTTCTTTGTTTCTTTTTTGATACATGGTTGATTTATGAGTTGGAAGCTTTGTTCCTTTGACCGTCTACTGGTTCAGGTGGGCTGCACATTCACTGACACAGTGTTCAAGGAACTAAACTAATAGTGCTGTATGGTACTATAGAGCCCTCAATACAAAACAGTATGTGTTCAGGTTAACCGTGGTAACCATGCATTAAGACACAAGTGGGCAGCAACAGGAAGAAAATGCTCTTTATTCCATTTGTCAAGTAGAATTTAGGGTTTCCTCTTCAGGCATTTAATGGAGATAACAACTTCTTTTTCACATGACTGCACTAGGAGGGCCATTGGACATTGTTACTTTGCGGCAGATGAAGGCTTATTAAAGCTCTTATACCTCACTGTCAGTTACATACTGCTGGCTCGCTTACACTTCAGAAGACCAACTTGTGTTTTATAGGCTGTGTTGCTGTTGATCTGCAATTTGGTTGCTTCTAGTGTTTCTAGCATCAGTCACTTTAAAAAAAATATTTTTCAAAATATTGTGTAACATGGATATTTGACTTCTATAGCTGTCAATGGCCGTGAAGAGATTTAATTCATATTGCCGGCCTCAACAAAATATATTCACAAACGTATAGGATAATAATGACATGCAAATTACACGACAGACCTCTTGTTCTGTTAAATAGAACATACATCTAATTAATCACACTATGCTATAATTTTATGCTACTGAAACAGTATTTAAAGTTCAGATTGTAGTCACCCAGAAACCAAATTAGTGGACTGTATTAGAGCACACTCACATCACCTTTATCAGCATTTGCAGACCTTATGTTAGGTAGTGGTAGGGGAGAGTGTGGCTAGACAGCATAGGATCATGGTGTGTAAGATGATTCTGGTGGTGAGGAGGAAGATTAAGAAGAAAAAGGCACCATGTAGTGGAACCTGAGAAAGGAAGAGTGTTGTGCGGCTTTTCGAAAAGAGGTGAGACAGACTCTTGGTGGATAGCAGGATCTTCCAGAAGATTAGACCACTAAAGCAAAGATGATCAGAGAGACAGGCAGGAGGGTACTTACTGTATATTCTGGTAGGAAAGGAGAGAAGGAAACTTGATGGTGGAAACTCAAACTACAGGAAATCATACAAGGGAAGAGGTTAGCTAAGAAGAAGTAGGACACTGAGTAGACCGATGAGAGGAGACAAGAGTACATAGAGATATGACGTAGGGCGAAGGTAGAGGTGGCAAAGGCCAAACAAGAGGCATATGATGACATGTATGCCAGTTTGGACACTAAAGAAGGAGAAAAGGATCTATAGACACAGGGATAGCGATGGGAAGAATGTGCAGAAAGTTAGGGTCATAAAGGATAGAGATGGAAATGTGTTGACTGGTGCCAGTAGTGTGCTGGATAGATGGAAAGAATACTTTGAGAAGTTGATGAATGAGGAAAATGAGAGATAAGGAAGAGTAGAAGATGCAAGTGTGGGGGATTAGGAAGTAGCAATGATGAGTAAGGGGGAAGTTAGAAAGGCACTAAAAAGGAGGAAAAATGGAAAGGCAGTTGGTCCTGATGACATTCCTGGGGAGATATGTAAACATCTTGGCGAGGTGGCTGCATCGTATAAACTGCCATCCATCTCAAATTACAATTTATCATCTGCTGTTATCAGCATTCATTATTCTGTCACATTGTAGTTTTAATTTAACCTTTAGTGTAGACATTTTACCCACTATAATGAATACACTTTCGCTGTCTTTTTTATTTACACTCCATATCCACGTGCCTGATTCCAATTTAATCCAACCATTTATTTGGCATGAGTTTATGCTTTCCTGTAATTGTGTCACTTGAACCATGCGGTGTAAACCTCATCTTAAATGACCTATCAGTTCACAATGAGATGCATGCAAGTCTACAAGCATTGCAAGCAAACAACTCGAATAATCAGACAACCATTTTTGCTACAAGGCTAATACAAAGCATGAAACAATATGTTTGTGTATTGTCCCACAGAGGCATCTCCCAGTCCTGTAAAGAGCTCTCCAGACACATCTCCCATAACCTCTCCACGACACCGACGTGACTCAGATCGCTACTGCCAACTATGCAATGCTTGGTTCAACAACCCAGGAATGGCCCAACAACATTACGATGGTAAAAAGCACAAGAAGAATGCTGCCCGAGCAGACCTGCTTGAGCAACTGGGCAAGACTCTGGACATGGGGGATATGAAAGGTATGGAAGCTTGACTGAACATTGGATTTTGTGTCTCTGTTTCTAAGTTTCACTGTTGTATTTTAGACTGATACTTTAAAGGTCTTAAAATATTACTTGTATGTTTCTCTTGTGCCCTTCCTTTTTGTGTTGCCTCTAGGTGATTGGCTTGTTTGTAGAACTAGCGATGTGTTCAATATTTGCAGACATTTGCATGACATCCCAATCTACATTTCAAGTCTCAGGTTTAGAAAATGGCAGACGTATGTGCAAAATCTAATGCATGGTCTGTCTTCTCCTCCTTGTGTATCTTTTGCTCTGTGAATTATTATAATAGGCAATTACAATGCAATGACAAAGAATGAATTAAAAATTCTCAATTACACATAAATATATAATTATAAATACATATAACTAAACTTGACCTCCTGCACTTGGGGCAAGATCTCATCCCTGATCTAGAGAGAGCATTCTCCCATAATCTCAGACTGGGAGGTGCTGGTTGTTATCCCAGCTGTTACTTGGTTGCGAATCAGTCCAGCAAGAGTTGAAGGTCACAGGTTGATAAATCCAACAGGTCCACATCATCTGCAAAAAGCAGAGATGCAATACTTACTGTAGTTCACCAAATCTTGGGGTCTTGTTCACGAGTGAGGGAAGAAAGATGCAAGAGATCAACAGACAGATTGATACCTCATCTGCTGTGATGTGGACACTTCCTCAGAATCAGAATCATCTTTATTGGCCAAGTATGTGAAAACACTCTAGGAATTTGCCTCCGGTGGTTATTTGGAGCATAAAAACACAAGTACGTTGAGTGAGAAGATTTGCGGGCTCAGAATAGAGAAAACAGTTATAAGAGATGAGCCTATCGTTACAATTTAATCACAATGAGAGTCCGTGTGTTTTGAAGAGACCTATTTTCCCTTGTTTGATAGTAATGGTCATAACAGTGTAAGAAAAAAGCCAGATGCAGTGGTGCATTCACCATACCTGGTTCCTACTGTATGAGCCTGTGGGGTCAGAAATGTGCCTTATCTGGTTTGGGCTAGGTTCAGCAATGTTATGTACTGTACGTGCCCCCTTCAAAAGGTAATCTGAATACCTCAATATAGCATGTCTGACTCACAGTTCTGAGGTTTGGGGTGGAATATCGACGCCCCCCTTCCTGTGTGGAGTCCAGTTGTGTATATTAATGCAGGCTTTTTTTTTATTTATTTTTTTTTATCATGTACTGTTGTACTGAAGCTATATTCACTCTAGAATTGCCCAATATGTCACAAGCTGTTCACTTTAGAGAGGAGAGGACGTTGTCACTTATGTCAATAACAATTACACAGTATCTTTCCAGCTGGTGGTGTAGTGGCTGCCAGAAGACCAGAAGGACCCTAGAGGTGTTAAAAGGCATTCAGCTGTGACTACACTGAATGAGACTGACAATTTGGTACAGATCAGTGAAAATGGTCTTCTAAACTTCAAGCCTCATTGATTCTTTATGTTCATAAGTGAGCTACAGCTGGTTGAGAGTAAATAAGTTGATTGTGATCTACTTGGCTAATATAGTCTATGTTATGAGTTGGTTCTAGTTTGTTTATGATATTTTTCTTTCATCTCCTTATCTCGACCTCGCTAATTAGAGGCTATTACTGGTACAGCCATCCTTTGCCTTGAGTTATGTCCTTCATGCAAGAATGCTTTACTGTTTTTCAAACATCCATCTAATAATTACAGGTAAATATAAGCATGCTTGCTGCACTTGCTGTCTCATGAATGAGAAAAAATAATTCTCTAGTTCCTGTCAATTTGTAACAATGTGGCAAATCATCCCATCAGACCGAAGCCAGAATCACGTATTGAAGAATTAAGAGTACAGTGGGCACAGTTGGTTGGCGGCAACCGACTGTGCAACAAGCAAAGGGGGACTGTTGCCGCTGTTGCTGCTGTTGCCAAAGCACTTTTCTCTATGTCTCTTCACCTTCTGGTAAATGTTAAAGTACTTTTCATAGCAATGTCAAAGCACTTTAACACTGTTTCTTCATTCACCTACCAATGATGCAGCATCAAGAGCAACTGGGGGTTCAGTATCTTGCTTAGTGACACCTGGACATGTCACAGGGGCCGAGGATAGAAGAATCCACAACCTTTGGCTTTGGAAACAACCACTCTACCACCTCAGCCATGGCTTCCCCTCTTCTCTTTGCCACTTTTATTATCTTTTTTATGGTTTATCTGATGCTGCTCTTCCCTCTATCTGACTTCCAGCATCATCCTCTCAATCTGCTCACCATGCTGATAAAATCTGCAGCCTTATTCTGCAGATGTACATGTGATTAAATATTTAGCAGCTCCTATGAAAGAAATTCCATCACCCTGGAATGTGCTGCATTGTTGTAGAATTGGGCATCCACGAAAAGCTGGAAAGGTGAAATCATAAAGAGTAGAGGTATAGCAATTATATCCATGCACTGTTTTGTTCATACGTTTGGCATGGAACAGGACCAAACAGCTCTTGTGCTTAAACTCCACAAGTGACAGTTCTATCAAAAGTATATATATATTTTTTAAATTATTTTCTTGGGAGGCACCACATTGGAACATCTGCCTCACAGTTCTGAGGTCCCGAGTTCACATCCTTCCTTTGCAAAGTTTGCATGTTCTTCCCATGCCTGTGTGGGTTTTCTCCCACATTCCCAAAACGTGTACTAGGTTAATTCTAAATTCTCCATAGGTGTGGGAATGTGAATGCTTGGTTGTCTACATGTGCCCTGCGATTGGCTGGCAACCAGTTCAGGGTGTACCCCGCCTCTCGCCCGAAGTCAGCTGAGATAGGCGCCAGCACACCCACAACCGGAGTGAGGATAAGCGGTTCAGAGAATCGATGGATGGATGAATTTTCTCAGGATGATTTATTAATTAGATTTGAACCCCGATCCTCAGAACTGTGAGGCAGATGTGCTAACCAGTAGCTCACCGTGCCGGCTTCATTTGACCATCCATTTCCATTTTCAACACCGCTTATCCTGGTTAGGGTCGCGGGACGCTGGAGCCTATCCCAGCTGACTTCTGGCGAAAGGCGGACTACACCCTGAACTGGTCGCCAGTCAGTCGCAGGGCACATAGACACGGACAACCATTCGCACTCACATTCACACCGTCACTGAGTGGGAACTGAACCCACGCTGCCACGCTGATCAGAATAATCCAGATTTTTTGGGGATCAGTTATTTCAGTCCGATGAAAAAGCTTTGAAAAACACAAAGTGATGGTTTGATCCACATTAAAACCAAGTGATCTAATTTCAGAATCCGTTTTTGGTTTTGAACAACCCATTTTCAACAATTGATCCAATCCATCCATCCATCCATTTTCTGAGCCGCTTCTCCTCACTAGGGTCGCGGGCGTGCTGGAGCCTATCCCAGCTGTCATCGGGCAGGAGGCGGGGTACACCCTGGACTGGTTGCCAGCCAATCGCAGGGCACATAGAAACAAACAACCATTCGCACTCACAGTCACGCCTACGGGCAATTTAGAGTCTCCAATTAATGCATGTTTTTGGGATGTGGGAGGAAACCGGAGTGCCCAGAGAAAACCCACGCAGGCACGGGGAGAACATGCAAACTCCACACAGGCGGGGCCGGGGATTGAACCCGGGTCCTCAGAACTGTGAGGCTGACGCTCTAACCAGTCGTCCACCGTGCTGCCATTGATCCAATCCATTATCCAAAACAAATTCTGACCTGTGAAAGAAAATGCTTTCATTCCACAGCAAAAAATAAAGGAATCGATTTCACTGTTCCACTATGTTTGGGGGAATGTACATTTGGGTGTCATTGTGTTCAATGCAATGTCTCATATCAATGTTTGTATTGTAGGTTAAAACTGGTAAACAAGATACGCCAATTTTGAACTCACATCTAAACGAAATGCCAAGCGCTTCTTGGCTTGTATGCATTTACCCAGAAAAATTTAGGAATATGCTTCTTAAAACAAGGTACAAGTAATTTATGAATGAATGATGAATGAAAGTAAAATGAAGTAGAGGTCGAGGCCATTCCTAATACTGTAATATTTTTCACCTAAACAATACATGGCTGTCATTGAGAGAGAAAATAGCAACTTACAGTGTGTAACTCCAGCTAGTGATCTCACTTCCATCCATTACCTTGGCTGAGAGAAGAGTGCTACATTACTTCATGGCTGTCGTCTGAGCATCTTTTTTGGGAGTGTCCCCAAGGATGATTTCAGCCTGAGTAACACCACAGAATGCTCCTTCACAGCTTTGCTTATGTTCAAAAAGAAAACTATTTCCCAAGAAAGTAAACTAGTTTTGTAAACCTAATGGGAAAAAGAACATGTGGTCCAGGCACATTTTTCACTCAGAATTAAATAGCATGTAAAAATATCTTAATGAAGTATGTACAATGAACCATAAGTAATGCAGAATTAAAATGCCACATTTACAAATATGAAACCTGAATATGTTGTAGATGTCATATTTTTATATTATAAAGAGACTGCTCAGGACACCAGAGATATGTTAAGAACAATATTTTACTCGACAGTCAATAAATACTGTGTGAGTACAAGGATCGAAATATCAATCATCCATTTTCTGCCTCCTAGCGTCTTTAAGGTCGTAGGTAAGCTGGAGTCTGTTCTAGCTGACTTTGGGCAAAAAATGGGGTACACCCTGTCAATCGCAAGGCACATACAAACAAAACATCGGTGACTATCACATTAATACCTATGGTCAGTGTAGAATTTTCAGTTTATCTAGCATGTGTTTGGAATGTAAGAGGAAGACAGAGCACCCAGAAAAACTCCACACAGAAAGGACTCCCAGCCCCATTATCTATTACAATTGGATTCTAAGCCACTATTCCCAGATTTCCTGTTCTTACCAACAAAACTGAGAACATTTAAAAATCAACAAAAAAAAAACTACTCATTACTCATTCTTTGCAGGGCCAGTTCTATGAATGCAAACTTGAGAGGGCAGGCAGACATGTTAAGGGAGCATCATGTGACAATTTATTATTTACTGTCACGGCAGTTTTCACGCGTGGCTCGCACATTCCGTCTTGCTGCGTTTTCGCCGGATTCAATATGTAAAATAGGGTCGCTCGTCTGTGAAAATTGATCACTCTGATTGGTTGTTAAGCGAGCGAATCAGCAAAACAGCAAACAAGTGACAAAGAAAAAGGCACAATATGATAAAACAAGCTTAGCTTGTTACATAGGTGTTGAGGAACACAAAGTATACTAGCTATAATGTGGGGTCACGTACTCCCCCACATGAAAACTCGGCTGCTGTGGTTGTAATGGAATCACAAATGTGTGATAAACTATATCCACGTTTTGTAAGTATTTCATAGCTATTCAAATAAAATATTCTTCACTCAAAATCTGTGGTTTAAATTTACCCAATTAAAGTGACTGCTAATTGTTACCCTAAATTTATTGGGTAAATTCTATAGGTTATTCTTTACAGTGTGTCACAGGTGATATGGCATGACTCCTTCTTGTAACTGTCAGCCCATAGTTCATTCAGTCGCTCCATAATTACCATGCTGAAAAGACAATATGTCAAGATGAATTTTTTTTCAGGCATTTCAGAAATGCTCTCATTTTGTCTGTCTTACGCTGGCACCGCTTTGCACCAGCCTTTCAAACGTGATGCAAAATGGGCCATCTGAATCGGTCTTGGGTTTGATAAATCATATTGCACCTGCTTAATTCAGCTATTTGCATTTACTCCTCCCAAACCGTGCAAAATGAGCAGTGCAGCACTTCTGGGGCCCTTAACAGACGCAATCCTAGTTGCGCTCTGTTAGTAGATCTGCCTCTACATCTATTTGTGTGAGCAAAATAGTTTGCACAAACCTTTAAGAAATCAGGCCCTCAAAGCTGTTCAGCCTAAATTGATTGATTTTACATACACTGCAAATGAAGTGAAAGAACTGCCTGTAAAGTGGATGTACTGTGTTACTGTGTTTGTGAATTTCCAGGTCTAAAACGAAGCTATACCTGTGAAGTGTGCAGCATGTCATTGAACTCGGTGGCACAGTACCACGCACATCTGCAAGGCTCAAAGCACCAAAACAAGTGAGTTGATCACGCAACTGTGGGCTCCAGAAGTAGAACTCATTTGCACATTTTAAGTATTGATGTTGATGTACGTAATGCTAAATGTTACTTCTCATTTTAGCATGAAAAATGTTTCCCGTTGCTTTCATCTGTGTCCTTGAAATTCCCTGCTCCTCAAGAAGGCCTGTGCATTTTAGATACAGTGCATTTCACATTACATGCATAAATTATGAGAATACTGTGGTACGAGGCAATGCTGAGACTGAAATTTTAGATGGGTTTATTTTGCTGGGGGCACCCTGGTGAAGTTCAGTCTCATTACAGATTATGTTCCCCCCCAAAACTGTGAACCAAGTATTTCCTGTTGGTCAAAATCCGGTCAAAAATGTTAAATATATACTATGTTATTTGTTTTTATTTATTCCACGGTTTAACAATGAGATGTACAACGTTTTACCGGTTTCTGAGCACAAGTCAATTTCAAATTATGCACAGATACTTATATAGTCCAATCTGATTCAGTCTTCATGTGGCAGTGAACGTACGACCACTTCTAAATTGACATCCCACGACCTAAATCCAACACAATACAGTAATAACATCCAGAAAAAAAGGGTGAGGTGTTTAAAATTCAGATATAAATTGTGTTACAGGTTTCCATCTTTTCTCAAATTGATCAAGTTTTAATTATAGTCTTGCTGTAGTCTTTTCCATAATTAACACTTTATTTGCACAGTCTTACGTCAGGGGGTTGTGATTTCAACCAAGAGATTGTAATCATTTTCTTTGCTACCAAAAACATAACTCTTAGTAAATAGCTGTGTTCACAGTCCACTAAGTCTTCTGGGAAGATTCCTAGTATATACAGCAATGGATCAAGTTGCAATTCCCAACCAAATAAAATCTCATTATTTCTGTCTGAATACTTTTCAAGAAATCTAGGATCTTTGGGCCGTCCCACAAAAACAAATTGCAGTGCCTCGTAAATTTTTTAAATAACCCCCTTTTTTTGGTTGTCCTTTTGAATATAATATGAACAATTCTTCAACCTCAGTTGGTTCCTTACACACATTTTCCCATTCGCTATGTTCTTGGAGATAGGGTTGGGCATCGAGAATCGAGAACCGATTGGAAGCGGGACAAACGTTCCAGTTCTCCCGGAACCATTGAAATTAAAAAAATTCGGTTCCCAGTTTCGATGCCTAGTCCTCCAGCCGCGAAGAAGAAGTGGTGAAAAACAACAAAGAAGCGGTGTAAACCAATGAAGAAGAACGCACACAATGACGTGCTTTTGCCCAATGGCGGCTGCAGCGAACAAAAGTGTTTCTTAACTTTGTTCAAATCAATGACCAGTCACCTCAATGCAACACTTGGAATAAGATTACTTTGTGCAAAGGTGGCGGCACGGTGGACAACTGGTTAGAGCGTCTGCCTCACAGTTCTGAGGACTGGGGTTCAATCCCGGACCCGCCTGTGTGGAGTTTGCATGTTCTCCCCGTGCCTGCGTGGGTTTTCTCCGGGCACTCCGGTTTCTTCCCACATCCCGAAAAAAAACATGCATGCGAGGTTAATTGAAGTCTCTAAAGTACTCATAGGTGTGAATGTGAGTGGGAATGGTTGTTTGTTTATGTGTGCCCTGTGATTGGCTGACGACCAGTTCAGGGTGTACCCGGCCTCCTGCCCGATGTTAGTTGGGATAGGCACTCCAGCACTCCCGCGACCCTTGTGAGGATAAGCGGCTCAGAAAATGGATGGATGGATGGATAGAGTGATGTGCAAAGGAGGCTTTCACGATGTGTAGCGTCTGACGCGCTTCGAACCTCAGCCTACACTCTGCGGAGCTTTAGTGAAGTCAAGACTCATCAACTGGTTGAGTGAAACAATAAAATACATTGAGACAGCTAACAAGATAAACGTTTGGTTGCACTTTTTCACTGATGGTTTTTAGCATTTATTTTAGTCTTCAAACCAACGTAAGCGCCGATGACAAAAAAAAAAAAAAAAAAGCTTAATTTAACATTGGGCTAAAACTTCACCATAGCAACTTTACATCACAATGAATTGGGAGAAAATTCACATAAACGTCTCACAGTATCACAAACACTAACCTTGTGCCTCATCGGTGGGGAAAGGAATCAGCGTTTTATAGCATTTGGTTCCATCCGCGACTAGGGTCGCGGCCTGCTGGAGCTTATCCCAGTTGTCTTCGGGCGGGAGGCGGTCGCCAGCCAATCGCAGGGAGCATAGAAACAAACAACCATTCGCACCTACGGGCAATTCAGAGTCCTCAATCAACCTACCACGCATGTTTTTGGGATGTGGGAGGAAACCGGAGTGCCCAGAGAAAACCCACACAGGCACGGGGAGAACATGCAAACTCCACACAGGCGAGGCCGGGATTTGAACCCCGGTCCCCAGAACTGTGAGGCAGATGTGCTAACCAGTCGTACACCGTGCCGTGATTCCATCCATTTAAAAAATAATACAATTAAACTAAAAAAAAATAAAAAATCACCGGTGCCGTGTGAAGTTACTTTTTGTGCCAAAATGCTGAGTTCAAGTGCGTACCCTTCAAAATAGAAGGCTACAAGCTTCAAACAGGAAGTCAAGTTAAAACTTGCACATATAAACCATTTGACACAAAGAAACTGTCCCAAATAACTATTTCAACAATGCTATATTTAACTTTTAGCTGAAACATTAATTAATTAATATTAAGTCAATTGGGTTAGTTCCACGCGCATTGCCTTTTAGTTCATAGGTTTGATATTGATACTGGTTATAAAGAACCTCAAGTCAAATGTTCATTTTAGTCTATGCTGCTAAGAAAATGGATGTTCATAATTTGGACACCTTTTATTTTTAACCATGCAAACTTTTTTTGACCCAGCCCCCTAAAAGAATCGGAATCAAGAATCGTTTGGAACTGGAACCGAAATAAGGAACCGGAATCGGAACCTGAATCGCTCAAATTCAAACGATGCCCAACCCTACCTGGAGGTAATGTCTTAGTTGCAAACATTTGAAAAAAATCTTTCTTTGGCAAGTCAAATTCCTGTTGAAGTTGTTCAAATGATTTCAATATTCGTCCCTTAAACACTTGGGAAATAAACATCAATTCATTTGCCGTCAATTTTTCAAATCCTGCATCTCAAGGTATAAAATCTGTGTTTTTAGCTATTTTCGTACCCCTGCTCACAGACCTTGATATATTTAACTTATTTCGTATTGTTGACCATATTTTAATAGTTCCCTCAATCCAATTATTCTAGAGTTTTAGTTTAAAAATGTTTAATATTTCTCATCTTGCAAAAGCAGCTCATAATCTTATGAATATTAACAGTTAATAATAATGTGCTGAGTTCCTTCTCCACATCAACGTCAACAAAAAAAGCTATGCAGTATGAGTCTGCAGCTTTTAGGCCATTGTGGATGCATGGGGTCTATACAAATATGCCCTCCCAATGTGCAGTACTTGTTGTATAACTCTTTATTTGTGTACCGAGGCAATTCATTAACTTTATTCTGAAGAATAAGTGGTTCTTATTAGCATGTCTGCCTCACAGTCAAGAAATCCAGATTTCAATCTCTGTTGGAAAGTCTGTGTGTGGAATGTTTTCACTGTGCTTACGCGTTTTTTTTTCTTCTGGGTATTCCGTCACACCTTCCCAAATCATGTTTGTTGGGCGAATTAAATACTCTAAATAGCCCGTACTGTAGGTGTAAGTATGAGTGTGAATTGTTGTTTTATCTGCCCTGCTGCTGACCAGCTCCAGGTGTACGGCACATCTTGATCAAAGTCAGCTGGGATAGGCGTCCTGTGACCCTATTGAGACACATACAGTACACTGACACTCAACCCACATTGCCCATGAATAAATGTGGCTGAATATGGTTGGATGTTTGGTGGCGGTCAGAGGAGCCCTAGGTGCAGAACGACAGCAACGCTTCTGTCAGCCTGCCCAAGGGCAGCTGTGGCTACACAAGTAGCTTACCACCACCAGGGTGTGACTGTGGAGTGAAAGAATGATGTTTGCAATTGTAAAGTCTTTGAGTATCATGAAAAGTGTTATGTAAGTGTAATGTATTATTATTATTATTATCCATCCATCCATTTTCCGAGCCGCTTATCCTGACTCGCGGGTATGCTGGAGCCAATCCCAGCTATCTGGGAGACGGGGTACACTCAGAACTTCCCAGCCAATCGCAGGGCACATATAAACAAACAACCATTCACACTCAAATTTGCACCTACGGGCAATTTAGAGTCTGCAGTGACGTCGTCATTATGCCTTTGAAAGTATGGCAGCGTTTTACTGATCTGGTCTGTGACAGAGAGCTTGATTTTAGCTACTTGTTTATTGAGTTCTTGCTTTAATGAAAGTGTAAAAACAGTGCAGCTTTTGTGCTGAATATACAACTGACCGCCATCTTAATAAATCACCTGTCTACATCGATCTGCACGTCACTCATCTGTAAAACGGCTGTTCTGATTAAATGTAATGCACAAGTATACACCAGATCAGAATAGATCACGTCACATGTAACAGTTGACGAGAGATCTTCAATCAGAATGATTTCAATCGGAATGACAAAAAAGTCTGCGCGTAAACCCGGCAACTGTCAACATGTCCTTCAGCGAGGCATCACCCCCCAATTTGTAATTTTTAATTTGACAACGCACCGCCACCTCTGCAACTTGTGTGATTGGATACTGTAGATGTTACATGACTTGCTTCTTCAGGAATTAATTCCTCCTGTGAGGCAGGGATGCTGGCATCAGAAGACGTGACATACCATTTAACAGCTCCTTGCTTTAGTCATGCATGCCTGCGCTGCTCGTTGGAGCCATGGGGTTTCCATGCACATCTGCTGTTGCGGTCTCTCTCACACACAATCACACTTACAGTACATGCACACTGATGCACGAACAGTACCTTATACAGAGTAGGCTCTCACAGGGAATTCAAACCACACGTAAACACCCCAGGCCACCACTTCCTCCACAACCAGCCTGATTTTCCCCCTATGTAATCCACAATTGGGCAACTGGTCTTATTAGGTCATTTGCTTCATGTAAGTTAAGACAGACACAGTAAATCTTCTATATCTTATATAGCTGATGCCCGTTATCGTTGCAGAGGTAAATGTTTAAATTTGAAGCAATTATATTTGAAATAATATATTTTCGTGTCAAACGGGAAGTGGCATCAAGTGTATATACAGTACTCACAAAAAGCTAGGGATGTTCGGCTTTCAGGTAAATTTTTGAATGACCCTAAAATGCACTGTAACCTTTACAGGTGAACTTAATTTGACCTTCTCTAAATTGTTGAACGCACGTCCAAATATTCAAAATTTCAGTCATTTTTGCACACTTTAATAATGAGCTGAACATCAAGATCCATGAATCAACCAATATATTTCCAAGGACGTTCATTTCTATGACTTTCTGTGATTCTACCAGTCTCTTTGTTTCTCTGTTGCAACCTGGTGAAGACATTTTAATTGAACTAGAAAATGTATTGGTTGATGGTTAAAACACTTTTGCTGTTAGCTCCTTGAGAGGGAAAAGCAAATTGTGTGAAAAGTACTGAAACATTGAACAGGTGGACATGTACGTTCAAAGTACAACCCCAATTCCAATGAAGTTGGGACGTTGTGTTAAACTTAAATAAAAACAGATTACAATGATTTGCAAATCATGTTCAACCTATATTTATTTGAATACACTACAAAGACAAGATATTTAATGTTCAAACTGATAAACTTTATTGTTTTTAGCAAATAATCATTAACTTGGAATTTTATGGCTGCAACACGTTCCAAAAAAGCTGGTGCCAGTATCATGTTTACCACTGTGTTACATCACCTTTTCTTTTAACAACATTCAATAAATGTTTGGGAACTGGGACACTAATTGTTGAAGCTTTGTAGGTGGAATTATTACCCATTCTTGCTTGATGTGCAGCTTCACCTGTTCAACAGTCCGGGGTCTCCGTTGTCATATTAACGCTTCATAATGCGGCACACATTTTCAATGGGAGACAGGTCTGGACTGCAGGCAGGCCTGTCTAGTACCAGTACTCTTTTACTACGAACCCACGCTGTTGTAACGTGCAGAATGTGGTTTGGCATTGTCTTGCTGAAATAAGCAGGGGCGTCCATGAAAAAGACGTTGCTTGGATGGCAGCATATGTTTCTCCAAAACCTGTATGTACCTTTCAGCATTAATGGTGCCTGCACAGATGTGTAAGTGACATATGCTATTAGCACTAACACAGCCCCATACCATCACAGATGCTGGCTTTTGAACTTTGCGTCCATAACAGTCCGGATGGTTCTTTTCCTCTTTGGCTCGGAGGACACGACGTCCACAATTTCCGAAAACAATTTGAAATGTGGACTCATCGGACCACAGAACACTTTTCCACTTTGCATCAGTCCATCTTAGATGAGCTTGGGCCGGTGGCGTTTCTGGGTGTTGTTGATAAATGGCTTTTGCTTTCCATAGTAGAGTTTCAAGTTGCACTTACGGATGTAGTGCCGAACTGTATTTACTGACATTGGTTTTCTGAAGTGTTCCTGAGCCCATGTGGTGATATCCTTCACAGCTTGCATGCTCCTCCTTGTGTACATTCTTCAGGTGCCCGATCAAATTTGTTGTGTTGAAGCATTTAGACGTTCCCCACTACGTACTTCAGTTGTGCACAAACTGCAAATAGCTTACGTGTTGTTTGTCTGAGACACCGGAAAACAGTCCCACACCGACGTGTTTTTTCACCGACAAGATTGAAAAAACTTTATTGAACATCAGGTAGTTACAGTACTACACCACAACACACGTGACAAGGCTAAAAATAAACTAGCTTTTGAATTCATACGCGACGGCGACGCGGAGTAAATGTCTTTTGCTGTGGTGTTTTGCTAAATGTCAGATCTGCGAATTATGACATGAAAGCCGATCAGCATAAAATTAAAATCATTGGCCGATACCGATCAAACAGTATCTGTCAATGTGTCTAATTAACAGCAGTATATTTAATCCCACTTTTGATCTTATGTTGATAATGACATGGTCATGCACCTTAGACTACCGATTCCTGTCATGATGCAGTACAGCATTTGCATCACTGAACAACAAAAAAATGGTCTACATTCAAAGGTGCAGTGTTTCAATAGCTATGCTGAATTATTTAGTGGGTGTGGGGGCTAAACAATCATTCACAGTGCTCGCCACTGCAGCAAACCTTGAATGACCATTGAAGGTTTGACCACTCTGACATGCGATGAGCGTCATTCGTTGTTGAAAGATCCGTATGATATCTAGCAATATGTGCCTTCTTTTCAAGGGACTCATAATTTGTATTGCATGAATGTGTCATTCTATGAATCTATCAGTAATTTCACATTTTACTTGGCTGGATGGAGGAATAAAAAAAATGGGGAAAAAAATGTATATGATGATATAGGGTGGAACTGGTTAGCACATCTGCCTCACAGTTCTGATGACCGGGGTTCAATCCCGGCCCCACCTGTGTGGAGTTTGCATGTTCTTCCTGTGCCTGTATGGGTTTTTTCCGGGCACTCCGGTTTCCTCCCACATCCCAAAAACATGGATTAATTGGAGACTCTAAATTGCCCGTAGGCATGACTGTGAGTGAGAATGGTTGTTTGTTTCTATGTGCCCTGCGATTGGCTGGCAACCAGTTCAGGGTGTATCCCGCCTCCTGCCCGATGACAGCTGGGATAGGTTCCAGCACTCCCGCGACCTTTATGAGGATAAGCGGCTCAGAAAATGGATGGATGGATTGATGATGACGTGGAGCAATTTGCTCTTCCACTAACTGATTGTAATTGACAATAACACTGCAGCCTTTTCAGTGTCATTGGGAGGTCTTGAGTGTATCTGCAACCTTTGTTTCCTGTCCTCTCAGGCATAGCAGTCAATGCAAGCTGATCGGGAGTAATCAACCACTCTATCCTGCTGCTGCAAATAGCCATCACCTTCCTAATGTTTGTCTTCCATTCAGCCAAACCTATGAAACAATCCCCTTACATGATACACATATAACTGCCTAGCAGTTGGATAAGAAAACATGCATTTATTAATACTCAATCATGTTCTTAAAGATTACATCATGCATTTTTTTCACAATTTGAATCCGTTGACTTGACTTCACTTCTGTCTGTGACATGCTTTCATTGAAATACCCCAAGGATGAAGAATTTAAGTTCACTGTACGCACCCTATTTTTGTCCTGCTGAAATTAGCTTGTTTCAAGCACATGCAAGGTAGTGACTGTATGCCCTACTACATACACTGCAGAGTCATTACCATGAAGATCTGGGGCGGAGCTAGTGCTTTGCGATCGGACGGAGAGTTTTTACTTGCAGAGCCGAGAATGTGGACTAAAATGAGTACAGACAATAAATTATTTTTCACTCCTGCAAGCAACACCTCATATACCACAGTCCATAGACTGTACTTGTCAATTACTGTGCGGCTATGTGCATGTAACGAATGCAGTGAACACATTGCTAAAAACAAAACCCCCCGACTCTCTCCATAATATTTGGTCGACTTTAAACCAATTTTATCGTCCTTATCGGTATCGGCCGATAATTAGCATTTTATGCTGATCGGCTGATCGGCTTTAATGTCATAATTTGTTGATCCGATCAATGACGTCATTGATCGGCTCCGCAAAAGACATTTACTCCGCGTCGCCATTGGGCACAGTATATTTGAATCCAAAAGCCAGTTTATTTTTAGCCTTGTCGTGTGTCTTTTGGCGTACTCCTGTAAATATCTGACGGCCAATAAAGTTATTTAAAAAAAAAAAAAAAAAAAAACATGTCGGCGGTGTGGAACAGACAACACGTCTGAGTCAGACAACATGTAATGCCCAGATCAGGCTACAAGACTACTGCAATAAAATCTTGTATTCCGATACCACCGCATCCCGTTTTTTCCGATCACTGGACTTCATCTTGTCAACCCAAACGCGACCGGATACATTCGTTACCATGGTGACGACAACAATAATGGATCAGTGTGTTTGTAAGAACAAAACGGGGACTAATGTGTGTTGGTGGTCACCGGTGCTCAGGAGAGGAGAGGACGTTCGTTTAAGGCTTGCTTGAGATATGTTGTCGTACTTTTAATATGATACGGCTCACAAGCAGGCAACAAAACGTTATGTAGCCTAGCAAGCTAGCGGTAGCACGAACGGTTGTACGTAAACATGCCGCCGTTCTGTCAAATCATGCCCTAAAGTTTCGGTGTGCGTGAAGTAATTTAATTCAAAATAAATTAAGTTAATTACAGTAAGTTAGCACCCATTATTTCTGTCATGTTGTAATGTTGGTTTGACCTGACTGATTACAATACACGATCTGACTAGAGCAGTGATTTCCAACCTTTATGGAGCCAAGGAACATATTTTAAAATTTTAAAATCTCACGGAACACCAACAAACAAAAATGTTACAAAAAGTGGATACATTAATTACTGTATTTACTTCCTGCCATCTAATAGAAGACCATTCATTTGTGTCTCTGACTATGCCTCACTGGCATAAATAGAGGGACAAAGATAAATTATTTATTGTAAATATAATTTTTGGAACAATTAAGTACACAAGTATATACAGTAAATGCACAGGTAATTTAAATAGACATATTCCTCCGTCATGTGATCGGTTATCGTTTTTTTAAACTCGCTGATAGGTGATCGGCCCCAAAAATCCTGATCGTGTAAAGCCTAATATTTGGGCTGATAATATTTTCAGAGGTTAAAGCCGCCATGAGCAGAGATGTCCAGGTAAATCTTGGTAATATTTGGTGACAGTTTGGGGACATTAAGCCATGTATATGATTGCTTGGGTTCATGAGGCTTGCAATGATGTGGCACTCGCCCGCCGCGTTCGTATCATTTTAATCGATCATGACACCCGAATAAACAAGCCATTTTTCAGCATATTCAATTAGCAATTGAACATAATTTTGGGGTGCTAGCTGTTCATGTGAGGTAGCTGTTGTTTATATAAGAGTGCAAAAATATATGACAAAGCGGTGTTTGGAAACTCAAGCAAGCTGTCATTGTTTTTTTTTTTTTTTTTCCTAAAAGGTTGTCAATTTGGAGGTGAGAGGATTCTTCCTGACAGATATATAAAATATGAGTTACTGGATACTGGAACTTTGTACATTCCTTTGTCTGTGCAGTGTCTCCAGTCGTGGTTTTTTTTCCCCTCAAAGGTTTTCAGTTTGGAGGTGGGGAGATTTCACCGAAGAGCAACAATGTATTACATATGACTAAATACAGCCACTTTATAGTTATAGTACATTACTTTGTCCACACCAGCTATGCAGTGAATTTGGGCTCTACTTCTACCTCTGATGTCACCAAGACATGGCGGGCCTGTCGATTTTGGTGAAGAAAAGGCGGCATTCCAGAGGCAATTAGTTATTTACCAATTGCTCTAAAATGTAGTGATATTTCTAGAAATGACTGTCAGCAAAAAATACATAAAATCAACTTGTCAGTGAAATATGGACCATGATGACCCACTGTCCCTTTAACTCAAACTTGTACGTAGATGTCAGATTCAGTAGTCTGTTCCTAACCTACAGTAACCCAGCAGTAAAGTCATAATTACAGAAAATATTTGTATGATAAACAGTTCCAGCAATCGTTCCTAGGTGTGATGATGGCTGTGTGACAGACGCATCAAAGTCTGCGTCTGTCACACAATGCCATCATACACCCTACAGTAACGCATTTGTCATCCATAGGAATTCTATTCAAACATCTTATTTATATATATAATATATATATATATACACACACGCACAATATAATGTATGTTTGGGGGGGGCTAGCACGGTATTTGTTTATTTTCTTTTATCCATATTTCACCAACAAGCATGGTATTTGATGCAGTCAGGTGGTGTGAGTTGTCTGAACTGTTGGTCATATGCAGAACTACTTCAAATTGTTATATTTCCTGTCTAATTAATCACTTCCTTTAACTTTCAGTATAACAATCAATAAACACGATAAGCGGAACGGAAGATGAATGAGAAGAAGATGAATAATAATAATAATAATAATCTTAGCTAATCAACAGGTGAGAGGTGGGATGGCAGTGAATTAATTGGATAAAAAAGCACCAAAGGACTTTTTCCCCCAAATGACAAGTGACTGGCAGCTCGTGAGTTACTACAGTAAGCGACCTGCTTGAACCATTACGGAAACTGTATTTTTCCATCGATCTATTCTCCCTGCCACCTGATCTGGTCGTCTCTCCCTTTGTTCCAAACACTTGCCCCATTGCCTATCGTCCACTTGTCAGTGTCTCATTCGCCTTTCCTTTCTCTCTCCCCCTTGATGAGGAGGTGGTCGTATGGTTGAGCAAGTGATTGATTGGAAAATACTCCAGCATGATGACTGGAGCCCCATTCAGACCCCGACCCAGACCCAAAAGTGGGTCACGGACCCATTTTGTGTGGGTCGCAGACAGCTTGTAAAAAAATTACATGTAATCCTATTCTAATTTTTAAGATAAAGTATAGAGGTGTACAAGGTTCCCACATGATACATAGTAGGAAAGTGACAAGAAAAGTTACTTCCTTGTTCTCTAGCCACTGGTTTACTCTCTAAACAAATACAATGCAGCTCAGCCTTTGGCTGGTAGACGTCATATGCCAAGCAATATACCTTTGGCGGTAAAGAAAACGGCGGTAAAGAAAACGGCATTTTAAAATATAGTGAACTGTACATATGTTTTCACAGGCTATTTTTAAACAAACAAAATCTTTATTTTTCTTTATTTCTATCCAAGTGGATCGCAATTTGTGACTTTGCAACAACAGGAAAATCAGGTCCCAGTGTGACAACAATTGAAAACCGCTGCCTTTGGCTATTAATATTTTGTTCAGCTTGTTAATACGGTATTTGTCAATACGTATGCAAATTCTAGGACTCCTCATACTCAAACCTGTAATGACGTGTGACTGGCCGGGCACAGCATTGGAGGAGTAATTCAAAGTCTTTATTCTAATTAAGTGTAAACTAAGGAAAATATATTTTTTTTAAAGCGCTGTTAATGAGTAGGAAAAATAGTCATATAGCACAACAAAAAATACAAATAAAGTGCTATTGATGAGTAGGAACATGCAAAAGTAGTATACAAAATACAAATGAAGACTAATAAACAAAGTGCGACTAACAAGTAGATGGAAATAATAAACAACAAAGTTAAAACAGTGGCAAAGCAACAGAGCAAGGAGGAATACCAGGAAAACGCCAGAACTTACTGGGAGAAACAAAGGGCGCAAAATAAAACATCCAACTAAGAGCAGAATCCAAAATAAAAGCGAGACAGAATGCAGCTCAGCACACGGCGAAGACAAAGGAACGATATGACACCTTCCTGGTGTGACAGCAAAGTTTACGGAGGGGAGCTGATTATAATAGCTACCGGCACATGCCTCCTCGCTCACCTCAGTCCTGCACTGCCCAAGAGAAACAAAGAAAAAGCCAAATTACAAAACACAACCCTGAGTGAATCATGACAGTTTCTTCAATGTTGACTCTAATTTGTATAGTTCTCCATTTTTAGAAACTTGTGTATGCCTTTTTCAAAATCACATTATTTTTAAAGTTTTTAATCCTTCCAGCTCATTGTGAAAATTGACAAAGAAATATTGATGCAATACTACAGAATTAGATATTTTGCTATTTTATTTGAAAGTCATTTGGTGACAATACAGTTAAATGAATTATAATCCATGTTGCTGTTTGAAGAAATTCTCCTCAAGTGGACCTCTTCAACTTTTAATTGAGGTCCCTGTAATATATGTATTATAGAATAAAGAAGGTACTGTATGCCAAATGAATGCTGTAAGAATAAAACTCTGTGCCTCTGGGTAAAAAAAATAATGTGTTTGCCTGACCTTGGACAACATCAGATATGTCATAAAAATGAAATGACTCCATTTAAAGGACCTATGGGGTCTAAATGATCCCTATTTCACCAACAAGTTGATTTTATGTACTGTATTTTTTTGCTCAACAAAATGAAACATTTACCAACATTACAATTTCAATTTGGTTCACCATAGTATATTTATCAGCTGTGTTTCCACCGTGGAGACTTTAGGAGGGTTAAATAAAAATGTAATTAATTTAGGAGAAAAGAATAAGCCGGAAGCGACGCCTGCGTTACATCCGGTTTAGTGTAATTTTAAATTTAATCGTTAAAATCATACTAATATGTCTCGTAAAGGGGCACCACCTCACTTTTATCAACTTTAGGGAAAAGTGACCTTTTTTGTTTCAGTCTCGTCATTTGAAGGTTGCTACATGAATTAGATAAGAGTTCTCGAGGGCCAGAGGTTTTTTTTCTCGAACCCAAACTCACACAACTGTTGCAGGTAGTGAATTTTTATAGAAAATTTAATGAGATCTAACATGAGGAATCTCCAAAGGGAAACAATGCAAAGGACAGACGAACATTGTCAACTTGTGATGTGAGGGTGGAATGAGCGGGTCGTGACAAATGCATATCGTTGGGGCTTCCAGTTCTCGTTAATTTAAACCCAAATATGCACTAATCTGTACTTTTGTAGACTGCAAGTCGGACTTTACGTGTGTTGACCAATTCAGGCAGGCGTGTCGACCTTCCGGGTGGGTTGGCAAGAGCGCTCAAGAGGGATGGTTTGAAGAAAAAGGAAGGAAAGAGAAAAAGACGCACTTCAAGTGCAGGATGGCATTGGCAATGCTTGCCACGCGGTCAGAAGAAAACTCGCACCGCAATTACTTCCCAACGGAGCCTCGTCCGTAAACTGCCCCACATCCAAAAAGGGTAGTTTTGGGGAGTTGGCAGGTGCTTACTGCGGTTCACACTTGGCAGCGCAGCAGGGAAGTTTGGTGTCTCCCAGCCTCCGCACCTCATGTTGAGAGGTGGGGGGTATCGGGCTGGGCAAGATCTTCGGCAGGTTGAACAACGACAGAGTGAGAGAGCGAGCGAGAGCGCAGGACAAAGGAGCTTCGGCCTTTTATCTGCTTCAGAGAGTGAGGCCGTCCCCTTTTGACCAAATGGAAGGCAGACCGCGCCTCCAGAATCGCATTTCATTTTAGGATAATTTGCGGTTTAAAACCAGTGGAATAAAATATGAATTATTGGATTTAAGATAATGAGACCATTTTCCAACTTTGCAGTATCACGCGCCCATCCTCTTTAATCCCTGTAACGAATGTTTCAAGCGTATGTTATTGTTGAGAACACTGTAATATTTGCAATGTTGCATTTGTGTTGTGTGGGGTGAAACATTTCATCCGGTTCAGTTGACAAACAGATTTGACATCAGACATTCAAATTTCACTGGTGGCGTTCATGTAAAGTTCTTAAAATATTATATCACATTCAAGTCCAGTGAAGATTGTAATTAGTTAATCCGTGGTTGCAGTAGCTTTCCGCTACCTGTGGGTGTCACTCGTGCTCCGTCCAAACTCCCAGCCCGGATGGGCAAATGTCTCTACAGGCAGCAGGAAAGAGAGGTCTTTGTTGTTCTCTGAGGCTCTCCAGGCTGGTAGTTAATTAATTTAGCATCCAGGTTCGAAACCAGCTGTCTGTGTCTCGGTTTTGATGCTACTGGCTTGCAATTCATTGAGCGTCTGTGTGCGAAGTGAAATCTCACATCCCAGTGGTCGTCTCCCTCAGCAGGGGAGCGGCGACATCGATGCCACTTGGTCTGGAGTTTTGGAGTTACGGCATGTCTGTTACAGTACTATACTAAAAAGTGTCAGTATTAACTCACATTTTATATTTCATAGCTTTCGGGCGGAATCCCCTCACCTCCAAAATGACAACTTTTCACGAAATTATTACTATTTTTGTATGACATCTTTCCAGACAGCTTTGTTCTAGTTGGTATTATACCTTATATTGCTGTCATATACCGTTACACTCTCACATGAACACAACAGCTAGCACACCAAAATTATGTTCAATTGCAAATTTAAGATGATGTAAAATTGCTAATTTATTAGAGTGTCATCGATTAAAATGGTACGAACATGGCGCCAGCCAGCCATGCACATCTAAGTCCGCCGAAGTCACACGACACCACCACCCAACAGAAAGCCTTTAAAACCAAAGTGCCTGTGTCAAGTCATCCAACGGGACTCTTTTCAAACATTGGAGAGACATTAATTAGTGATGCAATCAATACAACCCTGAGCTGACAAAAACCTTGCGTATCGGTGTAAATCAATCAGTGAGCAGGTACTGATTATTAAAAAAAGAAAAAGAAAAAAAACATCCTAACTTTCAATAAAAGCGACAATTACAGCAAAGAACAGTTAGTAGTTCAATGAGAAAATGTCCTCGCCTTCTGCACTTAAAAGTGTCAGCCATGACAGGCTGATGTGACCAAAATGTGGGCAGGTCAAAATCCGGATGAAAATCAGACAAATTTGTTGATATCATCAGAAAACAAGCCTAAAATTACTACTGAGTCTATTTTGGGGGGATTTTTTTTTCTGCAGATATTGTTTTTAAGTCCAGAACTATGGAATAAGTGCTAATGTTCACAGCATTGGAGAGGTCCTTTAAAGTAAATCCTGAATGCTCCTTGAAAACTATTCATAGAAATATCCTAGCAACCAATAAAATGTGAGAAATCCATCTCATATTTTTTTCCTGAGGTCGAATTGCATTCTGTTTATATTTGTCAATCATTGTAAAAGAAAAAAGAGAACAGATTTATTCAGGTGTTATTGCCTTTATTGCCCTTGCATATAGAGTTGCACTTATGATTATTAAATTACTTTATCTGCACAATTTACAAATAGTCAATCAGTGGCCACTTGTAAAAAAAAAAAAAAAAAATGTATGCATTTAATATTAATTGTGTTGAGCTATTAAAGTTTGTTGATGTATTTTGCAATGGCGGGTTGAATAATTTTCAGTGCAAGTGCTTTGTAACAGATAGTACAGTGTACTGTAACTGTAATGTATTATTTGAATTTTAATGCATGATCACTGTCATTAGGGCCATATTAATATAAAAACACAGCCTGCACTTTTCATGAACTTTGCAAATAATTTTTTTTTGTAATGGTTTGGACACGACACAAGCGCCCCTATTTAAATATATATTAAACAGTGTTATAGGTTGGGAACTCAGGAGATAACACACAGCTAGCGGTGCATCATTAGGAGCACACTGTTGTCCGTACACCCAAAAGGAAAGATGTGTAGTATATTGTACGTAAAGCACACAAATTAAAATAATTTGGTGTTACCTCCCCGACTGCTTTGTTCACTTTATTTTCAAGTGTACTATTTGTGCATGAGAAAATTCCTCTTTGCCTCGATCCATCTTTTCTAGAAATCACTTTCCCCAGACCTCTCTAGCACCAACTGTTGCTTTGGCATTTTTTTTGACAGGCTGCAACTGTGTCTTCATGTATGTACAGTAGCTAGAGATTGAGGTTTTTTTTTTTTTTTTAATGTGACCTTAATAGATACAGTATACGTTAGTACCTGTGTATGTATGGATACATGTAAACATCTGTGGCTGAAATGAGATGTACAGCAAAATGTATGTGATGTAAATATGTTATCCGATATTATTTACTGATATTTATATTTTTTTTACATAGATTATATCATTAGTAAATAATGATCAGTGAATCACTGACTATATCACTAATACAACTTTTTCTTTCTCTCTGTTCCTCGAACAGTCTGAAGAATCAGATCTGTGACTAGTGATCAAGAGACAAATCAACTACACTGGATTGATGTCAGACAAGCTGTGCTCAGCTTGCCCTGCTTTTTTCTTCTGCCTCTCTCTGCAGACTGTCTTCATTCCTGCATCTGTCTTTCACCATCAGTTTGGCCTGGCCTGGAAATTGAAGGATTTTTGGGAGGGTCTTTATTACTGTAGCACTGCATTAGCTATGTCACCTCAGAGATGGAGGTTGGGGGACTACATTTTACAAAACAGTGAAAAATTATCTTTGCATGTCTGGCCACTTGTATTGAGCGTTGTCATGACACCTCAGCTGTTTAAGCTGTTGATTTTCTGCTGCTAGTCAAACACAATTAAAATCTGTTGGTTAATGGCAGCGTTTCTACATTACATGCGTTACAAAGGTATGCTATACCACCATTGACTTCTTGACAATAAACATTACATGTTTTTAGTTATTAAATATATATTATTAATTTCTTTATTTATGTTTAGTATTCGCGGCACGGTGGACGACTGGTTAGAGCGTCAGCCTCACAGTTGTGAGGACCCGGGTTCAATCCCTGGCCCCGCCTGTGTGGAGTTTGCATGTTCTCCCCGTGCCTGCGTGGGTTTTCTCCGGGCACTCCGGTTTCCTCCCACATCCCAAAATACATGCATGAATTGGAGACTCTAAATTGCCCGTAGGCATGACTGTGAGTGCGAATGGTTGTTTGTTTCTATATGCCCTGCGATTGGCTGGCAAACAGTTCAGGGTGTACCCCGCCTCCTGCCCAATGACAGCTGGGATAGGCTCCAGCACGCCCGCGACCCTAGTGAGGAGAAGTGGCTCAGAAAATGGATGGATGGATGTTTAGTATTCTTATTGTATTTAAGAAGTTGTATTTTTCAAGTTTATTGCATTAAATAGCAATAACAACTTTGGAATAATTGTGTAAATTGTGGTTGCATACTATACTTTTGATGCAACGTTAGTAAATACTGAAGGGAAATTGTCTAGAGATAAATGGAACTGAGGATACAGCTGCAACTAGTTCAAGCCGAAACTACTAAGATCAGAAAAAAATAGTGACATTCCTTAACAACAAAAATATTATTAAGGTATAATGGGTCTAAATTCTAACCCATCCCACCCTATGGCTCTTAAATATTTTTTTAAAACAGATTTCCACTGTGATTTGGGCATACTAGACATTGTTACTGTGTCTGAAATTGTTATGTTTATACCAGCAGTTATTTTGTCTTATCTTGAAAGTGCACTACTTTAATTTATCTTGCATTCTAAAAGTGACGTGGAAAGGAGTTCACACTTTCTCCCCGTACTTGTGTTTGTGTACGTGTATGTTTTTTTTTTTTTTTTTTTTTTTTTTACATACTCTGGCTTACTCCCACATTCCAAAAGCTGCTTCTTAGGTTAATTGAAGACAAAATTGTCCTTAAGTCTAAATATGAGTGTGAATGCTTGTTTGTGCCCTGCGATTGGCTAGCGACATGCGGTCCAGGGAGAAAGTACTTTAACCATGCCTTTCGCCCAAAGTCAGCTGGGATCGTGAGAGATAATCAGTAAAAAAATTTAAAAAATGGATGGACAGATGGTATGAACTGCGGTTCACAACTTATTTGTTTTCCTAAAATTATAGCAGGAAACAAAATTCCCTCATTTATTTTGATCTTTTTTTTCCTGTGAAACTAGGATTTTTCATACACTACTTTGTATATGTTGTTAAAGGATCTGGGCTTCGTAATGATTCCTCTGGTGAGGACGACTTCAGTTAAGTGTTGTATTCATCTCAGGGAGATGTAATGTACTCAAAGTAGCTGCTGAAGTGAAGTGGTTAGATTTTAAAACCTCTCATTCCACTAAAGAGACTTGTAGCATGTGCTGATAAAAGTGTTTAGTGGATCAACCAACTACCGTAATTTCTGGCGCATAACACACTCTCGAGTATAGTGTGCACCCCCAAATTGATCCCATAAATTAGGAAAACCCTTCTAAATATGTATAATGCGCAACATCGATTCGCTGCTTTCCATATGCTCAAAACATCAAGTATTATCCATATTTTACTAGGGTTTTCAAAGAAATATTCTGCTTTGTGTGCATCCGCTAAAGTAATTCTGTTGTTGTTGTTGTTGTTGTTTTTATCCCGTGCCGGGACAGGCCATGTGTAATGTAAAAAATCTTACCGTTGCTTAACGTTACAGAACTGCAACCAAAATGTATTTGGACATCTCTAATTATGCCCCCTTTCCCCAACTGAAAATATCAGAACAAAATCTGTCATATTTTTTCTGGTTTGTATTATGGACATTAAACGATTTACCCTTCATATGCGCTCACGACAGTAACTGCTGAAGGTAGCTTAATGTCACGAAACTGCCACCATTCGTCACCAAAATGGATGGGGATATCTCTACCTATGCCCACTTCAAACTCTGAAAACATCACAATGAAATCCCGAATATTTTGGATGTTATGGGTTTTTATATCAATAACATGTCTGGGAAGAGGCCTTATATTGGAATGAAAGTAAAAATTTCTCACAATCTCTTGGTACCGGTAAAAATCTATACAATGTGAAATAATTGTTTTCATTTTCCTTATAGCATGTATATTGCACTCTGTTGACTTTTGAAAAATTGGGGGGGAAATAAATTAGCATTATAAATGAGAAATTAGGGTAACTATAAAGGCATTAAAAAAGTATTGCTATTGTGGAGAGTTTTCCAGAGTAATCTGATATATGGTATACTGGTATATATACATACAGAATGTGTGTCTGTGTGTGTGTGTGTTTTAACCTGTCCTGTTCAGCTGCATGGCCAAGCCGTATGCTGGATCTGTATGTCTTTTGTGCCGGAACAGTTTTGCTGTGCAACAAGGGAGTTTGAAGTCTTTTTTTTTTTTTTTTTTTTTAATTATTATTCTGATGTTTATTGACAATGCAGCCAGCAAGACAGAAAAGGGTTTTAGGGGACAGACCGAGGGACAGAACGGACACAGCAGAACAATAGTTAGACAGTCTAGATATCTGACGACAAGTAATGTTACAAAGTCAAAATCGTGTTCTTATTTGTGGACGGGGGACACGCCCATTGAGGACATGCAACAACTGACCAATAAGAGAAGATGAGAGCTTATGTAGCATTTGTCCCGTACAAGTCATTAATGTCAATAATTTGATTCAATATGTTGTGCAATGATGAAAGTGACCAACTTCACAATGTTTTCACTTTGGAATTTATTTTACAATATAAGGCATTTCTTTAACTGTCATTCAAGGTGCAGTATGAACTGCAGAGGTGTGTGGGGTAAAAATTTATCTTTTACTCATCTGTTTAAGCATTTTATTTTGCAAGATCACTTGTACTGGCAGCTGAAATCATTTAAAGCTGAATTTGTAAAGCAGGGGTAAAGAAAAAAAGTCTAATGATGGCTAAACCAGTCACCAATTAGATGCTCTTGTCGGCAATACGAGCTAAACTATAGAACTGTTTTCATATTGCAAATAAAAAGTGCATGTGTGATTTAAGTTATTGCTATTTGGAAAAACGAAATGTGTGATTTACTTTGCTCATTCAGAGGAAGAACTGCTTTTGATTATTAGGTATTCTTCAATCATCACTCACCATCCACATCCCTCTAGCCCCCCTGTGCTATGGGTAACGTGCTTCATTATGTCAGAGAAATACAAAATAAAAGACACGTGCAACTCTACAGACTCCAGGCCCTTTTTATTGTCAAGGCTACATGAATTCTGAGCAGCAAAAAAAAAATGTTTTCATAACTGTGCTAGCATTCACTTCTTGAATTCAAATATACAAATATGAATAATTCAAGCCATGTCCACATAAATATTTTCACAAAGAAAAACACATTTTCCTGACCCATATGTCTTACTTTTTTCAGTTTAAGGGGAGAAAAAAAAAACATGTCCATAGGAAAACCCTTGCAATGGGATGCTGCAACCATGAGCTCTAAAGGCAATTTTAGCCAATCAGAAGGCAATAAATTAGATCCATCCATTTTCCGTACCGCTTCTCCTCACTAGGGTCACAGGCGTGCTGGAGCCTATCCCAGCTATCTCCGAGCGAGAGGCGGGGTACACCCTGAACTGGTCGCCAGCCAATCGCAGGGCACATCCAGTATAAACAAACAACCATTCGCACTCGCATTCACACCAACGGGCAATTTAGAGTCTTCAATTAACCTACCACACGTTTTTGGGATGTGGGAGGAAACCGCCGTCTTTCCCAGGAAAGATTATTTTGTGTGGACCAAAGTAGAATTTGTTTTGTTTGCTTAGTGCAATTATATATAATGAAATCCAGGGATTTTTTATTTTTTTTTTGTCTGCCATGGCACAAATTCAATTGACCTCATGAGGATAATGGCAGAAAAGTGTGACGTTTGAAGGGCACAAACCAAAAAGCTCTGTTTTACCCATCCATACACAAATGAAGGCAAAGTTTTAGAAAGTGTTCACCCTGGCCAGAGGATTTTAGAGCGGCCTAATCAAAGTCCAGACTTGAGTCCAATTGAAATGCAGTGGCATGACCTTAAAACAGTGGTAGAAAACATATAGTGGGGGAGGTAGGTGCCGTTTTAGCTAAGCTAAAAAAAAAAGTCAGGAAATAAAGAATTGACAGCTTAATGTTATATCTCCATAATTAAACAGATTTGTTCTGAATATTGCAGTATTACCACATGATTCTGATTGCATTTTTACACATCATCTAGCATCATTAAACAAGCTTCTAATTCATCCTTTTTCAATAATGAAATTTAAAGGTTGCATGAAGCTTGGCTATTACTGTTGTATCTGACCTTTAAAGGGGCTCTTGAATGTCTCTTTGGATCAGGAATGTCATTTTAAGTTTGTCATTGAGATTTTCTTGAGCTAGGCCACCATCAATCATCTATCATACGACACTGACGTGTCTCAGACAATATATGTCATCAAATGAAAGTACAAGTATAAAACCGGTAACTGTATTGTGATGTTAACATCATTCTTAATAAATATCACAACAATATGTTGTCATTAATTCCTCTGTTATTCCCACAGCACTGCATACTTTGGAGAGCTGTGCCTGTGTAAGTTGTGTCATAGACTATGGGCCATTGTTTTACCATATGTCCTGTACTGCTATTTCTTGATATGTCATCATGACTGTCTGAACTACATCTAGTGTGTAGGTATCTTTTGGATGTTGACGAATGTGGTTTCCAGAGATGATATCATCTTGAATATACTAACTGAGTAAGATAAGAACTATAAAGAGTTGGAGCCTTCAGGCTGGAGAACCTCGGAGCCAGGGAAATCTGTGGGGGTTGCAGCATTTCTGACTGAACCTTTGAAGAAGAAGACCATGATTATTTGAAGAAGAAGAGCTGTGAGGTGAGTATGGGGATTTTTATCTCACACGTCTCATCTCACTTTGGTAAGGGTGAAAAATGTACAAAAATAATTATTTGAGGAATTCCGACCATCAATAGAACATCTGTACTTGCTCTTTCCCAGGACTAAAGATTAGGGTATAATTTAAGATGATTTCCTCAAGCATGGTGTGCCTGTGGTAGAATGTACTATTTAGGAAAAAAATGTGCAGCAATTCTAATTTGATCAAATCTTCAGGTCAAATACTATCTAGTAGAATATACAGGTCAGATATCAATTCAGATATAGTATGGTAGCATTGAACTCTACCGAGTGGAACAAGTAGTGAAACAGATCTTTCTTTCGATGCAATGCATAATCCATCAGTCTCGGTTTCGAATGCTTCTCTGAAACCAATCTGAAGCCAAATAAGGCATATACTTTACTGAATTCCAAATTTAGATATGATTGAGTCTTTTGTGGGATCGTAAGCTTTAATCCATCTTCTGATCCATCTTATTACACAGAACCAGTAATGCCCATTCATGAAGGAAATTGAATTTTCTCTTTGCATACAAAGTGGCTGAAAGTTATCTGGAAAAGAATACACTTTGAATACGTATTTAATCTCACGTTAATATAATATCTTTGGCATCACAATTTCCTTTGAGTGGAACGGAGTCTTCTCCTTTTACTTTGACTGTGGCACTTTCTATCCATGAGGTACAGTATTCTTAACATGCAGATGTGCGCGCACATGATGAAGCCACACTCATTAAAGGTCTCACTGAGGATAAATAATTAACTCAGTTTAGTTAACTCAAACATACCAGGAATTAAAAATTTGATATCATTTATTCACTAATAATCTTTTTGTATGTTTTTTGTTGAAGTGCAGTTTCCCTCGAACATCCTATCACTCTGACATGCATGGAAAAGAAAAGAACAGTATATTGTAGACAGCAACCTCTATATTAAAAAAAATAGCGAAATATTCATAGCTACATAATTTACTTCCTTTCTCACACTGGATCCTCAAATTATTGACCAAATCTGCATCCTTGTCTTTTATGAGCAAATTGACCCTGGGTTATCTCTGTTATGGCCATGATAAGAGCCGGTTGAAATCAATAAAATAATAAATGATTCATTTTTCTTTTCTTTCAGTATGCAGGGAGTCTACTGTACATGAAATAAGGCAGGTATGGGACACTACTTATCCCAACCACAGTAATTACCATCTAAACTAAATTAAAGTTAAAACAACATTTGAAGACAAAGTCGTATTGAGGACACACTTAATGTGTTGGTGTGGCTTGGGTAAACATATCCAAATGCATAGGACATGAAAATGTAGAAAGTGTGCATTATGTTTGTATGTTTCTAGGAGGAAAGACAAAACGTGAAGCAAAAGCAAATCTTTAGTCAGTGCATAAGGCTGATTTACGCTTGAGGTCCAAGAGCCCAGTCCCGATTTCATGCCACTATCCGATGTTTTGGGGACTGTCTATTTACAGACAGTATTCAACTGACACATATTTTCCCATATCACTGTGTTTCTATTAACTGAACACAAGAAACAACCCCCATGTGCCGAAGTCCAAATTGCATGGAAACGACTACACGTGTCAACACCAGGCAGAGACAATGCGGTCAGAAAGCAATAATAATAATAATAAATGCATTAAATACTGTTTTACATACTACCTTGATGACTTCAAACTGATTTTTAAAAAATTCTGCAAATTAATCAATGAATTAATCAATTCTGGCTTTTTTTTTTATCCTACAGAATTATTTAAAAAAAGAAAAAATAATGAAACTGGCCTGAACAAAAAAAACAACTGTGGCACCCTTAAAGGTGTCGTATTTTATCAAACAAACCTTTTCTAGAATTTAGGATGTTATATTGTTTTGATGGTGCCTCACTAAATGTGAAATATGAATTAAAATCGTCCATGCATTCCTGAATTCCAGACGTTTTCCTGCAAAGAGGCCTGACATCAGGCCATTTGAATTTCTTGAGCTTATCTTCGTCACGAGCGAAGATCTCCGCCTACCTCTACACTCAGAGTGCAAGTGGGTCTTCTCCACGGAGGCAACCGATCGGAGGAAAGGGGGCGGTCATAGCCAAATATGGACAAAGCGGATCTTAAACTGTCAAACAGAAGTAGTTGTCAGAGGGGCCTTTTCTCATGACAAAACCAAAGTGTTTTCTTTTAATTAAATTGACACATTTATACGAAGTCCAGAAGTCACTGATGGTGTAGTGGTGCACTCTCCTGACTTTGGTGGGTTCAGTTCCCACTCAGTGACGGTCTGAATGTGAGTGTGAATGGTTGTCCATGTCTATATGTGCCCTGCGACTGACTGGCGACCGGTTCAGGGTGTAGTCCGCCTTTTCCCCGAAGTCGGCTGGGATAGGCTACAGCGCCCCGCGACCCTAACTGGGATAAACGGTGCTGAAAATGGATGGATACTAAGTCCATGTTCGAGAGTCACTATGAAGGTCTATCTCGCCAAAATATGGGAACTTTAATGTATTTTGTTGCACAACCTTTACTGAAACAACCTGAAGGGAAAAAAATAATAGTTGCACTTTGATTGTTGTTGTGGTTCTTTCCATTCTCTGTACAGCATTTCCACATAGTTTCTTCCAGTTAGCATTTCTGAGTGAGTGTGTCAATACAGGAGTTAGTTGAGCTTTATTTTAAATTTGGAATTCACCACAGAGACATTGCAGCTTTGTTTGCAAGCCGTCACAAATATGTCCATCACATTATGTCTGAATGTCATCCAGCACGAATTTTAAAAAGCTGTGGACTGGGCAATAAATAAGAGAAACACTAATCGGACAAGTCTTTGATTTATTAATGTGCAAACAAAATCTAGTAAAAACATTTTGAATTATTAACTCAAAACAAATGCAACAGAAAGAACTTTCTGCTTTTTCTGTATCTTGATTTATTTATTGCAAAACAAAAAAAAGTATGTGGTGATATTGGTTATGGTACAACCACTCAGGTCCTGTATTTCTGACCTCCCTGAATTATGGTGTCACTAAACAGTCTACCTATTTGTTAGAACATCACAGCAACATTGGTAGAGTTGTTCCTTCTCCACATTTCTAATCATTAGTTGTGCCTTTTCCAAAACAGAGAGATTATGCTATCGCTTAATCAAAAAATGGGATAAAAAAATATTTTTTTCCCCCATTACTGTTTATTAACGGTCATACTGTGTCACTACTACATTATGGTGATGGGTTTATCATATATTAATTTGTGAAAAAGATTCTGAGCCATCGGACTTTTTTGACCAGAGTGGAGCATTTCTGCCTCAAACATGCTGCTGGCGGCTTGGAGTGTGTCTGAAAGCGGCGTTCACAAAATCTGTAGACATTGAATGGCGCGATAATGAGTTAGATTTTGAATCATTTATTTTGATTTGATCTATCTATGTCGGTCATTTAATATGTTAAAGTGACTCGACAGTACTGTGACACAATTGGTTGCAGGACACCACTGATCTATCTAACGGCAGGCACAACACATTATGAGGGGCCATTAGGGACATAATACAGGATTAGCTCTCACACTTAATATTCATACGCTCTCGTACACACTACTGAAAGGCTTTCATACACTCTCACACTCGCTTGTCAAACACTCGTACGCATGCTTATCAAAAACACACGCACGCTTGTCATACGTGCTTGTACACATTTTTTAAAATCTTATTTTGATTTATTTTATTTTCTGATTCTATTTACAGGTACATCTCAGTAAAATATAATATGGTAGAAAAGTCCATTTATATCAGTACTCATACATTAGATAGATTCATTTAACACACGGGAAAATACTTTTAAGCGTAAATTCCTGCCTAATTTCAACATTAAAAATCATTTTCATTGTTTCTTGATTGTTTGTTACAAAATAGTCTAGTTCCCAGAGATAGTGAATTTTAGGTTTTCGTTTGCTCTCAATTATAACCATCAAATTACATATCCATCCAGCCATCCATTTTCTGAGCCGCTTCTCCTCACTAGGGTCGGGATTGAACCCCAGTCCTCAGAACTGTGAGGCAGACGCTCTAACCAGTCGTCCACCGTGCCGCCTTAAATTATCCATCCATCCATCCATTTTCTGAGCTGCTTCTCCTCACTAGGGTCGCAGGCGTGCTGGAGCCTATCCCAGCTATCATCGGGGAGGAGGCGGGGTACACCCTGAACTGGTTGCCAGCCAATCGCAGGGCACATACAAACAAACAACCAGTCGCACTCACATTCACACCTATGGGCAATTTAGAGTTGTCAATTAACCTACCTTGCATGTTTTTGGGATGTGGGAAGAAACCGGAGTGCCCAGAGAAAACCCACGCAGGCACGGGGAGAACATGCAAACTCCACACAGGCGGCGGGGCCAGGGATTGAACCCCGGTCCTCAGAACTGTGAGGCAGACGCTCTAACCAGTCGTCCACTGTGCCGCTAAATTATACATATATATTTTAAAATAAAGTGAAATATTCCACTCTGAGTGTGTGTAGTGCATCTTTATAATCTATAATGCAAAGAGGTCTAACTCAAGAATGAAAATAACACTAATAATTATTTTTTTAAAAAGAAGGAAAATTGGCGTACGAAACGGGAAATAGAAAATCGTGTGTTGGACTAAAGTTGGAAAAGTGAGCGTTAACTGCGTCCAGTGCGGACGGGAGAGAGAGAAAGAGGACAAAGTTGAGATTTTGTCTGAAGCTAGTAATTTCCCCGAAATTATTAGGCACTGATGTTGTACATCATAGTAAGGATTTCAGTGTCGACTCACGAACGCAGATCAGCTGGTCTTTGGGGAGTGGTCTTCCTCCGGACCTCAGGCGGAAACAAAGCAGGTTTGGTTGAAGGAAAAAAGATTAACACAAATAAAAACAGAAAAGAAATGGAAAAGGAAAGTTGTTGTCATGTTTGGATGCGCTCGTAACTTTCCTGCCGGTTGAACTGTTGGCGGGCCCGTGCTCTGGTCCCCAGAGGTGTGCAGGATCAGTACGGGATGCCGGTAGTTACTCGCTGAGGCTCGGCCAACCGATCGTGGCTAGGAAAAGCGATCGAAGCCGCATTGCTGGCTTCTTCGATCGAAAACGCAGCTGGCTTGGTTGCGACAGGCGTTCGCGCACGTGGCACCGGAGGCGCCCGAGGACGATGGAATCAAAAGAAGGGGGAGGGGGTTGGCCGTAGGCCACCTGCCTGGCGAGCTGCCAGCAAGACAAGAGGATAGGAAAAACACAAGACGAGAGGGAGAAGGTGTGAGTTAAGAGTTAAATACCCCAGAGGCGGGACGTGGCAAGAGGGTTTGCCGACTTGGAGAAGACCACACCCATCAGCCAAATTTGATCAAATGGGTTTAAAATCATATTAATCTAAAACACTCCCAACTTTGTATTCTCAGGCATAGAATCATGGTTTAAACTTTGGTCATGCCAGATCGGTTTCTTATTGTTCAATACAACATTTCGTACTGTTTGATGTTAAAGCACGAGAACCAGTTCTCAAAATCTTGCAGAAGACCTTTCAAACCAATAATAGTGACACAGACACCAAGGCATACATTTGGAATATTTCTACAGAGTTCGTAAGATATCAAAACGGACATTTTATCTTCCGTTAACAAACATCAAAGACGAGTCCACGGTTATGAGCTTGCAGTTCCTCTCAACGCCAGTGGGTGGTGCCTTACGTGCATGGCGTGCAAGATGACAACACTTATATTTAAATATACACTTTTCTGGAGGGTGCATGTTTGAATATTAACCAAATAGTCTTCTTGGAGGGAGGGTCCCTCAACCTTTTGGTCGGGGAAGGAGTTTTTTGAAGCCACGAATCAAGATTTGACGGGAAGCTGCTAATTAGGTTAAGGTCCACTTGACGTACACCAGGCATTCTCCTAGTGGCCGTCTCACAGCAGCGCCGCATGGAGGAATGTGGTTAACAAGTGGTTAGGAGTCCCCGTGGGAGCCTCCAAAATCTTATTGGAAAATATCAAGAGGATTGTAATTGCAGAGTGGTTCCTGAAGTTAAAAAAAAGGAAGGATTTGCACTGTGGATAAATTGTTCCTTCTGCTGTTTAGTCTAAAATTGCTGCCCTGCAGGAATCTCTGACATGGATTGCTGTTAAATTACTTTCACAGTTCCTCATATTGGCTAACAAAGACATTCATTTAGATCACTTGTTTGAATAAACACAGCTGTAATGCATATAACTGTTTGTTTCCAACAAGATGACAACACTTATATTTAAATATACACTTTTCTGGAGGATGCATGTTCAGCAAGATGTATTACATTTTGTTGTGCTGCATGTTGCATGACGACAGGCAGGCAATAGCCAGGAGCATCTTTGTGGTATGGAGTAATATATGCCAACCTGTAGGCCTTGGCATAAGCCAATCATCCATTTTTAATAAGCATCACATTTAATTCTTTTATATGTTTTGCTGAACGGCTGTTTGTGCTTGTGTTTGTTGAGATCAAGCATTCTTGCAATGTGTGGTTGTTTGCTAGTGATCACCAAGGAGAAAGACGCCAGGCTGGTAAGGGAAAAAGACTCTTAACTCATCTTATTTAACAGTCATTCATTGGATATGTTACAATAACTCTCGTTGCCCAGTTTTGACAAACAGTTGTGTATTCTGTGTTACCTATTATTCTCTATAATAAAATATATACCCATTGTAAAATCAAGGCATGTTTTTAAAGAGGATTCTGATTCTGATTTTAACATTATTGTGACATCGTCAAATAAAGTTGAGATGACAACTGCGGCTGCAACAAAATGTATTTGTGCTTTATTATACCAAAGATGATTAGTTGGTGCACTAAATAAAGTCTACATCAAACAGTGATTTCGCATATAAACAAAACTAATCACATAAGCAAATAAATTACATGCTGCTGCTGCTGCTTATCTGTTGAAGCGTCAGAACGACTGTATTCAAATTACCAATTCATATTAGGTGCAGTTGTCTGCCACTGATTAAGTTGATATTCACTTCATTCCACCACTTTGTTAATTCTGCCCTCAAGGCTATAATGTTATTTGTTTTCATACATACCATTCACTTCCATCAATTCACCTGGCAAATCTATGCTCTCTGCGCAACAAAATGGACAAGCTACTTATCCTCACAAGGCTGTTGTTGTTCTGAGGTTTTTTGCTTTACAGGAACTTGGCTAAGTGTATAATTTTATTATCCATTTTCTTCCGCTTATCTGGGGTCGGGTCACGGGGTAGCAGCTTTAGCAGGAAAGCCCAGGCTTCCCTCTCCCCAGCCGCTTCGTCCAGCTCGTAACGATAGGTGAGGGTAGGAACTAAGATCGACCGGTCAACCGCACAGGCACGGGGAGAACATGCAAACTCAACACAGGCGAGGGTGGACTTGAACCCGGGAGCTCAGAACTGTGAGGCAGATGTGCTAACCAGTCATCCACTGTGGCGCCAGTTGTGATCCCAATTTCATTAAAATAATTATAGGTTTCAATGGTTCATTTTCCTAACATTACCACAAAATATTGATTTCCCTCTGCAAATTCTGCTTTACGTATAATCCATACATTGCATCAAGACATACATCAACACATTAGACATTGATCAATGTATTAGTGTGCGAGTATGTATAGGTGATTGAATGTCCTGCGAAGACAAGAAAAAGAAATCAATGTCAGGCATAAATTGCAGTCGTCTTGTTTTGGAGTGTGCGTGAGTTCTGATGGAATGTCTACATATTTTTCTTCCTCCTAGCTCAACAGATGGGGGCTTGGTGGTACTTCCTGTGTCTTGTGGAATATGGCCATCTGAGGGAGAAGTGTTAGTTTATTAGTATAATGTCTTCACTGTCTCAGTTTGCGTTAAAACAGGCCAGTCTTTCAACAGCATGATGTCGTAAAGAAAAAGTAGCAAAGCAAAGTACCAGGCATACCAGCTATCCACGCTACAACAGGTTTAAGTATGTGAGCAGCGCCAGAGTTTTTATGATTTGTTCTTTGTACAAGAGAATCAAGTTGAAGTTTCACATGAAGAGTTTTTAAAAATGGCAGTCATCATGAATTCATTACAGCCAATCTATGTAGAGTACCACCATTTTTAGTGGCTTAATTTCTCTGAGAAAATTGTTATTATGAACATATTTTTTTATATTTGGCTGCAAATCCTATGCATTCAATGACTGCCCGAAGTTAATGACTGCTGTACACTCCAGAGGGGGACCCAGGTTGGGCCCAGGCACCAACGCTATTCGACATCATGGAACGGCATTTGAACGATGTTTTATTTCAAATTCATTGTGGTGGTATGATAGGATACCATCAAACTAAAATGTATTTTCAAAAAAAGGTCATTGTCAAAAAACCCTCAGGACCTATGTGTATTGTCCGACACACAAAACTGACTTCTCTAGTCAACCTAAACCAACAGAAAAAGGCATCCCAGTTCTTCTTTGCTTTCACATTGCAAGTATTTGGTGTGGGGATCCAATACAAGACTCGGAAAGTTGTGGAATTCTCAAAAAACACATGTTCAAAAGCCAGCATCTGTGATGGTATGGGGAAGATAGTGCCCATGGTATGGATAAGTCGCACAATGTAAACCACCAGGAGCCATTATGGCGGTGGATGGTGCTGATCAAAAATTTCAAACTTGAAAAGCACTATTGTGTGTGTGCAAACGTGGCAGCCGGGACGGCCGATTGAGATTGCATATAGGTCGAAAAGGATTTGCAAATCTTTGCATTCTATTTTTATTTACATTTTAGAGGATGTCCCAACTTCATTGGAACTCTGGCTTGTAGTATGAAAAACACTAGCTTCAGTTCCATAAATAAAATAATCAAATAACAGTAAGTATGGTGGTAATTGAGCGTGCCTCTTGTGCCACGTCACATTTTCATACTCCGCTGCACAAACTACTGAACTGAGTGGTATTCATATTTCGTTAACTTCGGAAACCGCGGATCCCGTGTATGCCAAATGAAGGGATCAAAATATATTTGTGTTAATACTCTGCCAAAACTAATGGCACTGCACATTACGGGGTTTGTAACTGTATACAATTACGTTTGAGCTATTACTGTTCACTGCAAAGGTTTATTAAGTTTGTGACAGCAGGTCATTGTGAGCGGAGCAAATAGTTTGCAATGTTTATATGAAAATCACACAATCCTTGTGACTTTGCCAGCAGCTACACTATATCATCATAGCACAATGTCAGACTTGGTCATTCCACAAATGCCAACAAACCCGAGGGTTTCTACCAGCATCAAAATATCTAATAGCATATCTCTCTGCCACAGTGAAGGTCATTTTGTTGTCTTTTACCAAGTTTGGGTATTTGCTAAATACAATAACGATGATTAAATATAAACAATATACAACCCACGTATACTGCCACACGGCTAATCTAAATGACTAACTTCAGACAGTATTGTATAAAATCTATATACCGCTGCACAAAAATGACCATGCAATAAGGGACTTTCATGACAGGATGATTGTCTCATGTTTGTAAATTCTTTAGTCATAGAGACTAGTCATAGACACAGTTTGAAACAGACCAGGAACCTTTTGGAAATTAGATATTTATTCTATGCTCATTCTTAATGGTGTGGGGTTTTTTTTTAAGTGCAATTTGTACTTCCCCTTGGGTATACAGCATTTGCAAAATATTTGTATTTTATTTTTAAGTTTAATTTGTCTTAAATGTCAGTATTGTACTACAAATCATAGCCTATGATTAATACATCATGTTTTTTCAAGTATGGTTAGCTGATCTTTGGTGTAGGTCCCCTTCTTATAATTTCAACGTCATGTATTAATTCCTCCCAAATGAAAAATGAGTGAAAGTGGGGTTGACTACAATCCATTAAGTAACATCATAAAGTCACAGGCTTCAATTTCTCTGAACTATTTCATCAACTAAAAGAGGGGAGTACATTTAATATGACAGTTGACATGACTGCATTGGTTACCTATCTGTCCAATGTTTGTCTTAGACACCTTCGGTATATAGATATCTGACAGATGAACGACACAGTATAAACAGCACATGCTTTATGTTTGGTACACACTGACTAGACAGGGTGTCTTGAGAATGAGCATTACTTTTACATTTTGAACATGGACCTTTTTTTGTCAAAAGGTAAAAAAAAGGAAGAGATGGAAAATGTAAAATATTTATGTAAAAATACAAAAAAATAATCTGTCTGCAGCCAGGTCGGCATTGCAAATGAGAATAAATTCTCAATGGCCTTACGTGGGTAAATAAAGGTTGCGCTGCGGGCTTTTGTGGCTGCGTCCAATCTCCTGTCCACTCAAATCTTTTATTTACACACGGTCATGCCAGGTTCAGACTCTAGGTGGAGCAACCCAAAAAGTGGGCTTTCCCTGTCGAATCTAACCCTGCACGCAGGCGGCACGCATTCTCCCGTGGAAGTCCAGCGCCTTGTGAAGGTGAAACAGCATATTGCACATTGGGATTCAGTTGACTGCTGTCCAACGGCCTGTAACTCGTGCTGAGAGTGCAAGACACACTAGGCCCATAATGCTCACCGATGCTCACTTACTGCCCAACAGCAGGAATGTGTCCCTACCACATTACGCTGCTGGACGAACGTGGACATCTTACTGTATATCATATGAATTGATTCATTTTTTTCTTTTTTTACTAGTGAGGAGCTTTTCTGCTTCCAATATGCTGATGGTGGCTTGGAGGGCCTCTACTACAGTCATCATAATGGTGCAATGGTGAGTGAGTTGAATCATTTGTTTTATTTGCTTCTACTATGTCAGTCGTCAAATACGTTAGTGTCTCACCGGTCTGTGTCTCTTGTGAAGCTTTGGCACCGCTGATCTATCTCATTTTTATTGATGGACCGCCAAACATCGATTCAGGCATAAGCACGGTATTCTACTTTTATTGGATTTATTTCATAGAGAATAAAAAACAAATGCTCTCCTTCAAAGTGTCAGCGGTGCACATGTCAGATGATGACACATCCGCTATGTAAGGTATTTTCATATTTTAACAGTGCTATATTTTTTCCTGAATGGATTTCCAAGACATTCATGAGTCTCAGGAAAACTCCATGCTCCATGTATTACAGCCAGACTCAGAATTCAATGAGTCATGCTCGGTGATTGCGCACAAATTTCCAGTTTACGCACAGTGGATATGTGTCAAACGTCTGGATGGGAGAATGCACGTAAGTGAATGGTGCACAAGCCAAGTGCGTTAAAAAAAAGCTTACACATAAATGGGAGAATATGGCCCTTTTCGTCAATTAACATATCCACCCATCCATTTTCTGAGCCGCTTCTCCTCACTAGGGTCGCGGGCGTGCTGGAGCCTATCCCAGCTGTCATCGGGAGGAGGCGGGGTACACCCTGAACTGGTTGCCAGCCAATCTCAGGGCACATACAAACAGACAACCATTCGCACTCACATGCACACCTACGGGCAATTTAGAGTCTCCAATTTATGCATGTTTTTGGGATGTGGGAGGAAACCGGAGTGCCCGGAGAAAACCCACGCAGGCACGGGGAGAACATGCAAACTCCACACAGTCGGGGCCGGGGATTGAACCCGGGTCCTCAGAACGGTGAGGCTGACGCTCTTACCAGTCGTCCACCGTGCCACCCAATTAACATATCAATGAACAAAAATAATAATTCACTTGTGTTTCTTTTTTGTCTCTGTTATGATCAGATAAAATATACGGCACATAATATATATAACATCATATAATAATAATATATTTAAATATTTTAAGGGTATGAATAAATTTGCCTTTAGCTGTATGTAATAAATAGAAAAGAAATAATTACCTAACATTGTGAATTTGGACTTTTCAATCTTGAAATACTGATAATGGTTGAAGCACAAAAACAGAGTTGAAGGCAAGAAGCCTCAGCTGCATTGTCTGAAAAATCTGTTTTACTTAATCTGTCAAGATGTCAGAGCATAAATAAAGCATTGTCTAGCTCATTTCCAGTCGTCTGCCAAAAAAGTGGTGGTAACAAGCTGTGGCTGAATCACTTCCTCTTACACAGGCATGAGACAAGTAATTGCCACTGCTCAATGATCTATGGGGGTCACATTGATTTGTGTTCCACTGAGGCTGTTTTATATACTGACTGATATAGAGCTCTATTTGTTCTAAAGTAATTGAACTGCCTTGTCCTTACCACTGTGCATTTGAATGTCAGTCAGTCTGTTCACCAAACATTTTTGGAAAAAGAATGTTATGTCCTGCATGTGACAGAGTAGATACATTCACATTTGTTAATGTGGGGCCTTCTTAATGTCACTGACAGAACAGCTTTGTGATGGAAGGTGCATATAGTTAGAAATGATATAATATTGAACTGTACAAACAACCAAAACATGGGATAGGCTGCATACTGGTACTTTCAATCATCATTTGCACATATGTAATTAACCTTTGATGAACTGAACCCTAGTGAGGATAAGCAGTAAAGAAAATGGATGGATGAAATTCAAATAACTAAGATGTATTGCAGCTCTTTTCGTTTGCCTATGCTGACACGCACTTTTTCAAATGTTGGAGGAAACTGTAGTACCAGGAGAAAACACACGCAAGCAGGGGGAGAACATGAACAATCCACACTGCCACAGCTGGGATTTGAACCCCAAATCACAGAACTATAAGGCAGACAGGCTAACCACTATAACACAATGCTGTCAACTTTACATACTTATTAAATAACTGTTTACTTTGTCTTTAAATTATTCAACAATCTTGAAATATTTCCTTGCATATCTCCTGATTTTTCACCTTCACCTTGACTGAAAAGACGCTTGCTGGCACGTGATTATGCATTTTTGCAATTCCCCTGACTGGAACTTTTAAGATTACCCTGTAGCGCTATAATGAAAAGAGGAGAAAAAAAATGCTGGCACTGATCACACAAAATATATAGCTGCTTTTATTGTAAGGAAAATCTACAGCACTCTTTTCCAGAGGTGCTTTAAACACAGATGACCCTGAGAAAAGGCAGATAGATTAACACCACCCTGGGGAGAACTGATACCTACATGGTTTGAAATACCTGATTGACTGTTATTTCTGAGGATTAAATGCCCCTTATGATATCAGAATAGTTATTGTGGTATCAATAGTGTTGTCATTGGACAGCAAAAATATGTATACTCAGTTCTGATGGCTTCATCAAGCCGTGATCTCCACCTCTTGCTGGAACCATTCGCGGCCAAGTGTGAAGCGGCTGGGATGAAAATCATCACCTCCAAATCTGAGACCACGGTCCTCCGTCGGAAAACGGTACCGCCTCTGGGTCAGGGAGGAAATCCTGCCCCAAGTGAAGGAGTTCAAGTATCTTGCGGCCTTGTTCACGAGTGATGTGAACTCTGTGTTGGTCCGTCGTGGTGAAGAAGGAGCTGAACCAAAAGGTAAAGTTCTCGATTTACTGGTCGATCTACATTCCCACCATCACCTACGGTCGCGAGCTGTGGGACGTGACCGAAAGAACAAGATCGAGGATACAAGCAGCCAGAATGAGTTTCCTTCGCATGGTGTCCGGTCTCTCCCATGGAGATAAGGTGAGAAACTCGGTCATCCGGGAGGCGCTCAGAGTCGAGCCGCTTCTCCTCTGCATCAAGAGGAGACAGATGAGGTGGCCCGGACATCTGGTTAGGATGCCTCCCGGACCCCTCCCTGATGAGGTGTTGCAGGCACGTCCCAATGGGAGGAGGCCCCTGGGACGACACGGGGCAAGCTGGAGAGACTACGTCCCGACCTCAGATAAGCGGAGGAAAATGGATATGGCTGGCGACCTATGTCGCAGTACTGAAAATGGAGGGAGGATTTGGTAGCTGACACAAAGCTAAACACTCAATTTCTCAATCACGAATTAATAACTACACTCTAAATAATTTTACTGTAAAAAAGAAAAACCTGTAAATTACTGGCAATTACTGAGACCAGTAATTTATAGTTATTTTACAGTGCAGTTATTGTAATTTGATGTTAAAAGTATGGTACCGTATTTTGGATGACAACATTGTCACCGTAATTTAACAGTGCATTTACCATCATTGAACAGTATATTACCATAATTAATCAATAAGCATTTGTAATTATTTTTACTTTATATTATGGTATTTTGGACGATAGTATGTTGCCATAATTTCACCGCAATTTAACGGTGAGTGTTGGTAATTTATTTTAACTGTATATTACAGTATTTTGGATTACTGTACACATCTTTTATTACAATACATTTGATTGTTGTGAATACATGAATGTGATGTTTTTTTCCCCCCTCTGCATTTAACACATCACAGTTGTGAAGTTCGGGGTGGATGGTCCATTGCTGCATGCTCTCGAGCTCTGTCAAGTTGACAGTTTTCTTGTCCTGTTTGTTCGGTTGTCCTGCTCTTTCTTTCCTGTTGGAGTTCTTCTTCTGGTTGGAATGAAAAGGATGCTTTGCTGTCCAAAGTCAAGATAGTCACGTCTTCTCGCTCACAAATGAGGAGCGTCAGAAGTTTGACTAATTACGAAGTGTTGCCACCGCAATTGAAACACGAGCCCTCAATCATCAGTGCGATGCTGGAGTCTGGATATGTGAAGGGATGATGGTGCCTACTTCCATCACCTGAGAAAAATACTGGTCGACTGTGGCTCAGTTGGTAGAGCCACTCAAAGGCGGCAGTTTTGATCGTCTGCTGAAGTGTCCTTGAGCAAGACGCTGAACCCAAAATTGCCTCCAGGTCAACATTGTAAATGTGAAACTCTTCTCAATTACTGAAGCAAATGAAATGGTGTATTATTATTATTATTATTATTATCATCATTATTATACTGTTTATACTGTTGAATTACAGTTTGTTCATGTTAACTGAGCATTAACTTTTAATTTACCTGCAACGAGTGACTATTTAACAGTGTTTTAGAATTAGTATAAAATACAGTCATATACTGCTGTAATCCACTGTTAATTTACAGCTATACATTAAAAATACTGTTTTAAGCTGTTACAGTTATTTACTGATATTGTTCAATTATGAATATAACTGTAAATTTACCTGCAGGGGATGACTAGTTAAGAGTATTTTACAATTAGTATGCATTACAGTAACCTACTGTTGTAAATTCACCGTTAGCTAACAGGAGTCGATTTGAGCGACGATTATATGGCACACCACACACTCAGCATTCAATACACCTTTTCATCAGTGGCAACAAATCATGAAAAAAGATCAAGAGTGATTGTAGATATGGTAAGGAGTATGTTGCTTGAAAACACACAAAAACATTACCATTCTGTATGTGGTACAGAGTTATTATTTTTATCTCCGACTTCAATGAGAATTTTGAAGTGTCCTCTTCTGCCTCTTTCATCCTGCGAGTAAATGCGCAAGATCAGCACTGTACTGCAGAATAAGGGATTGCTCTTTTACCAGACTCGTTCGTGACTGTGGGAGCAGTAAAGACTCTTTCTATAGATGAAAAAGAAAATTGAATTGAATTATCGGAGCGAGTCATAATAGATTGCAGAATGGGGCCCAATGGAGCAACTCTGTGTGTAGATTAATCAGCCATATTTTCCAACTCAGCAGAATCTTTTCATTGTTAGGGAAATGAGAATGGAATCCAAAAGACAATTCCATCTGACATTTTGCTCTCCAATATAATTTCTGTATATTTTAACATGTAAACCCCACATGGAAAGCTCTGGGCAGAAATTCAAAGCCGAACCCTTTGACGCTGAAGCAGACACACTTACCAAATGGTGCGCCATCATTATTTGTTCCTACAATAAGATTTCAGTTCAGTAGTGTCTCTTGGAACAAATCAGCCCTTGCGGAGTGTGTATGGTATTTGTCGGACAAGAAAGTGAGAAACATTACAAATGCAGGTTTTACTTTACTTGATTTCCAAATGTAACTCAGAAACAGACTTACTTTACCAGAATAAAGTTGGACAAATGTATACTGAAACGCAGAAAATGTAATGTCAGTGTTATGACACATCATCAGAATGTGGAGTTCAACATGTTGCGTCTGATCCTGAGAGAAGAACTACATAAATTAATGTCACATCTTTTGTTGGGTACTATGTTCAATTATTAAATCACACTTTTTAACTAATATTTAATGATAAACACTTAAATATATGGGAGGCAAAATTCTAAGGAAACAAACACAGGTCAATTTATTCATGTTGTAATTATTAGTATTTATACATTAAACAAAAAACTGAAAAACGGGTGTAAATGGTGTGGAAAGCGAGACCACTCTTCTTCCCCAGCGCCAGTTATAATTGTAGCCATTACAACAGAACCATAACGTTTCCGCCCCCTCTCACAAAATGCGATCAACCAGTAAATGCTTCTGTGGGCGGTGTCTGAACAATTTCACTTGGGAGTAAGGAACTATTCTGTCATTTAGGTATGAGCAGGTATTGGAGCAGAAAAGCCTGTGAGCGAGGAGAAATGTGCAGCATTTCAAAAGAGAGTAACAGTGTGTCAGTGTTGAGATGCTCCAACAGTAATGACTCAATCGACTCACTTTAAGTACATAGTTTTATTATTATCCAAATTTAGGACGATTTACCACGTGTTAAGCACTGTATCTACAAACCCCAATTCCAATGAAGTTGGGATGTTGTGTAAAATGTAAATAGAATACAATGATTTGCAAATCCCTTTCAAACTATATTCAGTTGAATACACTACAAAGACAAGATATTTCATGTTTAACTGATGAATGTTGTTGTTTTTTGCAAATATTCTATCATATAGTGACGTTGGAAGCAGTTTAAACATTGTAACCGAGGACAACGTCAAATGCTGTAATCTAAGTGTTGAATATCCCAACGCAGGTTTAGGATAAGTCACTACAATGGTGCCTTGACTTGTGAGTTTTTTTCGAGATACGAGTCGTCATTTGACCAATTTTTTAGAGATACGAGCAATACTTGAGACACAGGTACACTTCAAACCCCCACCGCTGGATGCCGGCAGCACGCTTCACAACATCCAGCCGCCATCGATTCACAATGACTTCCTTGCAGCGGAAGGACAATATCGGTTGGTGGCAGTCATGCGCCATGAAGCTGGTTTGCCAACTTCCAATAGTCCCCCACAGAAAATAAAGAACAAGGAAGGACAATACATCGGATAAAGTTGTGTTTTGTGCTGACATGAATTTGAATGGGGAAAGATGGTTTGAGATGAAGTGTTTTAACATACAGGTGTAGTCAGGGAAGGAATTCAACTCATAACTCAAGGGGCCACTGTATTTGAAAGGAATCTGGTGGAGAAACCTTGACCTGTACAAAACCTTAAGATGGCTTTTCATTTACTGCCGCTCACGTTAAAAGCATTTCGAAAGCATAGGCAGCATATCGTGCACTGTGGTGACCTTTTTAGTGTAAAACCGCAAACCAGAAAGAAGAAGAAGAGCCTCCTTCCTGGTCTGTTGATTTTGTTGTTATTTTTGGGACTGTAACTGAAACTGCTTTTAGGGTTTCTGTGAATTTTCTTAGTTTGTACATTATTCGTTTTTTCATGTTTATTTTATTTATTTATTTTCTGCCTGAGCTGCCAGGTCCTCCTGTGTCAAGCCATTATCATAAGCGGGGTACACACATACCAAAACTGGGCTCGTTAGACATCTTTTTTCCTCATGATGTGTGGGGTCGCTCATATTTTGTAAATTGGTTAAGGATGTAAATAATAGGTACGTGTGTAGCTCTTTTTGGTTCATGCTCAGCCGTACCTTGCTTGTTCTCTCATAGTCTTTGTGTATTTAATTTCTTTGTTTTAGTTCAGTTTTTGTCAGTTCCTTGTGTCGTTGTCAAGGTTTGCTTTTTATCTCTGCTATAAGTTGCTTCCTCTGTCTTGATTTTTTTTTTTTTTCAAATTTAAAAAAAAAAGTGTTTTTTTTACGTCCTGGCCTGCATTTGCACTAGTGCCTGCTTCCACCCCCCCTCCTATGTTTGGCTCCACCTGCCTGAGTTTTGGTCCACCCACTATGAAATATACAAAGCCGTCCGTCTTGGTTCAGTGCTTTGTCGTGCAATTAAAGAAGAGTCAGTGGTGAGGTGCAGAAGACGACACCTCCTCAAATAATGTCCATTCCGCTGCCAAATAAGCAGTAGAAAACAGATGGATGGATGCGTCAATTGTTACCTATAAAAAGATGAAAATCTGTTTCACTGCCCAAATTCTAGGTTTCAAATCATTACCTACAATAGATAACATTCTTTTCCCATTGCATGTTATAGCTCCTTTCTGGATTATGACACGTGTTTTGCGCGTTTCTTCAAAAACATTTGGTGTGAATCTGGGAACACCTTTGTAGTCTCCAAACCTGGTTGAAAGCTATGTCATTTGGAACACGATACTCCCTTCGTAATCAGATCCTGGAGAAATACTCCATGAGGCATTTGTTTCCCTTAATTCTGCAGGCCATTTGACAGTTTTTCACAGGGTCTTTGAAGCTGTGTCAGTTGATTGACATGCCAGCCATGACGCTCTATCAGTATTGAAAGGCATCAGCATTTGCCCCGACGCTTCCTACGCGGAATATTGTGGAGGCTGAGGGCAGATATACACTGAATATTTTAAAGCTTGTCCACAGAAGAGTGTGACATTTGAAAATGTCACTCCCTTTGCTCTCACATTTTAAATGCATGATGGTACTTTGGTATTGACTGGTGCATGGTGGATTTCCAGGTGCACAAATATAAAGCAAGCAAGCAAACACATGGGTCTTCAATCAATCTACCACGCATTTTTTTGGGAAGGGGGAGGAAACCGGAATGCCCGGAGAAAACCCACGCAGGCACGGGGAGAACATGCAAACTCCACACAGGCGGGGGCCGGGATTTGAACCCCGGTCCTCAGAACTGTGAGGCAGCTGTGCTTAACCAGTCGCCCAGTGTGCCGGCGTGGCCAATTCATAGAAACAATAAATATTGATATTATTAGGAGGCTGTTGTGAATGGAGGAGTTCAAGCACTGTCTGAGGTGAAGAAAAAGAAAATAAAAAATCATTTCAGGAAAGATACAGTCAAACAACTGTGAAGTGAAAATGCATGCCAATGGGAGTTTTTAGTGTGTGTGTGCGTGTGTGTGTGTGTGTGTAAAGCTCCATTTGTATGTCATATGAGAGTATCGAGTACATTGAGTACAACTGACATCCACCATCTTTTCTCTTTGATTTAATTGACTCACACGCAGCCAAATGGGTGTCCTCTCTTCATGAAACAGGTCGTTAAATATTGAGCACCCGTGGAGGCTGACTACCGGTGCTGTATCCAGCCTGGCTGCATGACTCCTCGGTGCTCCTGGTTGTTGTCATTTCAAGAGGGCCCAATAGGAATTTGCCACTCCACCATGCACTTCCTCTCCCGTCTGAACCTCTCTCTGAGGCCCCCATCAAAGGACGATGAGCGACAAGGCGAATGTGTGCCGCCTCTTGGCACCGCGCAGATTCTCGCTCCACATCTACAGATCTAATTCTGATTTCTTTATGTATGTGTATGATGCTGTAAACATTAAGGACACGTACATATAGAATAGAATAGAATCACCTTTTATTGTCATGAACACAAAATTTGTTCTCTGCATTTAACCCATCACAGTGAACACATACACATCCACATGTTAGTGGAACACACTCTGAGCAGGGGGCAGCTGAAGCGCCCGGGGAGCATTTCGGGGTATCAGTGTCTTGCTCAAGGACACCACAGCCATGAGTCCGGAAGATGTTGGCAGGATGGTCCAGTCGGGGTCTTGAACCTAGGTCCCCCATGGTGGCAGGCGATGATCTTAACCATTGGGCCACCATAGCTGTGTGAAACAGTGTTCCGCACAAGGTAAACACGTCAAATATGCCACTCGTGCATTTAGCATGTGTTTAGAGGAAGTCATTGATGCATGAAGTTCATTAACCACCTACTTAAACCTAAGAAATGATTTAAAGCTCCTCGGTTTGCCTTTATAGGAAGCCCCCTTTCAACA